>NC_137930.1:36186157-36666157 GCF_963969265.1 Rhamphochromis sp. 'chilingali' | reverse complement strand
TATCTGCCGAAGGGATGTTCGACTAATGCCACTCTCCAGTGACATGCGGCGAGTGCTACGCTGTGGGCTCTTGCTGAATGAAGCTAGGACAGCCACTGATGTTTCTTCATTAGTGACAGTTTTCTTGCGTCCACATTTTGGCAAATCCAACACTGAACCAGTTTCACGAAACTTAGCAAGCAGTTTGCTAACTGTAGCATGGGAGATGGGTGGTCTCGTAGGGTGTCTTGCATTGAAATCTGCTGCAATGACCCGGTTACTGCGTTCACCAGATATCAACACAATTTCGATCCGCTCCTCACGTGTTAACCTCTTCGACATGTCAATGGCTGTGAACAAAGAGAAACTTGTAAATAACTCATGAAAGAATAAAGTTACGTTAAAACCAAGCACACCATTGTTTTTCTTGTGTCATTACCAATAAGTTTGATGTGTCACATGGCCCTCTTCCCACTGAAAAAAACAAAAGCATCGAAAAAAACATCGAGACGACCCCTCCTAACTACAGTTTTATCAGTGAGGTCAGGGCGAGCAGGAGAGGAGGAGGGGTTGCTGTCTTATTTAATGAATCATTTCAATGTAAGCAGCTATCTCCTGGAAGTTTTCAGTCTTTTGAATATGTGGCTTTACAGCTGAAGGCCCCATCCAAAGTTGTGTTTCTTAATGTTTACAGGCCTCCCAAATACTGCACAGACTTTTTTAATGACCTCAGTGAACTGCTGTCTGTGATCTGTGTTGATTTTGACTGTGTAATTATTGCTGGGGATTTTAACATTCATGTGGACAACCCTCAGGACAAAGGGACTAAAGACCTGAGTAACACTCTGGGCAACTTTGGGCTGACTCAGCATGTAACAGAGGCCACACATAATAGAGGACACACTCTTGACCTACTGATCTCCAAGGGCCTGAGCATTTCAAAGGTTACTGTGTCTGATGTGGGCCTGTCTGATCATTACTGTGTTTTCTTTGAAAGTAAAATCTCAGCCCACACAAATATATCAACAACAGTGATCACAAAACGGTGTATAACTGAACACAGTAGTGCAATTTTTAACCAGGTCTTCCCATTAACACCTGACCTGCCCAGAGGGTCAGTCAATGAGCTCGTCAATAGCTTCAATGCTAACATGTTAAATGTAATGGACACTATTGCTCCCATTAAGGTGAAGGTTATCTCTGGAAGGAAAAAGTCTCCATGGAGAAACTCCACACTGGTGAAAAATGAAAAAAGAGAGTGTAGGAAAGCTGAGTGCAGATGGAGAAAAACAAACCTCCAGGTTCATTATGACATTTATAAAGAGAAACTTCACAATTATAATTTACAACTGAGGAATGCAAGGAGGTCCTACTTCTCTGACATCATCACTAAAAACAGCCATAATGCTCGGGTCTTATTTTCTACAGTTGACAGGCTAACAAACCCTCCTGTGTCAGTGGCAGCTGAACTTCATTCGACCATGGCCTGCAATGACTTTGCCAAATTCTTCACTGAAAAAATCCAAAAAATTAGACAAGCAATTGGTACATCAACAGCAGATCCAGGATATGTACTGTGTCCACCAAAAAACTGTTTAAACACCATGAAACAGTTTCAACCTATTAACAGCAAAGACCTGGAGGACATCTTAGGTCAACTGAACTCCTCCTCCTGCTGTTTAGATGTCCTGCCAACAAGTTTTTTCAAAAAGGTCTCAAAGACTTTAGAGTCAGACCTGTTACAGATCGTCAACTTTTCTTTATTATCAGGTGTGTTTCCAGAATCACTAAAAACTGCTGTAATCAAACCTATACTGAAAAAGGACAATCTTGACAAGACACAAATGAACAACTACAGGCCGATCTCAAATCTCCCGTTTTTAAGTAAGATCATTGAAAAAGCAGTTTCTCAACAGCTCAGTTACTTCTTAAAACAGAATAATTGCTACGATGCCTTCCAGTCAGGTTTTAGACAGAACCACAGCACTGAAACCGCTCTGACCAAAGTGTTTAATGACATATGTCTGAATACAGACAGTGGAAAAATGTCAGTCCTAGTTTTACTGGATCTCAGTGCAGCATTTGATACAGTTGACCACAACATATTACTCAAACGACTGGAGAACTGGACAGGTCTTTCAGGAACTGTACTAAACTGGTTCAAAACATACGTAGAAAACAGGAAATACTTTGTATCAATAGGTAACTTCACATCTGAGCAGACAAGTATCACATGTGGAGTTCCCCAAGGTTCCATCTTGGGACCCCTTCTGTTTAACATCTACATGCTCCCACTGGCACAGATTATAAACAACAACAAAATAAACTATCACAGCTATGCAGATGACACACAAATATATATCACAATGTCACCAGGAGACCGAGGCCCTGTACAGGCTCTTGGTAAATGCATTGAGGAAATCAATGACTGGTTGTGCCACAATTTTCTCCAGCTAAACAAAAACAAAACTGAGGTAATAGTCTTTGGCGCCAAAGAAAAACAATTACAGGTCACCAGAGAACTTCAATCTATACATCTAAAAACCACAAACCAGGCGAGAAATTTGGGTGTAGTGATGGATGCAGACCTAAACTTAGAAAAACACATTAAGACAATAACAAAGTCAGCTTACTATCACCTCAAGAATATATCAAGGATAAAAGATCTGATGTCTCAACAGGACCTGGAAAAACTAGTCCATGCATTCATCTTTAGTAGGCTTGATTACTGTAACAACATCTTTACAGGTCTACCTAAAAAATCAGTCAGACAACTACAGCTCATTCAGAACTCTGCTGCTCGAGTCCTCACTAAGACCAAAAAAGTGGACCACATCAGTCCAGCTCTGAGGTCCTTACACTGGCTGCCTGTCCGTCAGAGGATAGACTTTAAAGTTCTGATGCTGGCCTATAAAGCTCTGAATGGTTTAGGACCAAAATACATCAATGACCTCCTGACCCAGTATGAACCATCCAGATCCCTCAGGTCATCTGGATCCGGTCTTTTATCAGTTCCCAGAGTCAGAACCAGACACGGAGAAGCTGCATTCAGCTTTTATGCTCCTTATATCTGGAACAAACTCCCAGAAAGCCTCAGATCAGCTGAAACACTCAGTTTATTTAAATCCAGGTTGAAGACTCACCTGTTCTCAGCTGCATTTGAATAAAGCACCAAATCCACACTTTAAGCTTAAATTTCAAAACTTACATTTAACTACTGATTTAATCTACTGTTCTGATTTTATCTGTTTTGATTTTATATACTGTTGTTTGTTTGTTTGTTTGTTTGTTAATTAGTTAGTTAGTTTATTTGCTTGTTTTATTCAATTTTAAATCCTGCTTTTTATTTGTTCTTGTTTCTAATGTCTCTGTAAAGCACTTTGAATCACCTTGTTGTTGAATTGTGCTATACAAATAAACTTGCCTTGCCTTGCCTTGCCTTGCCAAGATGGCCGACTTCTAAGTGGCCACCATGGTCACCACCCATCTTGAGGAGTTTGCCCCCTCACACATGCTAATGTGCCACAAACAGGACTTTAATATCACCAACCATTCCCATTTTACTACGGTGTATCCATATAAATGGCCCACCCTGTAGTTGGCAATAAAACAGTTTTATTGGGAATTAACTTAAAAAACAAACAAACAACAAACAAACATATGTCTCCTATTTTTTTTGTCACACAGGAAAGAAGCATCAATATCTGATGAGATGACTTATTTATTTCTTTTTTGTTTGTTTTTTTCAACAGGAGAAGAATATCTCTGACAAGTTGATTTGTTCACATTTTCACATCTTAATTTTTAAGTGAAATGTGCATTTTGAGTTTATACACTATGTATATAAGGCGACCGTTTCCTTTTGCAGTATTTTTGTGTGGTTCGTTTTTCTATGTCTTAACAAAAGGGGAACAAAGGTGTTTTTTCACATGGTCTCACTGAGGTGATGCGAATTGAAACATGCATCCTTTTCTTTTTGTGCGGGGGGGAATGTGCTGGAAAAGCTTGAAAAGGGACCTTGAAAGTGCTTAAAAAGTGCTTGAATTTGACCCTGAAAAAGGTGTATGAACCCTGAAGCTACATTTAATGAGGCACTGATATCACTAATACCAAAAAAAGATAAAGACAATACAGATCCATCAAATTACAGACCAATAAGCTTATTGAATTTGGACTGCAAAATACTTACAAAAGTTCTAGCCTTAAAGTTCTGGGTATCATCATACATCCAAATCAGACTGGATTTATGAAAACACGCTCTTCCTCAGATAACATTCGAAAGCTACTCCATTTGATGTGGCTGAGCCGGTCTAAAGATACTTCAGTAGCAGCTTTCTCCTTAGATGAGGAGAAGGCTTTTGACAAAATTGAATGGAGCTTTCTTTTTTCAACCTTGTTCCGGTTCGGGTTTGGTCCACACTTTCTAAATTGGGTTAAAGTGCTATACAAAGAACCAAAGGCGGCGGTAATATCAAATGGTATGGTTTCACCCTTCTTTAGTTTGTCACGTGGAGCTCATCAGGGCTATTCTTTAAGCCCCCTTTTGTTCTTAATTTTTATAGAAACATTGTCAGTGAGTATCAGATCAAACAAGGAGATTAAAGGTGTCATAGGTGGGCAGCAGGAACACAAACTCCTCCTCTATGCTGATGATATTCTTGCCATTATAACAGACCCACTTTTATCAGTGCCGCATTTAATGGACACCATAAAGGCGTTCTCTGAGGTGTCAGGTTATACTATTAACTGGGGAAAGTCTGAAGTAATGCCACTATCCCCACTATGCTATCCATACATGGTAGAAAAATTCAATTTTAAATGAGTGCCTAGAGGGATGAAGTATCTTGGGATTAGGCTAAGCCAAGATATGGAGGCCCTACCCCCAACTTAATTTTGACCCAGTCCTAAAAATAAAAACAAATATAGAAAAATGGGCCAAATTAAAAATCTCATTGTGGGGCAAAATAAATATTGTAAAAATGATTATAGCTCCCCAATTTAACTATGTAGTAATGATGTTACCAATTGCGATACCGCCTGGTTTCTTTAAACAGTATGAAGACTTAATTAAGCAGTTTCTGTGGGATGGGAAAAGGGCAAGAATCAAGCTAAGTAAATTATATGCTCCTAGAGAGAAGGGTGGTTTAAGTTTACCCGATCCAAGATTATGTTCAGTCTCATTTGAGGTGGCAAAATTGGTTAATTACTGGGGGGAAAATCAAGCCAGACAGGAATGGCTAAGTATAGAGTCTGAAATTTATACTCCCTTCGATCCAAAAGGTATGTTGTCTCAAAGCTGCACTTCAACGAACCCAATGTTGTTTCACTCTACCCAGGTTTGGCTCAATATACATAGAATTCTTAAAATATCACCTCATGTGCAGTTTTACTCATCTCTTTGAAACAATCCAGCTATTCGTATAGGGAAAAAATTGTGTTTTGGAAATTGTGGCAGTCTCATGCCATAAATGTTATTAGCGACTTATTTAAAGATGGGGAATTTATGACCTATAGAGACCTTGTTCAAACATACAAATTGAAAGGGAAAATTTCTGGAGATATTTGCAAATTAGACATTGTGTGACGTTGAAGTTCAGAAGGGGACATGAAAATCTAGTTCTAAATTTTATAAATATGCCTCAGGAGCACCACACAGCATCATGTTTTTATAGGTTGGTAAATGATAATAGAAGTGGGGAATGTTCCAATAGTAAAACTTTGTGGCAGAAAGATTTAAATGCACCAATTCCAAACAAAAAATGGATGGGCATTTTGGCGGAAAATGGGATTTATGTTAAGGAGGCGAGGAGCAAATGCATACAATATAAAATTCTGCATAGATATTATCATACTCCAACAAGATTACACCGTATGAAGCTTATGGCTGACTATCTCTGTTGGAAATGTAAAATTGAGGCGGGGACTTTCCTACATTGTTTTTGGGAATGTTCCCTATAATCATAACCACTGCAGTCGTCACACTTTTAAAAGGTTGGTCAGGATTAGAAGTGCCCTTAACTCCTGAATTGTGCTTGTTAGGAGACCGTTCTCATATTCCAAGAATTCATAATAATATTTTTACGGTTGTTATGGTTGGTTGGTAACTGCATCGAGGATTATCCTTAGGCACTGGAAGACTACAGTACGTCCTGAACTGAAAGACTGGATCAGAGCAATGGCAGAGACTGCTTCCTATGAGTCCATGCTGAATAAACTTAAAAATGATACAGAAGACAAAGATGAACATTGGGACTACTTTTGGAGCTATCTGAAGCAAACAGGAAATCATGACCATATTATCATAATCTGAAGGACTATTAACTGTGGCCACTGGTCCAAATGTTACTTTAACGTCAATTTTATTTGCCCATTTCTGTGTTTCTTCTCTTGGAACCCACTGTTAGTTAGTTTCTCTTTTCTTTCTTTTAGACTTGTAAGGGCAGGGGTGCACACCAGCAGTTTTCTTGTTTTGTTTTGTTTGTTTGTTTGTTTGTTTTGTTCTTTTGTTTTTCTCCCTCTTATACAGGTTTAAGTATATGATGCAAAATCAATAAAAAACTTTAATGTCAAAAAAAAAAGATGATAAGTTCAGGCTCCATTGTATTGCTATGCGTTCGCCAAACAAGAAACCACTATGCTATGGAGCAACTAGAAGCATGAATAAAGAAAATGAAACAACAAAACTCCACTGGTTATTCAAAACATGGAACAAAATACTCATGGTTCTAAATAAACAGACACACATACTTCATTTAAGAAACACATTTTTAAAGCAAATTTATTTAATGATGGTGATCAACTTGTGGATACATTACTACAACATTTTATGAAAATATTTACGAGTTAAAAATGGAACAAAATAAAATGAACTGCATTTCATCAATGAAAAACTGTAATGATGAGCAAAATATTGTTTAAAAGATACAGAAAATGAAATTTAAATTTTTCAATTTAAAATCTCTGGTCAAAGCATGACATTTTTGTTAATTATTTTATTCCATGCAAATGTATTTTGTCCATATTCTCTTTAACATTCCAGGGTGCAACCTAACAAGGGCTATATATTTAATTTAAAAAAAAAAAAAAAAAACGCACAAGAAAAGCACAAAGTAATTACTTGATTCTCCCTACTCAAACTCAGACAAACACAGCAGAGGAGTCTGATCCTAAGAAGTGACTTGCCCTCAGTCCAACGTAGAGCGGCTGATTGAATGTGGTCTGGACTCTGTGAAGGAGAGTCATGGTGCCAGAGACACTATAGAAGGACAGAATACCTGCTTTGTGATCCAGGTACACTCCAATTTTGGAAGACACAGGGCCTGTAAACCTATAACAATTTTTTCCATGACTGAGTGAATAATTACTACTGTAACAGTCTAATGCCCAAGACTCACTATTGTTTCCAAATTCACTTTGATCTCCCGTTCTGCTTATGCTTTTGTATGCGACTGCTATGTAAATACCAAACCCACTCCACTCTACCTCCCAGTAATGACATCCAGTCAGACTTTCTCTGCTCAGGACCTGAGACCTGTTCATGAATCTTTCAGGGTGACCTGGATATGCCTGTTTTTTACTCACAAATGTTGCCCTTCTGTTCTCTTCAGATAATAACAGCCGCATGTTTACAGTGTCTGGATCCAGTGTGAGCTGAGTTGAAAACTTTAAGAATTCAGCTCTGGTTTATGGCTCTGGTTGAGGTAGCAACACGTCTACATCAGTCACTGTGCGGGAAACTTTTTGCCATCCTTCCTGAAGATCATCCTGCAGTTTATTTTTCACCTCTAATACAGCAGCCGGCACATCATCAAAGTACAGCAGAGGATGACGTTTAGTAAAAGGTATCTCTGTAGATTCAGTAAAATTTGAGAACAAAGGGAACATGTGTAGAAACTGAGTGTGATCCTCTGTGTGAGAGAGCTGTTCCAGTTCAGCATGTTTTCTTTTCAGTTCACTGAGCTCTTCCTGCAGTTTTTCCACAACCTGTTTAGCTCGTTTTACTTCAGTTCTCTGTTGGCATCTGATCTGTTGCTGGATATCAGAATTTTTTTCTTTGATGTGAAAGAAAATTTGTTCAAATGTCTTCTCAGTGTCCCTCACAGCTTTATCAGCAGACTGATTGATGGCCTCCATTTCCTGCAGAAACACCTTAACATGTTCTTCTCTGTCCTGAATTCTTATTTGAAAATTTTCCAGACACGGCTTCAGCTCTTTCTGCTTTTCAGTTCTTTCTGTTGAAGCTGGGACTGTGTCGTGGCCTTTATGTTCACCCATGGAGCACAAATAACAGATACACTGCTGATCCGTGCGACAGAAAATCTTCATTACCTCATTGTGGTGAGAGCACATGTTCTCCTGAAGCTTCTTGAATGGGTTGACCAGTTTGTGTTTCTTCAATCCATCTACATTATTATGAGGCTGTAGATGGCGCTCACAATAAGAGACCACACAGTGCAGACACGACTTGAAGGCTTTCAGTTTTCTCCCACTACAAACATCACAGGCCACATCTCCAGGTCCAGCATAGCAGTGATTAGCAGGAACAGCATACAGTCCAGTCTGCTTCACTTCCTCCACTAACTCTGCTAACATGGTGTTTTTCACCAGAGCAGGCCTTGGTATGAAGGTCTGTCTGCACTGAGGACAGCTGTGGATGTGCTTCTGATCCTGTCCATCCCAGTGAATTTTAATACAGTCCCTGCAGTAGCTGTGTCCACAGGGAATAGTCACAGGATCATTCAGTAGATCCAAACAGATCGCGCAGCAGAGTTTGTCACCAGCAATTTTAAATCCTTTCTGTGCCATTTCTCCCCATAGACAAAGTGTCAGGGAATGCATGTGAATGTTTTACAGTTTTGACAGAGAGCAAAAGAAGGAGGGGTTGACACATTCTGATAGATTCCAGAAACAGGATCAGCAGGTTTGAATGACCTAATATGTGTTAAGTGCATTGCTATGCATTCCTGCCTCAGTAACTGGAAACGCCTGAGAAATCATCTTCCACCAAAAACAAGAGGAAGCTTTTCTTATATTTTATTTAGGTTATTGTAATTGCATCCATATATCATAATAATATATTTGAGAATGCTTTGGTACTCTCTTGCCCTCCTCATGTTACTATTATCATTATTATTATGACAGTGATTGAAATGCACCTAATTTCAAACACCAAATAATCTTTACCAGGTGAGCATTTTCCTTTTGGTTTGAAGTCTAAGACATGTATAAATGTTACATATTTGTGAAGACTAACATTGTTTAAGTATGTCAGGGCATCGCAGCAATGCACAGTTAGCCCCGTAGAATCAGCTGATGTCGGATGTCGGAGTGGAGGATCCCATCCTGTACCTCCTACAGAGAGGCCACTCACACCTGAAAAAGGGAAAGGGCACGGTCAGGATCCTGTTTCTTGACTTTTTGAGTGCCTTTAATGCAATCCGGCCCCGTCTACTTCAGGAAAAACTAAACAGGATGCAGGCGGACCCCTGCCTGGTCGCTTGGATCTCCGACTACCTCACTGACAGACCACAGTACGTCAGGCTGAAGGTCATCACATCTGACACTGTGGTCAGCAGCACAGGGGCACCACAGGGAACTGTGCTTTCCCCTCTTCTCTTCACCCTGTACACCTCTGACTTCTGCTATAACTCTGAATTATGCCATATTCTGAAGTTTGTGGACGACACGGCCATCATGGGGTGTATCTGGGATGACCAGGGCCCTGTTTCAGGAAGCCGGTTTAGTGGAAAAACTGAGTAAGTATACCCTGAGTTAACGAAAACTCTGGGTTCACAAAGCGAGTTCAGCTGAAGCCTGAGTGAGTCACTATGACGACACACGCCGTGAAGCTAACCTGCCCCCTAGCAGGTTTACTACAACTAACCCTGACTGTCTCCGCCCCTTTGTCAGAAACCTGACAGTAGGAAGTGTCAGACATGGCGTGCCCCTTCCTTGAAGAGCCAGTAGATCGTGAAGCCCAAATTCTCCGCAGAGCTCTCCGCCGGGAGAGAGTGATCAGAGCGCGTTTGGACATTTTATCATTTCCTGATGATTGTCTGTGCGAACGTTACCGTTTTTCAGCACAATCTATAAGTTATTTGGATAACATCCTCAGGCCATATATTACGCATGTGACACATCGCGGACATTCTCTCAGTTCTGTACATATTATTTGTATTGCACTTCGGTTTTTTGCAAACGGGAGCTTTCTGTATAATATTGGTGAAGCTGAGCACGTTTCCAAGGCTACCGTCTGTCGGGCAGTCAGGAATGTTACAGTTGCACTGAAACGTCTCCTGTACACGTTTGTGGTGTTCCCCGGTCATAGACCCACAAGATTAATCAAAGAGGGATGCCACAAAATTGCAGGTATCAGGATGACCAAAACTTAATTTATGATGTGGTGATACTTGGACTACTACTTAAATTGTACATTTATTTTCAGGGTTCCCAGGCGTGATTGGCTGTATAGATGGTACTCACATTCCAATCATTGCTCCTTCAGTAAATGAAGGAGACTATGTGAACAGGAAGTCTTTCCACAGCATTAATGTACAGGTACATAGTTCCCTGTAGCATTTCAAACTAACAAATTATTTCATCATAGTAATGGATGCTAATTTGTGTTCTCTGCACTGTGAAGATCATATATGATGCTGCCAACATTATCACAAATGTGGAAGCCAAGTGGCCAGGCTCTGTCCATGACTCACAAATATTCCGTGAATGTACACTGAGCACAAAATTTGGACATGGTGAGTTGAGAATACTGTAAAATATATAAAGACCAATTGCTTCAGGGACATTTGAACTGAAGTGTATCCTTCTGTCTTAGGAGAGTTCACTGGCTACTTGCTTGGTGATAGGGGGTATCCATGTTTACCCTATTTGCTTACCCCTTACTCTGACCCTGAACCGGGCCCACAGCAGCGATATAATCTGGCTAATTGCAGGACAAGAGCCAGAATTGAAATGACTATCGGAATGCTTAAGGCCCGGTTCCAGTGCCTGCAAAGACTCAGGGTCACCCCAGAAAGGGCATGTGACATTATTGTGGCATGTGTGATTCTTCACAACATTGCCACAATTAGAGGAGAACACTGTCCTTCTGAACCAAACAGCAGTGATCCAAACCATGAACATCCTGACCCTCCCACGGACATACAAGATGGAAGTGCAGTCAGAGACACCATATGTCACAATCATTTCTTTTGACCCATCACCTCAACATGTTGAAAGACGAAAAAACAGATTTTTTGTTCAACTGGCTTTATTGGTCACCTGTGTTTCCTGTACACAAAGTATTAAAAGATGTAAACCTCATAAAGTGTCTCTGTTGCTTCCTCCTCTGTAACAGCTGTCAATGTTTCTTCATTATTTTCCTGTAGTAAAGAAATAAACAACATTGCTGTTCTACTGTAAACTCATATAATCTGTGGAGTATTACTCACAACTGCATGTTGGTCTGGCTCAACAGGAGGCTGCACCAGATGCAGTACACCACCACCATCAACTGATAGAATATGAGGTTTATACAGGTCACTTATAACATACAAGGGACCAAATGGCAATTAACAAACATACCAATCACCTTACACTTCATTGTCATTATGCTCTCAAAGACAACCAAGACTGAGGGAAGGCAAAATCAGTAGGAAAATAACTTCACTACAAAATAATCCATTATGGTAAAGAGTTTATCAAATGAATGAGTAGCACTGCGAAGGTGACTGTGAAGAAAGGATGTATGCACATCATGTATTATTTTGAATTTACCCCCTATGTAGGCACTTGTGTCTTGCGGGGTTATTGACTCAGAGGATGTCCCCGCAGAGATGCCTTCGGCCACAGGGCGCCCACTGTTTTGGCTGAGGGCCAACTGCTCAGCCTCTGTGAGTGGTGGTGGTGGAGGACCCCCACCTGTTTTTCGGGCCTCCGCTTTTTTTCTGTTGGCTATAACGGGCCACATTTGAGCATACAGAGTAAGCAAATATGTACTTGTAATGTGCTCAGATAATTTCAATAAGTGCTTACAGAAAGGAAATTAATGTAGCCTCTAACTGCAATTGATTTACATCGGACAAACAGACCAAGCACTATGGCTCATAATACAATTACACCTTACCTGTTTGGACTATATTTTTCTATTTCATTTTTACTTGCTGCCAGGAACGTTTGGGGCCTGTTGGGTTGCACCTGCGCTCACATCACATCACAAAATAAAATGTATAAAATAAAAAATAAAATAACATATGATAAAATAACGTGTTAAATGGGTGGAAATCCCTAGATCAATGTTTATATTAACACTCACACATTGACTCTGTCGGCTATGTTTTGCCATGCATGCTCCCTGTCTTTTGCAGCTGTGGCAAACTTTACTTTTTTCCGCGGAATTTGCATGTTATCGGCATATGCTGCCATCAGAATTTCGGCCTCAAGCGCTGTAAAATACATTGACCGCGCCTTCTTTCCCTCCGTCTCCATGGTGACTCGCTTAATCTGTGCTCCGCTTATCAGGGCTTTATGTATCCTTGTCCTGTGCGCTTCACTTGGGGTTAAAGCAACTCCGCGTTGACTGAACTAATTGTTATCAGCCTTTCTGAAACCGAATATTCCGAGTTGGACAGTTCGGGGTTACTCAACCCTGAGTATCGTTTTTCACTCTGAGTTTTCTAAACCGGCTTCCTGAAACAGGGCCCAGGAAGAGGAGTAGAGGAGTCTGGCGAGGAACTTTGTCACATGGGAGTCACTCAAACCACCTGCAGCTCAACACATGAGAGACCAAGAAACTGGTTGTGGACTTCGGGAGGTCCAGACTAGTTCGGATAGAGGGAGAGGAGGTGGAGGTGGTCAACAAATACAAGTACCTCGGGCTGTGGGTGGACAACAAACTTGGACTGGTCATACAACACGCTGCACCTGTATAAAAAAGGCCAAAGCAGACTGTACTTCCTCAGGAGGCTGAGGTCTTTTGACATCTGCACGAAGCTACTGAGGATGTTTTACCAGTCGGTAGTTGCCAGAGCTGTTCTATGCTGTGGTGTGCTGGGGGAGCAGCACAGCAAAGAAGGACTCATCCAGGCTGGACAAACTGATCAGGAAGGCTGTGGTCGGCATGAAGCTGGATGATGGGTCTGTCTAGCACAACCCCTCACTGGAATGAGACAATTCTACTACAACAGCAGAAGGAAGACGCAAGTCACCAAAGTTCTTTGTGTTACTCGTGCACGAGGGAGAGAACTGTGACAAGCGTGTTCCTGTAGCTCACCCCAGTCTCTCTCGTCTGCTCTCTTGTAACACTGCTCTTTATTGAGGTTACATGAATATGCATAGGTTCATTAACATAGGATATCTTACATAGGCGTACATGTAAACAAAGAGTACCTTGTCTGTGTGTACGTATAGGCGTGTGTGTGTGTGTGTGTGTGTGTGTGCGTGTGTGTGTGGGGTCAAGATGTGGCCCTGTGAACGACTTCCCTAAACCTGCTGGCCTGGAAGTCCAGCAGTTCATCTAAACAAAAGGCACTTATACTGAAACAGATATAGTTGTGTTTACCATACCATAAAACAGTAAGAGAAGGTATGACTATGACCTCTATCATGACCCCAGGATGTGTGTGTATGCCAGAGTGCTCTGGGAGGCACACAGAGTCTTTGCAGACTGCTAAGGATCAGACATCCTATCATTATGCAATCGATTATAAAACTGAGCATATATGAGTAAATATTTCTAAGCATAAATGACGATCCACAATATAAACCTGACATTGGACACTGGCGACAGTGGCAGAGAAAAGGACACTAAACTGCTGGACATTATGGACAATGCTGGGCATTCTCTGCACACAGTCGTAAATAATCAGAGGAGCCTATTCAGCGACAGTTTGCTTCTCCCAAAGTCAAGAACCAACAGACTTAAAAACTCCTTTGTCCCACACGCTGTTACGGCCCTGGGCTGGCTGTGTACCTCTGTTGTGCTCTGTGTCTTTAAGAGTCTAGCCAACGGAAAAGTTTTCCCAATCCCTGAGGTAATTGAAAACCCTGTCAATGATTCTGTTTTTGTTTTTGAACCTGCCGCTGACAGTCTGCCCTCTGTTTTTCCTGCCTGCGTTGTCACGCGCGCCCACAAGCGCAAATACGGTGATGTTAGTATTTAGTATTTATTTATTTATTGTCATTGTCAAGAACAATGAAATTGCGTTTGGGGCTTCCATACAACCCAAAAAAAAGAAGAAAATAATAAATACCCCTTAAAACCCAAGTGTACATATTTAACCCAGTGTGACTCCAATGCAATAAGACAATCCTTAGCAATAATGTTCGTAGAAATTCAGACAAAGACCTGAGAAACATGACAAAATACAACAATGCAACCCATTCAATATTATTGTACTGTGAGATATGATATCAGATATGATAGTTATCTATTTAAGAAAGAGGGGGGGGGGGGCAGGAGGGGGAAGAGAATAAAGATATGATGCACCAATGCAGACCAGTTCATTGCTATTAAGAAGTTGGATATGGTTATTGTCCGTGAGAGGGGGGCAGAGAGTTCAGGAGCCTCACAGCCTGTGGATACAGGCTGTTGGCCAGTCTGGATGTTCTGGCCTGTATAGACCTGTACCTTCTCCCTGAGGGCAGCAGATGGAAAAGGTGGCGCGCAGGGTGATGTTGGTCCCGCAGGATACTGTGCACCCTCCTCAGACAGCGAGTGGGGAAGATATTACTGATCTCTGGCAGACTTGTTCCAATAATTCTGCCAGCTTCTTTCACCACCCGCTGGAGTGCTTGCTGATCGGCCTTGGTGCAGCTGGGGAACCACACTAGAAATCCATACGTCAGAACGCTGCTGATGGCACAGTTGTAGAAGTTCAACATCAGAGATCTGGGAATGTGTGCGCTCCGCAGTCTCCTCAGGTAGTAGAGGCGCTGTTGGGCCTTCCGTACAACTGAGGTGATATGGTTGCCCCAGGACAGGTCCTCAGTCACAGTTACCCCCAAGAATTTAAAACTGCTCACCCTCTCCACCGCCTCACTGCCAATGAAGAGAGGCAGATGGTTGTTATGACCCCTCTTCCGGAAATCTACAATGATCTCCTTGGTCTTTTTGGTGTTTAAGACCAAGTTATTGTCGTGGCACCATGACTCAAAGCAGCAACCATCGTTCCCATCCCAAAACAGTCAAATGTCACATGTCTGAACGATTTCAGACCTGTGGCACTCACCCCCATTCCCGCCAAATGCCTGGAGAGACTGGTCATTAAACACATCAGAGCTGCTTTTCCACCATCCCTGGACTCTGTTGACTTGTCTGACTCTTTTCTATGTTCTGAAGCTGTTCCTGAGAAAGCTGAAAAATGCTTGTCTGATAGAATGCTACCCGCTACACCTGACCTGTCTTTTGAGGTAGACAAAACAGATTTTGTCCATGTGCAACAGAATGATCCATCTCTGGCCAAATGTTTACTCGCCGCAAATTCCAGCGATCAGAATCCTCGTGTTTACAACATTGAAAATGATGTGTTAATGCGTAAATGGCATCCTCCCTCATCTAGTGATCTTGGCTGGAATGTATTT
The DNA here is from genome assembly GCF_963969265.1 of Rhamphochromis sp. 'chilingali'. Lineage (NCBI taxonomy): Eukaryota > Metazoa > Chordata > Actinopteri > Cichliformes > Cichlidae > Rhamphochromis > Rhamphochromis sp. 'chilingali'. The sequence goes on along the minus strand of NC_137930.1, from coordinate 36,650,599 downwards.
CAACAGGTAGTTGTAAAATCCGACCTCAAGTACTCAGCCTCGCACATGACAGTTTCTCTGGACATTTAGGAATTAGGAAAACTTACCACCGTATTCTGCGTCACTTTTTCTGGCCAGGTTTGAAGTCTGATGTAACCAAGTACTGCCGTTCATGCCACATTTGCCAGGTCAGTGGAAAACCCAACCAGGTTATTCCTCCCACTCCACTGCATCCAATCCCGGCTTTAGGCGAACCATTTGAGCACGTAATCATTGATTGTGTAGGTCCGCTTCCAAAAACAAAGTCAGGACATCAGTACATCTTGACTTTGATGTGCGCCGCCACACGCTTCCCCGAGGCGATTCCGCTACACACTATCAAAGTCAAAGCCATCGTCAGAGCATTAGTAAACTTTTTCTCCACTTTCGGTTTGCCTTAATCAGTTCAAACGGACCAAGGGTCAAACTTTATGTCCAAGATTTTCGCTCAGTTCTTAAAATCGCTCGGCATAAAGCATCAAAAATCCAGTGCGTATCATCCCAAATCACAGGGTGCACTTGAGCGTTTCCACCAAACATTAAAAGCCATGATGAGGAAGTTCTGCCTCGAGTCAGGAAGAGAGTGGGATGAGGGTCTGCCACTTCTCCTTCTAGCGGTGAGAGAGAGTGTGTAGGAGTCCACGGGTTTCAGTCCCGCGGAGCTGGTGTTTGGACACACAGTGCGTGGTCCCCTGCGGCTGCTTAAAGAGAAATAACTGTCTGACACGGCTATCCCCGAGCAGAATGTATTAGATTACGTAAATTGTTTTAGGGAGCGTCTGCATAAAGCCTGCGAAATTGCATGCGAGGCTCTTTCCGCGTCTCAGGAGAAAATGAAAAGGAAATTTGATTAAAAAGTCTGTGCAGAGAAAATCTGAGGTGGGTGACAAAGTGTTGACTCTCCTACCCGTTCCTGGATCCTCTCTCCAGGCAAAGTTCTGTGGGCCCTATACTGTCCAAGAGAAACTGAGTAACACAGATTATGTTACAGGTACCCCAGACCATAGGACAAAGTGTTGTGTGTGCCATGTTAATCTGATGAAGCCTTATGTTGTTTGTGATACAGGTGTAAACTCCTCTTCATCCCCCGCTGCGCTGTGCTGTGTTCCTCCTGAAGGAAAAAAGAGGGAACACACGCATGTAAAGGAAGCACTCAAAACGTGCAGTTATCCTAAATGGGCGTTCTTAAAGTCAGCAGAGAGGCACAGAAAAGAAGATCAGACACCAGCGAGGGAGGATAAGAAGGACAGACGCAACAACATTGTCATCCCCTATGTAGCCGGTGTATCAGAAAAACTCAGGAGAGTTTTCTCCAAGCATGACATCCCGGTGCATTTCAGACCCAGCAACACACTCAGACAGAAACTGGTTCACCCGAAAGACAAAACTCCTAAACACAAACTTAACAATGTGGTGTATGCTGTACAGTGCAGCGAGGAATGCCCAGACCTCTACATTGGAGAGACCAAACAGCCACTTCACAAGCGCATGGCACAACACAGAAGAGCCACCTCCACAGGACAAGACTCAGCAGTCCATCTGCATCTTAAGGATAAAGGACACTCTTTCGAGGATGCCAATGTTCACATTTTGGACAGAGAGGACAGATGGTTTGAAAGAGGAGTGAAAGAAGCCATCTATGTCCACTGTGAGCGACCATCTTTGAACAGAGGCGGGGGTTTACGACACCAACTCTCTGCCATCTATAATCCAGTTTTGAGATCCCTTCCCAGACGCCTTAACACCCACTCACATCCTGGGCCATCTGATCTCAGGAAATCGCATGATAAGGTGGGGCCAGGTTTCACAATGAACTCACCCGAAACCCTGGCTGATTGGGACCCACACCCGCTTTCACACCTTGGCTCAGGTGATTAGAGGATCATCAGGGGTCCTTTTGTCCCTCTGTGGGGGGTCACTCCCACTAGGTTTAAATCTGGGACTCTCCACCATTTGACCTTAGAACTGAAGAAGCTTCTCGGATGAGAGGTGAAACGTCTTCAAGCAACTTAAAGAAGTCCAGACGCTTTTCTTTGCAAGCTCCTTTGACAACAAAATGTAATCTTACTGGGATGTCCTAAAGACATGGACCCATGACAATGGCTTTTTACCTTTCACTTTTAAACCAAATGTCAGCTTGGTACTTAAAGTTCCGTCTTCATTCCTGTGCAGATAAACATATACTCTTCCTTGTAACTGTGTGAAGCAACAACCAGCTTTTTTCTTTTTTTTTTAAAGAGCATCTCAATGTTTTCACCTGTGTGCAATGGTTCTTTTTTTCTGGAACCTACAGCATTCTGATTATGAGGGTCTGCACTCATCATTGTTTTTTATCATAATCAGAATGCTCTAGGTACACTTTGATTGCAGTCTAAATTACACCATGAACAAATGAGCTGTCTGGAGAATTAAATCTGAGAATGTTAGCATGCTCCAACCTGTTAACAGCTTCATTGATTCTTTTTTGCTGGTTTCACTGCAGCAACACAGGTTTGGCAAACTGAATCAAATATAAAATAAGAATTTCCAACATACGCTTTTTTGGTTCTTGTGCTTCTTGGACAAAAATGTAATATGATCATCATTCCATTTCAAATTACATGATTTAACTTTCATTTAATAATTTATTTCATTCAATAAATGAAGATCAACCCCCAAAGCAGATATTGAGTTTATTATTGCAATCCCATTCTTAATCCAAGGAATTAATATGACGTCATCCGACACCTTGCAGCTATAACAGCTTTAACCCTTCTGTGAATGCTTTGCACAAGGTTAGAAGTGTTTAGAAGTGTTTATAGGACTTTTTGACCATTTTTCTAAAAGTGCATTTATAAGGTTAGACACAGATATTGGACATAAAGGCAGGGCTTGGAGTCTTTGCTCGAATTCATCCAAAAGCTTTGGGGCAGGACCAGTGAAGTTCTTCCCCACTTCCTCACCCACGTCTTTATCAACGTTGCTTTGTGCTCTGGTGCACAGTCACGTTGGAACATGAAGGGGCCATCCTAAAACTGTTCCTACAAAGTTGGGTGCACCACTGCATCTGATTCGCTGCATTATGCTTGGTGATGTAAGACTTGGATGCAGCTGCTCAGCCATGGAAATTTATTCCATGAAGCTCTCAACTCACTGTTCTAAAGATAATCTGAAGGCCACATGAAGTTTGAAGGTCTGTAGCAACTGACTCTGTAGAAAAATATTTCAACTGTTACTTGGTGGTTCAAAGTTCTCTTTTCAGAGGGATGTCAACTTTGCATTTTATTTGGAAGAGTGTAGAAGAAGAGTGGAGAGGCACAAGTTCCCAGTTTTGGATGATTTGGGGTGTCATGTCATGAGTTGCGGTGGTGGTTGGTCCACTGTGTTTTATCAAGTCCAAAGTCAATGCAATCACCTACCAGGAGATTTTAGATTACTTTATTTCTCATGACAAGCTTTATGGAGACTCACATTTCTTTTTTCAACCATGCTAGCACCTCCTCACAGTGCTAAAGCTAATACTAGAGGGTCTGCTGACCAGAGGGATGAGAAACAGCCAACCCAAAAATACAGATGAGCTAAAGGCTGCTATCAAAACTTGACTTCAAAAACACCTCAGCAGTACCACAAGGTGACTGCCTCCATGCCACACCACGATCATATAGTAACTCATGTTAAAGGAGCCTCAGCCAAGTACTTAGTGTAGAAACGAGCAATTAGAAAGAAAAAAACAAACACAAATACATACAATAAACATAACTTAATAAATACTTAAAAACAGGGGCGATTCTAGGATCAGAGGTCTGGGGGTGCTGAGCACTCGGAGAGCTCCCTAGCCAGGCAAGATAAACTTTACTCGTCACAATGAGACTTCTTCCCTGTCTCTGTCAGTCCCTGCATCCTTAAATGTCTCCAGTTGTCCCCAGTTCTCTCTGACTGCCTCCTTGGTGCATTTAAACCCCTGCTACTCAATGTCCTCATCGTCTGTTGTCTTCGTCTTTGTTAACAGTCATCATAATTTTACCATCTCTGTGCAAGTCTGCAAATTTCTTTATTAAATCATAAGATTCTTAAATTCATCAAGTCTCTCTGTGCCTGGGTCCTCGTCACAAAACATGACATCACTGTTTTGTACATTTTAACACAATTTAATCCCCACATTTGTGGAAGAAAAGCAAAAGACTTTTTTGAAAAGTCTGTAACAAAACCATCAAATCTGATAAAGGTTATTCATAGCTGCAAAAAAAGAATGGATTGGAGTGACATCACTTTAAACTGACCTCAGCCTCCAGCCATGCATGAGCAGCATTTAATCAGTTCATTTTCTTACTGAGTAGATACTGTGTCTACTGTGAGTTCACAGGCAAATGTGGTCAAAAGTAAATAAGAAGTTTTCAGTTTTTCCATTCACATATCTACCCGAAGTGTCATTTTTCAACTGGCTTCTTTGTCTACGTTTATCTGTCATGTAGGCAAAGCAGCTGACTACACTCAGTAGAATGATCAGTCCTTTTTGTTTACTGGATGAACTTTAAAGGTGTTCTTTTCTCATGGTGATTTTATTTTCTGTTGATGCCAACTCCATGACTTTGTTATAAGACTGACACAGATGAAAACAAATTTCTTTTGCTCAAGTAAAAAAAGCAAACAGGTTTTAGATAAAAAAAATCATATTAAACCTCATTATTAGAGTTCAGTGTCATCCGTGTAATCAGAGATATTTAATGGTGGAACAAGCTTTTACTGGCAGAAGTATGTGAAAGAGGAGGATTTTAACCACCTTAAAGAGCAATAAACAACACATAAGTTGAATTTGTTTATGTGTGGTATCTTTAGGATTAGGATTCAACTTTATTGTCATTACACATGTATAAATACAGTGTAACAAAATATAGTTTGCATCTAATCAGAAGTGCAAAAAGAGCAATTATACAGTTTAGTTAAGCAAATATACAGATGTACTACGGGCAAATGTATGGATATACTGATATATACAGATAAGAGTAGTATAAATGGGGCAATAGTTATGAACAGATTATGTACAGAGAGACCAAATATACAAATGAACTACAGGCAAATGTACAGATGTACTGTACATATGTACAGATATACAGGTGATCTGTATAGCATACAGATGTTCTATATTGCTATACAGATGGGCAGATATACAGATGTACTATGAACAAATATACAGATTTGCTAAATATATACAGATGTGCTGGTGTGTGGTAACAGATCTACAGAGTCCTATGAGTATATCTACAGCAGTGGAAGCGTAGCGCTCTGAGCAGACTATAACAGTGAACAGTGTACGCACTATACCAGAGACTATGTCAGTGTCCTAAACTATAGCAGTAAACAAGTAACCATTTATTGTAAAATAATTTTTTATAAAATAATGAACTGAATAACTTATGTATAGAAACAGAAGGCGTTCATTAAAACTTGAAAAATTGAAAAATTAACTATAGAAAAATAAAAATACATCCCAGGGTTAAGAAATTGTTGTCTTTTCCATTAGTTTCTTCTTTAGTTGCTTTTTACTTGATATGACACTTTAAACTGTATAGTAGACTGTATATATTAACTAAGTAAGTAAGTAAAATTTTATTTATATAGCAACTTTCAAGATATATTCACAAAGTGCTTCACAAGACCTAACAATGGATAAAAACCAAGCAAAATTAATAGAAAGCAGATTTAAAACATTTGTTTTTAACTCATTTTTTAAAAGAGATCACAGAGTCTCAAATCGAAAGGAAGAGAGAAAAGTTCCAGAGTCTGGAGGCCACTGAACAGAAGGCTCTGTCTCCGTTTGTTTTTAGCTGAGTATGGGGCCCCATACACACTCATTCACTCACTTTGGCTCTCTGGGCATACAGTTAACATGGTTTGCATATTTTTTTAAGGTTGTAAGTAAAACATTATGTTACAATGCTTACACTGTCCTTTGTTAAACAATAGACTGTGTGTTTGGTATCTATCTGCATTAGTACCAGCCACCATCACTGCCACCACCCAGAGGCTGACAGTATTTAACTCCAACCCTCACTTTCAGAAGAAAGGTTCAGTCTACCTTCTACTTTGCTGTGAGAGCTGTCTCAAAGGAAGGATGTGGATAATTGATTCATTTATTTATTTATTTTTATCACTGTTTAACTTAAAAAGTGTTGTCTTCTATGGAGAGATCACTACTGACTTTAAACCATGCATTGAATTTTTCTACGCAGAAACGATACCACAGGGCATCAGTGGAGACTACCAGGCATTATGTCAGCACTATGAAAATCAATACCACTTTGCCACCCTGTATGACAGAAACCGTCGTATACCATTGTACCATTCTGCGTATATACTCAGTCCTGGAGATGGACCTAGGCCCAAAAACTTAACTTCCGAGCAAGCACTGAATATGCCACGACGTAATGGAAAATTCACAGACAAACTCACACAGATTCTTCCACTGACCGCTGCGGCACACCTGCACCAGGGCAAACCTCTGCCTGCTATACAGGTGAAAATAGAGCTCTATTTTCACCTGTATAGCAGGCAGAGGTTTGTCTGTGAATTTTCCATTACGTCGTGGCATATTCAGTGCTTGCTCGGAAGTTAAGTGGGTTTTTTGCTGTTAAAAGAAGTTTTCTTCCCACGCAGTGAACAGCAGAGATGGGCAGTAACGCGTTACTGTAATCTGATCACTTTTTTCAGGTAACAAGTAAAGTAAGGGATTACTATTGCAAAAACGGTAATTAGATTACCGTTACTTTCCCGTAGGAACGCTGCGTTACTGCGTTACTAAAACCGTGATTTTTTTGCAAGAATGTCTCATGACAGTGACGTAAGCGAGTGCGACGTTCGTGACAACAGCTGTGTGCAGATCAACAATGGATAATATATCGAGTGCGGGAGAGAGTATGAGCGTGCAGCGTTTAAAGCGTGGAAGTACTGACCTTACTTTGAGTTTGATTCCATAAAAAGTGACAAAAACATTAGCGTCCATCGTGCGTGGGAAGAAAACTTCTTTTTAAAAAAAACCCTAAACTTCCAAGCAAGCACCGAGTGCGCTATGATGTAATGGAAAATTCACAGGGAAACTCGCGGATTCTTCCACTGACCGCTGTGGCACACCTGCACCGGGGTAAACCTCCGCCTATGCAACTCCTACTTTACAGGTGAAAATAGAGCAACAGGACCGCTAGTCTTTGATGTTATTTATTTTCTGCTGTGTTTTACTTGCATCTATTTGAAAGACTGAGTGTAAACACACAAAAAAATATATTTTATGTGCTGGAATGTGCAGAAAATAAGTTTAAATGTTAAACAAATTTCTTCAAGTCAGAGAATGTTGCATATAATTTAATGTTTGCTTGATGCATAAAGTTAAAAGATTAAAACTAATAAAACAAGTTTTAAAAAGAGACTTTTCCATTTGATTACATTTTGTATGATGGATTATGTAGAAAAAGTAGAATTGGGCTGAAAGATCTATCACTTTATCACCTATTCAGGTTGTAAATCGTGTTTTTAAAAAGTAACTAAGTAACTAAGTAATTAATTACTTTTGAAAATAAGTAATCAGTAAAGTAACAGGATTACTTTTTTGGGGGAGTAATCGGTAATTAGTTATTGATTAATTTTTCAAGTAACTTGACCAACACAGGTGAACAGCAGACACTAATGTTTTTGTCACTTTTTATGGAATCAAACTCAAAGTAAGGTCAGTACTTCCACGCTTTAAATGCTGCAGGCTCATACTCTCTCCAGCACCATTGTTGATCTGCACACAGCTGTTGTCACGAACGTCACACTGGCTTACGTCATTGTCATGAGACACTCGCAAAAAAGTCACGGTTTTAGTAACGCAGTAATGCAGTGTGCTTACGGGAAAATAACGGTAATCTAATTACCCGGTTTGCAATAGTAATCCCTTACATTACTCGTTACCTGGAAAAAGTAATCGGATTACGCCTTACTGCCCATCTTGGTTGGTCACACATGTTCACATGTGATCCTAAGTGGCCAAAAGAACTGATTCATTAAAATGGGCACAAAACAGATCATTTAAAAGTCTCTTGAACCAATTTCAAGTAATCTTTTAAGGCTTTAGGAAGCAACTTGAAAGGAAGAAAAACACACTTATAATATTAAATAAAAAGGGCTTAAATGTAAATGCACACTTGAAGTTTGAGCTCTTCATCTTTGTTAAACCTCTTTTTTGTCTTTATTTTAAGCAGCTGTATAAAACCACAATGTTGGTGAAGCAGTCATATGCAAGCTGGTATATTACATGGTGACAGTTTTAGTTCCCACACTGGGTTCACATCTGCAGACTGCAGCAGATTGACGAGATACCAAAAGAGCAGGAAAGCTGAAGAAGAGGTGAGCATCGAACATACCACAGAGAGGTGACACAGTTTAAAAACTGAGTTTAGACGATCAACATTTAAATGTATAATGTCAACATCAATGTTTTGTTTTTTCATGTGTGTGAAAGCTTACAGTCAGGGTTGGTGTGGTTAAGGCTCCTCTTTTCTCTTTTCTTTTCCTTTCAAACCTGAAACACTTCCAGCAGATGGCAGCATTTCCCTGATCCTGTTGCTGAGGAGGCCTCTTCCTGTTAAAAAGGAATTCTTCCTTTTCCTGTTAACATTATTGTCTGAGCAATCAAAAATGAGCTGCGGGAGCCACTAATAAACCTGCAAACCAAAGTGTATGAGCAGGAAACACTGAAATACAAGAATGAAGTACATTAAGATAATATTAAGCAGTGTATTAAACAGTTGTAGTAGTTTTTTATTTTAAAGAAAGTATTTCAGACTATTTTCTTCAGTACAGCTGAAGAACATAGAAAAGATTTGTGGGTTTCCTGCCTTCCCGTGCAGACTCTTTCTTCCACTGAAGAAATACATTTGTTCCCCATGCTGACAGATAAACCCTGTTTAACATTTAGATCTACCTTCAAACATGACTGTGGAGGTGGTGTGAACATGTAACTCAGTGGGTCTGGGGAGACACGAGTTTCGCTTAAGAAAGGACTCTGAAGACCGGTCTTGTCTTGGGCTTGCTTTTACGTGGTCTTGGTCTTGTCTTGGTTTCGACGGACTCAGATCCCTCGGTCTTGTCTTGGGCTTGCTTTCTCAGATCGACACAGTGGTCGGGAGATTTGGAGTCAACCATCGGCGGAGTGGGGGGGGGGGGGGGGGGGGGTGTCTTACTGGGCTTAAGCCCGGGTCATTTTTTCAGAAGCCCGGGGTCTTTTGGAGTGCAATTTGTTTCATAGTTAGATGCCTGACTGACAACTGTATAAAACAAAAACTACACACAATATTCGAAGCACATAGCGCACAGTCGTAAATCCCCCCTAATTTTGGTATGATCCGAGCTCAGGCACTAGGCGACTGAGCACAGCACTAGTGATGGGATTTCCGGCTCTTTTTAGAGAACCGGCTCTTTCGGCTCGACTCACTAAAAAGATCCGGGTCTTTTGACTCCAAACCAACTCTTCAGGTTGTTTTGTTGCTTTAATTAATTTATTATTAACAATAATATAAAATTATGCACAAAAGGAATTACTAATGTAAAAAAAAAGTGGTTTATTTATATATGTTTATATATAAATATATGCTGTGGCTCCTAGAGACAAAGCACGTACAAACTCTAAAACACATTTCTAGAGTTAACTGAACTTCCAAAACAGAGCTACCTAGATCACTTAAATTACACAATTGAAAGCATATGTGTATTGTTTGTGTATTTATACACAAGCACTCATATATATTTAAATAATTTTAAAAAAAAAAGTTCATTTACCTGTTACTACCACACACCAAATCCAGCATACAGCATGATGCTATGATACATTATGTTGTGTCACACTATTCTAATCTCACGTTCCATTCTATGCAATGACATTCTATTAGTTGCTCAACTTAACTGTAACATATACAAACCTATAGGGTTGGTAAACAAATATTTGTGTCGGCAGTACAGATGTTAGCAATCACAGAGCCCCAGTCAATGTTTATGCAAAAGTTGATCAACATTGGTCCACTTGTGCAGGAAGAGAGAAAGAACATGCAAAAATACGTACAGACATACGCTACGATCATTAGACCACAACAGACCCAGTGTTGGGTAAGTTACTTTAAATTAGTAACTTAGTTACATTACTAGTTACTTCCATCAAAAGTAACTCAGTTACTTCAAGTTACTCGTTACTTTCAAAGTAACTAGTTACTAGGGAAAGTAACTTTGGTTTTACTCAGACTTCTCTTGTTAATGTGTTGCTAACTGGATACCCAGCAAGAGTGCCAGTCTTCTAGCTTGCTTACTTGCCACAAGTGCACTGCGCCACCTACCAAGGGAAAAAATAATGTGCATATTTCCACGAGAGAAATCCCACGCCTGGACCGTCGTTGACCACCGCCATGATTCTAGCCTACGTTACAGCGTCATGTGCGCTTTTTACATCCAACACAAAAACTGCAGTCGTGGTGCTTTTAAATGTACTCAGAACTCAGAAATTCTGCCTTCCAAATAGGAAGATGTAGGCAACACCAGACTGCAGATGAGCTGCATACAGGGCTGGACTGGGACAAAAAATCAGCCCGGGCATTTTGACTAGAGACCGGCCCACCATTATAGCAAAAATCATAAAGCCTTTGAATGAAAACAAACACTGTTGTGTCAGTGATGTACACTGTCTTGATGGTATATATGTATCAATCTATCAATCGTTTGTTGTAAGACTCAGATAATTATTTATTAAAAGCTAGATATTTTAAATGAGAATAAGAAAGTATTTCTTTGTGCCCCCCTTTCCCTGTTAATGCCCCCACCCCACCTGGCCCCCTGGCAAAACTTTGCTATACCCGCCCCTGCACAGTTACCAGCTGTCAGCTACATAGAAAAGGATCCTGGTGTTATTTGTCTCTCAGAAACAGTTCATAACTTCCCTTCAACTCATTCATGTCACCTAAAAGGTAAACCTGTTTCTCCATCACCTGTTCAGCTCTGATGATTCAGTAAGGACATCTCCTGGTTTCATCTTCATGTTTCCCTCTCACCAGATAACCAAACCATATCATGACCAGCAGCTTTACAGCTGTGGCTCCAGCAAACATCAGCTGATACTAGAAATTAATATTAAATAAATTCTAACAACAGCTGATCAAACGTGCTGCTGTTGTTTAACGTGACATCCGGTGGTTTCCTCTTTCTGGCGCAAAGCAGACGATAAATAAACAAGAGGGAAAAGCCGATCAGCTGATCATTGATCAGTTTCATGATTAAAGTAGCAACAGGAGAGGGAGGGGAGCAGTGTTGCCAACTTAGCGACTTTGTCGCTATATTTAGCGAGTTTTCAGACCCCTTAGCGACTTTTTTCTAAAATAAAAGAAAAAAAATCTAATGATCAATTTTGACGTTTAAAGAGTTTAGATCGATCAGTTGTTTACATCACTCAACACAAGCAGAACTGCATTACTGCAGCAGAAGACACATCGTCCACATTCAGAAGCACATCTCTGTATAGTGACTGGTCTTATGATTTAAACAGGCAAATGTTCAGCATTCAAACTACAGGTGAAGAATAGTCAAACCAGATGTTTCCCCGTTATGTCGAGATCAGCTAGTCAAGTACACACCTACACAGCATGTTAACAAACCGTGAAAAAAAAGCCACACAAAAAATGAATGATTGCTGGTAAGGGTTTCTATACATTAGTATGTACGAAGGGTATGTTGTGACTTACCTTCAAAATTACAGCGGTCCCTCGCTATAACGCGGTTCACCTTTCACCTCGCTGTTTCGCAGATTTTTTTAGTGCAAGTTTGCATGCTTATTTTTTTTTTTTACGTCACATTGTGTCCTGCGTCCTGATCGCTGCAGACGATCTCCTCCGTGACGTCTCTCCTGTACAGTACAGAATCGCTGCAGTGATCGCTAGCAGTGTGACTCTGAAGTGCAGTACTGTATGTCCACGATGTCCACCAAATGTTTTGCTTCGTCAAAAAATAAAATTGGCTACTTGATTTCACCTATCGCTGGTTATTTCTAGAACATAACACCCGCGATAAACGAGGGACAGCTGAGAAATATAACATTTGAATCCATTTTCTCTTTTGCCCTGAGGCGCGGGGAAAAAATATTGACAAGTCGATGAACATCATTTACAGACATATTGGGTAAATGCCCAAGACATCTATAGAAATGCAAATCGCCGCTTGATTCATTCATTTGCTTAACTTGTTTTGGAGCGTAAACAGGGCGCGAATAGGACACCGGAAACAAAGCTCCCCACAGGAGTTTCCGCACCGGAAGTAGCATATGCTAACGTGCACATAGTCAATTCTTTGAAAGAGGCAGGGTGGACTGCAAAAAGGAACTTTTTCCAGATGTGACTGGCCACTCCAACACTCCACTGTCTCAATTACCTATTTCTTGATGAGCTGTATTTTTGGTCACAGTGTTTCTCTACAGACTGCCATTTTATGTTTCTCTCTACTCTATTGAAGAATCGGGTGCTTCAGTTTGACTCGGCAGATAGCACTGCTGTGATTAAAAAAGCTATATATCACCACTGATGATACCCAAAGGAGTGGGAAACATCAAAGTATCTTGTCCTCTGACATACATACTGTATAAGCTTATCTGTGGTATCTGTGGCACTCATGGTTCCGGCTTGCTATTGGAGTGCAAAACAGCAACACTCTATATGAACAACTGAGTTTTATTGTGACACTGATATCGCTTAAAAAATATGCAAATCTTTTTTCTTTTCTTTTTTTAAAATAATGTTTATTTGAATTTAAAATGATTTCTATAGCTCAACATCACAACAACAGTCACCTATACTGTCAGGTAAAGACCCTAAAGTATTAGAGAGCATCCCAACGATCTAATGATCCCCTATGAGCAAGCACTAGGCAATGGCGGAGAGGAAAAACTCCCTTTTAACAGGAAGAAACCTCTGACAGAACCAAACTCAGTGAGGGGCAGCCATCTGTCGCGACTGGTTGGGTTAGTTTACCTGTAAGATAAACCATTTTTAACTGTTGTTTGTATGATAAGAGCCTAAATAACATCATTACAGCCTAATTAAGATTGAGCCAATTTGGGGGGTTTACAGCAAGTTTGGTTTGCTGGATTTCTCCAGGGAGTCTCTTACAAAAACTTGTAAGAGACTCCCTGGCGCTTCTTTCGATCTTTGACACAAGCCACTTCCACAAGTCTTCCTTCGATATGGTACCAATCAAGCGAATTTAAGCTTTTCGCTTGGTGATATTGAGGCTTAATGCATCTAAAAATCAGATTCTTGTCTTTGAAAATCCAGCATCCAACACTTTCATTGTTTGCCCTTTTGTTACAGGCCATGGAAATTAAAATTTCACATTTTTCATTTTTCGCCTGTTCATTTTTTAAGTTAGTAAGTTTTACTAAAGTCTTAAGTATTGCATGGAAAATTGCAATTGGTGTGAATGTGATTACCATAAAAAGTGGAATTACTATCTTGCTTCCACGAGAGGTAAAAGCAACTTTTGTTGCCACCAGTTGTTTTGCAGCCATTCTGATTCTGGAAATCAGAGCTGCAATTCTTTCCCAAAACCAAGAAAAAGAGCGTCTAATTGTTGCCAGGAGCATGTTAAACATCGCCACAACTGCCCTGCATGAATTATTGATTGTTGTCCTGGTGATGTAAATTATTGCACGACCCACAGACAGAGCAGCAGCTCTTGGTAGGGAAGAGAAATATGAGAGTTTTGTGCAAACTCCAGATAAAATAGATTTTTCTGATTCTGTGTGAGTATTTTCTGTTTTGTTTCCCTGATTTTCACTGACTAACTCCAACCCTTTGGTTGTAGAATGAGTCAGTGACCTAAGTTTTGTGTAGCTGAAGAGTGTGGGGTCAAACTGACCATTAGTTGGACAGTAGTCTGGTGGAGCTACGTCACATGGCACACCTTTTGTTTGGTGGGCAGTGGATGAATCAGGATGATCAAATCCAAGACTTGATCTGATGACATTTGCAACACGTCTAGCAGCCCACGAAATCGCAGACAAAAGCAGGAGGGGCATGTCTGCTTATAGTCAGTTCAGTAGAAGAGAAAGAAAATTTGTAATACAAACGTTGTGCCGCTTTTTACGAAACGTAGCAGTAAAGCATAAAATACCTGTTTTATGGAGGAACCAAGTGCTGTGAAATGAGTCCAAACCTATATTTAAGAATAAAGAAAGATGAAAGGATTCCAGACATCAAAGCCATCTGAGTGACATCATGTGTGTTAAACTCAAATGACATCATGAAGGAGCATGATGTCATTAGAGCATAGAACAGTAGTAACATTCTGGTTACCACGGCAATATTAGCATTTCTTTTCCTTCACATTAAAGCTGCTTAGTTTCTCAATTACTGCTTCACATGAAAAACTGAAATGATTCTTATTGTCTTTGCAAAGCACAACACAATAAATGATTAAAAAATTATAAAATTTGTAGTAGAATGTATTTATCCATCTGAGTAATTATGTTCTTAGAAGAATAAAAACACTGTAGATGTATGCACATATTAAACTCGAACTAATACAGTGTAAAACATAGAGGACTTTATTCCATGGAATAGAACTCTAAAGGCACATCATAATTTGATTAATTTATTTATTAAACTTGTTTTTGACAAATTAACACTATCACTACCAAACTCATTAAGACAACTGAGTAAAAGATAAATTATTGAAAATATTTTACTGCAACTTTTTATTTTGTTTTGTTTTTGGACTGTTTATTTGAATTCAGTTTCAGATTATTTATATAGCTCCTAATCACAATAACCACCTCACGCCTCTCTGTACTGTCAGCTAAAGACTCTAGAGCATCCATCCATCCATCCATTCGCTTCCGCTTATCCTTTTCAGGGTCGCGGGGGGCGCTGGAGCCTATCCCAGCTGTCATAGGGCGAAAGGCGGGGTACACCCTGGACAGGTCGCCAGTCTGTCGCAGGGCTAACATATAGGGACAGACAACCATTCACACTCACATTCACTCGCACATTCACACCTAGTGGCAATTTGGATTATCCAATTAACCTATCCCCACAAGCTGCATGTCTTTGGACGGTGGGAGGAAGCCGGAGTACCCAGAGAGAACCCACGCAAACACGGGGAGAACATGCAAACATGTGGGGCGATCGTGGCTCAAGAGTTGGGAGTTAGTCTTGTAATCGGAAGGTTGCCGGTTCGAGCCCCGGCTTGGACAGTCTCGGTCGTTGTGTCCTTGGGCAAGACACTTCACCCGTTGCCTACTGGTGGTGGTCAGAGGGCCCGGTGGCGCCAGTGTCCGGCAGCCTCGCCTCTGTCAGTGCACCCCAGGGTGGCTGTGGCTACAATGTAGCTTGCCATCACCAGTGTGTGAATGGGTGGATGACTGGATATGTAAAGCGCTTTGGGGTCCTTAGGGACTAGTAAGGCGCTATATAAATACAGGCCATTTACCATTTACCATGCAAACTCCACACAGAAAGACCCCGGCCTGATGGTGGAATTGAACTCAGGACCTTCTTGCTGTGCGGCAACAGTGCTAACCACCGTGCCACCGTGCTGCCCGGTCTTTCTCTAGAGCAGTCTTTCTCAAATAGTGGGGCCGATGTCAGGGGGTATGGGAAGATGCTTTTATCGCCATACTAGAATAAACTGTAATTGCACATCCACTACAGTAGGTGGCAGGGTTTATTTTTGCACCAAGCATGTGCACGCACAGCACAGAGCAGGAGAAATGAAAGTGCAGTAAATAGTGATGTGCCATACCACTGATTTCCTTTCTGATCCAATACCAAGCAAAATTCAGGGTGGTGTCGCCGATACTGATCCGATACTGATACTTTGTACAAAAACATAACGTGTTATTGTATTTTAAATTATATCTTCATAATAATCACAGGACATCAGACTACTTGCTCCTATTGTTGAATTATCATATAGAAATTAAAAACTGAAGGTTTTTTGTTAGTTGATGCTATTTGAACATGTATATCTTGTCATTTAACATGTATATACGTGCCTGGACATTTCAACAAGAAAATTCAACATTCACAATTTCCCTCATTCACAGTACAAATGTTGGTATCAGTCTAATACAAAGTAAATGCAGGGCCAGTATTGCAGAAGTTATTCGGGCAGCTAATTGGAGGAAAGTAGTGTGCCATGACGTATGAGATGAATTCACTATTTGCAAATTTTGAACACAATTTAAACACTGTGGAGGTAAACACAGACGACCCGAGAGCTCTCGATAAACACTGCTCGTTTATTACTCATCACCACAGAACTGAACACTTTGCCTCCAAAACACAGCAACAACACTTCCTGAGAACTGGGTGTGAGTGGAGCCTTCCAGTGGTCCACCACAACACAACTATATCACTGTGATTGTTACTTTCCACAACAATTAGTTAACACAACAAAACACACCTTTCACCTTTTCATGTGTTTTGAAACTGGGTTTTTGGAGACCTGGAATGTACATTTTTCTGGTCTCTAAAGCACACATAAAGGTTCAAACATTTTTCAAAGTGCAAGTTTGAGGTTTATTTTTTACAAAGAAATAATTAACACAGTTCAGTGGGCTGCATACTGAACCTGAAGGATCGATTCAATTGTGCTAGTATCAATCAAATACCAATAGCAGAGTTGGTATTGATACTATTTGGATCGATCCGCCCACCTCTAGCAGTAAACAAACCCTCAAGATAAATGGAAAAATATTTAACAGTTAACAAAAAGAAAGGCGGAGAGAGACAGAGATAATGAGACAAACCAAAGTCTCCCGAAAGCTAAGACAAGGAAATATAACCAGTGTATGTAGCTTGGCTTCACTGTGACTACATGCACTTTAAATCTTTTCTGTTACAGACTAAAAAGCAATATTCGTAAAGTTATTCTTTGCTTTAAGTTGATTAATATTTCTTTTTTGTTTTCTTTAATGTTAATAAGGCTACAATGTTATGCAGCAATGTACTTATAGTAACAAATTTGTAGACAAATGATACTATTTATAATTGCAGAGGAGAGTGGCAATTATAACATGAACAACCAGTAGATGACAGTGAGGAGGAGAAACTGATTTGTGATCGAAAAGCACATCAGAGCCTTTGCAGATCCAAAAAGGAGAACTTTGTCCAAAGTATAGATAAAATAGATCCTGATCCTGTGTGAGGATGTTGTTCTCCTGAGTTTCACCGAGGAACTCTAAGCTTTTGGTTGTAGTATGAATCGGTTTCCTAAGTTTTGCGAACATGACGGCTGTGGAGTCAAACTAGGCTCTAGTTGGACAAGAGAGCTACGACACATGGCAAGTACTCTCAGAAAAATTATGCTTCTTAAATGGTTCTTCAGATGTCTTTATGGTTCTTTAAAGAAACATCATACGTCAAAAAAACGTTTTATTTTTTGGATGGCTCTTCAGCTATTACAAATGGTTCTTTAAAGAACAAAATGTTCTTCATCCCTAGCTATCTAAGTTTGATGGTGTAAAATGGCAGAAATATTTATTCACTAATGGGGGTGTGAATTATACTGTGGGAAATCCTGGTCTTGTTAGGAGAGACGGCATCCATCCCACTCTGGATGGAGCAGCTAGAAATATGGACAAATTTATTAAACCCCCAATTGCCAACTCAGGGTCTGCAGCCTTAAAGATTCCTTGTGAGAGTTTGATTGTGTGAATAGGTGGTGTGGGTAGAGTGTTAGTTTATTTTAATTGCTTTCTCTCAAATATGTGGATGGAGAGTTTTTGTTCTTGTTGCAACAGAACTGTTACTTTTGGGGAGGAATGGGACCGCAGCGCAAACTGTTCATGATGAGTCTGAGTCTGCAGAGGGTCCCAGTGCACTGCAAGACGTCATGCTTTGTTCCTTTGCCAAAGACGCCACAGTTGCATAGACTGTATATATTAGAGCTGTTCCTTATATTTTGTAACTTGTAATCGTTTGTATTTAATTTAGTACAGTCTGTTACTGTTCTTATTGTCTTGGAGCAACATATGTATTATTATAGGGTCTACCTTACTATATAAAGCACCTTGAGGCGACTGTTGTTGTGATTTGGTGCTGTAAAATTTAAAATAGAATTGAACTGTAACCACATACTTTCATAACGGTTAATAAAGTATTGTGATTCTGATTCTTTTTTTTTTTCTTTTTTTTTTTCTTTTGCCTGTCCCGTTTGGCTCTTTTGCCATCAGAATTGTTGTCTAAAGGCAAAGAAAGATGCCCAACGGATTTACTTTACCAAACTGACCATCCCAGCCTTGCCGTAATGGTCCATTTGATTCACCTTTTATTGTTTATTTTATTTTCACTTACTGAATACGGGACAGACTTGACTGGGGGAAAGAAGGGGAGAAAGAAAGAGGAAAAGAGAAACAGCTGAGAAGAGGGACGGGGGAGAAGGGCAAAAGACAAAAACCAACAGAATGAGCAGAGAAGAAAAAAATGCATATATCAATCACCTGGATCACCTGCTGAGAAAGAAAAAAGAAAGCAAGCAGAAGAGAACAAGAGTAATAGAATAAACAACATCACAATGATATATGGGAATATGACAGTAAATACTAAATGTTAAACATTATTGTGCAGCACATAAGATCAACAGAACACAGTGTGCTTTGAGGTAGGAGCCAAAAAGGGTGTAGTTTGTGGGTGTGATCACCCGTGTGTACACCTGTGAGCATGGACGCGCTTGTTTTATGTTTTTTTAAAAGGTTCCTTCATGTAATAATCTGCTAGAGGGTGTGGGGGGGCCACAGCCCCGTCCTCCAGGGCATGAAGCAGGTGTGGATGAGATCAAAACTCCAGACATCCAGAGGCCCCCAGAACACAAGAGACCAAGGAAGACCAACAGAGGGGCAGCTGCGCCACTGTCCCGGAAAGAGCTGAGGAGAGTCCCAGATGAGGGCTCACTCAGCAGCCGCGGAGCAGAAGCCAGGGGGAGTTGCAGTGACGCGCCCGTGAGCTCCACCGGCAGCCAGCTGCACCTGAGTGACCGAGCCCCAGGCCGAGAGGCCGGGGGCACCCCACCTCCGAAGTGGCCCGAGCGAGCCCCAGGCTCCAGGCCCCGATAAGCGGCCGCCAAGGAGTGAGCCGGTGTGTACCTGGACGCCCATCCCCGGACACAAAGAACCACCAACGCACCGATGTCTGAGGGGGTCCGCCACTGGCAGGGGAAGTGGTGGTAGGGGAAGATAGGCCTCCAAACCTTGGAGGGCCTGAGATGTCCCCAGATTCTGTGATTCTGATTCTGATACGATGCCACTCTATAGAGGGTCTCCTTCCTTGTTGTCAGCACTGTCAGTCTCCTGCTTTGTTGCTGGCCTCCAGCTAGGCCACAGAAAGTGCCCCATCGCCTTCACTTTCACTGTCCCCAAGAGATATGTTTGAAAAACAGTTATTTTGGTAACGCATTTGTTATTAGAAAAGTGACTTTACCAATTATTGACATGGTATAGACAAGCTAGTTATAATTGAGCTACAGCAATTACAGCAAGCTTGTTTTTCAGAATTTTCAATTATTTACAACACTGGAAGAACAACAGACTTTTCATGTACTAAATATGTTTAAAATATGGTTAAATATATTGAAATATACATTTATTTAGTGAACATATGATTTGATGAACATTATATCATTGTAATATTTTTGAAATCATTTGCATTGTTAAAAATGAAAATAAATGAAATAAACAACTATCTGCGACACCTAGTTTTACACTTAGATCCACATAGGGCCATGCAGTGAAAGCAGCATTGCATCTATTTGTTAAACAGATTAACTGAAAACTGCACAAGGAAAATGTAAAAGTAAGCAAAATCAATATCTGACTGTGATGATAATAATGATGTTAGAACCAATTCATTAGAATAAACCAACCAGATTTAGAATAGTGAAATAAAACTCAAGTAAAACTAGGTTATTGCCCCAGTAAGGTAAGATTAAGAAGAAAGTATAAGGATTATAAAGAAAATGGCATCGACAGAAAACAGAAATAGCATCATCACAAGTCAGCCCATGCAAACCGCTAGAGAAGCAACAATGGTGAGTAATTAAAAACTGAAAGCAGAAGAATTCCAGTTCATTCCATAGCAGCTTCTGATTTCCCAAGGTCACAGAACACAGCAGAAGAGCCTTCACCTAAGAAGTGATTAGCCCTGAATCCGGCATAGAGCGGCTGAGTGAATGGAGGAGAGTCATGGTTTTAGAGATGCTGTAGAAGGACAGAATACCTGCTCTGTGATCCAGTTACACTCCAATTCTGTAAGATGGAGGGCTTGAGATAGATGTAAAGTATTCATCTATCTGAGTTTTCTGTTGGGATCTGATCTGTTGCTGGATATCAGAAATGCTTTTCTTGATGAGAAGGAATAGTTGTTGAAGTGTCCTCCCAGTGTCCCTCACAGCTTTATCAGCAGACTGATTAATGGCCTCCACCTCCTGCAGAAGCACCATCACATCTCCTTCTCTGTTCTTGATTCTCTCCTGAGTTTTTTCACGACTTGAGTTGACCTCTTTTTGCCGTTTCAGTCCTTTCTCCTTTCATACAATTCATACAGTAGCTGTGTCCACAGGGTCCATGCGAATTCCATGCTGCGTCGTTTCACCTCTCAAAGACAGTTATGTGAACTAGTTTAATTCTCTAAAATAGTAAGAACATTATTTAAATTACTTTATGTTAATTACACTCTTCTAAGACAAAGTAATTATTTTTTAAATATCAGTAGGATTTTAAAAGCTTGGAGGTTCAAAACTTAACATTTAACATACATCACACACATTTTGAGGATAAAAATCTCCAGATATCAGATCACCTCTCTGTCTCTCTGAAGCTAACTGTGGCTAAATGCACACAGTTAGCTTCAGATCATTTCAGTGTGAATGGGCCGCTTCCTTCAGAATCTCTCTCTCTCTCTCACTCACACACACACACACACACACACACACACACACACACACACACACACACACACACACACACACCCCTCTGTCTATGAACAGACGTATTCACTAAAGTACGTTGTAAAACAGTGAAAGAAGGCGCAGCAGCGCCTCTTCTTTCTCAGGAGACTGAAAAGATTCGGCATGAGCCCCCGCATCCTCAGGACCTTCTATCACTGTGCCATTGAGAGCATCCTCACTGGATGCATCACCACCTGGTATGGCAACAGCACCGCCTACAACTGCAAAGCTCTCCAGCGAGTAGTGCGGTGCTCTGAACGGATAATTGCAGGTGAGCTTCCCTCCCTCCAAGACATCTACAGGAAGCGCTGCCTGAGGAAAGCGGGGAGGATCATCAAGGACTCCAGTCACCCCAGCCATAAACTGTTCAGACTACTTCCATCAGGACGGAGGTTCTGCAGCATCCGGTCCCGTACCAGCAGACTGAGAGACAGCTTCTTCCACCAGGCCATCAGACTGCTGAACACGTCATAGACACCTCAGCTTCACTACTGGAACTTTAACATTATGCACTCCATACTGTACAGTAATGCCACTGTTTTGCACATATTCAACTCTGTATATTTTATTTTATTTATTGTTTACTCTATTTAATTTGTAAAATATGTGTACACACACACACACACACACACACACACACACACACACACACACACACACACACACGTAGAAAAATATTTAGTATACACATCCAGAAATGCATACACTATTATATATTGTACATATATTTATTAGTTTCAGATGTAGCTTGTATTTTGCTTGTTTACATTATTGTATTTTGCACAACTCTGTTGCTTGTGAAGCTCGCACACAAGAATTTCACTCACATGTGCTGTACCAATGTACCTGCACATGTGATGTGGCAATAAAAGTGATTTGATTTGATTTGATTACCCTTGTCTATAAATAAAGACAAGAGCAAAATTAGAGCGCACATCACAGGGCCCCCACTCTCGTGTGAGCGCTCTGTGACTGCCCTTGCAAGTAAAAACTGCAGCGTGTGTGTGTGTTTCTACTCTCTGACTCTCAGCTGAAGAAGTGTCTTTAGAATACATCTCTTGACAGTCTTTCATGTGGAACAGCGAAACGCAAGTACGAAACCCAAGGGGTTATCACATGATTTGGAAGGCATTCTGGGCGCAGCCAGCGGATTTCGTTATGTGGGCATTTTGCCGTACCACAGGCAGAAATATTGCCGTTAAGTGCCTTCATAACTTGAATTTTTCATTAAATGGGGTATTCGTAAGCCGGGGTTCCACTGTATTTTGATCTTTTATGTAAGAAGTATTATGCTTTTATGGGAGCTTTTTACATTACCTTTGTCATTAACTTTTTAATTTTTGTGAAATTTATCAGGCCATGCCAAACTGGAATAGGCTTCTTCTTTTTTTTTTCTTTTTTTACAGAAACTAATTGCACATGCAAGCAAACCAAAAATTAACCCTTTAAGACCTACCATAGAACCAAGCCCGCCAGAGCTTATATTATATTTTTACATGTTGTGGAGCCATTTTTTGGGAGCATTTCAAGTTGCTATACATCAATACAACCATTATAGCCCAAATTTTAATAATATGTCTGAATTAAGTGCATAGTAATTACATAAATTGCAAAAAAGTGCAATAAACTACAAAATAATTGAAAATCGTTTTTGCTTTTTTAACATATATTTCTAGTTAGAGAAATTTAAGAGGCTTATCCCTCATAACTGTAAATACAAAAAAGTTGCATAAAATAGTTTCCCACCACAGGAAATTTATTTTGAGTGTCTTCATAGTTTTATTTTTGAAATACACCAATTTTTATATACTGCAGGAAAAACAAAAATAAATATTATAATGCAAATTTGCAAAAAAGCAGCATCTGCATCTAAATTAAATATTTCCAGCAGTGCAATATGAGTCCTAAGCATCCCAGAAACGACACAGAAAGTCATAAAGTCAAACATAACTTTTAAAAACACCAGTATAGGCTCATAAGGCCCTGATGGTAAAAACAAACAAACAAAAAACTACATTTCCGCGAAAATGACGTCACTTCCGGTTTCGGGCAGGTAATGGCGGACATGCAAAAGTTCGCGCTGACGTCTGTTCCAACGTAGGAAGTGTTATGAACAGCTGATCGGATCGGCAAAGCGTGTTTCTGGAATATTATGTTTTTGTTGCTGCAAGTGCTTTTTATGCAGTTTTTGCAAAGCTTTATGTGGAAGGAAACCGTGACCTAGGACAAGCTGATGGCATAAGATGTAAGTACAACTCCTCCGGTTTCATATGCAAAAAAAATTATTGCGCTAGCTTACATGGTTGCAGAGGTACCGGGATTTAAAAATAGTTACGCAAAACAGAGCGTGCCCGCTCCGACCGGCTCTAAAGGGTTAATAAGCAAGCCTCTGTATGAAAGAGCCAAAGATCCAAAAGTAAGTATCAAGAATCAAAGCAGCTAAGTACTCAGAAAAATTTATAGACACTGAGGACTCATGGACAACAGGAAACAGATGGGGCATCATCCAAAATCTGAGACTACAAGACCGGTCCACGGTTAGGAGAGTACTGGGTTTTCTTTTAGAGACATCTAAAATAGGAATTTTAATTTTTCAACTCGTTGTTGCAAAATAGGCTGAGCGTAAACCAAGTCCCAACTATCATCCTAACCCTAGAGCCATTGACTTGGCATTGGTACTTACTGTGTGGTCAGTAGCAAGTTTTGCTTGCTATGAGTGCTTCAGTTTGTCTTTTTTAAACATTCTTCCCTGCAAAATACTCTGTAAGGGTGAACTCATATCATGCACAGTTGCCTTATTTCTTCCTGGAGCATCATTATTGTCAAGATCGCGTGGAGGTTGTGGTGTGAGGACCCTAATGCAGACGAACGAGGCAGAACTGAACTTTAATGAAAAATGAGCCTTTATTGTGGCTAAGAACAAAAACACAAGCCAAACAAAGGAAATAACCAGGGGAGAAACTAACATAAAACCTGAACTGGAAAAACTGAGTACATGAAACATGGAGATGCAGGAAAGGTTAACAGACGAACGGACAACAAACACGGGGACCTCATAAATACACAGAGGGATGAAGAGGGAAGAGGAAACACACGGGTAGCACAGCTGGGGTGAATAAACATAATGACATAACAGGAGGAAGCAAAACTGAACACACTGAACACAGGACACTTGACTGTCAAAATAAAACAGGAAGCACAGAGACGCAGACCTAAGACCATGACACCACACCAGGGATAAACAGGGATGCAAACGGGGAGACGAGATGAAACACAAGGAGAGCAACAAGGGAACAGGTAGGGAGAGGGAGCGAGAGGGGACACGAGAGAGAAGGAGTGAGAGGGGACAAGAGACAGGGGAGTTGCAGAAACATGGATAAACATGACAGACAGGAGAGGACTGGAATGAACCCAAGGAGGGGGAACATGGGAACAGAAAAGGAAATCAAGACGCACACACACAAACCCAAAGAGAGTAAATGGACTGTTTCTTATATAGTGCTTTTCTACTCTCCCGAGTACTCAGAGCGCTCTATACATCATGCCACATTCTTTCTTTCTATACTTAGTGCTTCCTAACTACTTTCATACTCCAATGAATGCATTGGAGAGCAACTTGGGGTTAGTATCTTGCCCAAGGATACTTGATATGCAGACTAGAGGAGCCATGGATGGAACCACTAACCTTCCGATCAGTAGGTGACCCGTTCTACCTCCTGAGCTACAGCCACCCTAGAGAGGGACGCAGGACAAAGACACAGGGGGGAAAACGGGGGAAACTAGACAATTCAAAATGCAGAATAAATTCCTGACCAACTAATGAACCTAAACATAAACTGTAACTACAGGGGTCCAACAAAGAATGGCCACGCATCATACTGATGTCTTCGGAAATTTATTTCTCTCTCTCTCTCTCTCTCTCTCACTCTTGTCTTCAGACACCGTGAAAACTGAAGAAACACAAAGTTTACAACATAAATGTTTTGAGCTTATCAGTCTCTCATATCAGTGTCCATAAACAGTCTTGTGCAAGCAGAACAGAAAAATGCACAATAATGGATATCACAAAAATGTCCTCTCATTACCAGTGTAGAACACGTATGCAACATTATACAAACAATATACATGAAACCATACCGTGTGCGCCTCTTGGACCACATGCAGAATAACATTAACGCTGAGGCTGTAGATGCATCTGTAGCCATGTATCCATGCTAGCTCCACAATGCCATGGTTGTGCTCTCAACCAAACTCTGGTCATGTGACAATTACAAACTTTAGCTCATACAAACTTACAGCACTTTACATATTTAACAAACCCATATTTTGTAATCACATATTTTAGACATGTTTTTTAATTAATGTTACACTTTTATCATCTTATGTTATAAATAAATGAACTAAATTAAGCATGAATCTATCACAGAAACATGAAATAACCAACTTTATTTTAACTGTCTCAGGGACAGTTACATAAACCATAATACAAAATTACACTAAAATACAAGAAAGCTCAAAACGCTGCTTCAAATGACCCAGGACGATCCAATTGTCCCCACTCTCCCACTGGCCTGCACTTATGCTGTCCTTAACAGTCCAGGTGACTTGTGCAGTTGAGTTCATCCTCAACATCTGAAGTCATCTATATCACACACACTTACTGAGGTAATCAATTTTAGGCAATTTTTGTTTTTGCTTAAATGGGGAAGCTGTGACACACTGTCTGCTCACCTCCAGTTAAAGATTTTTAATTACTTTTATTTGTTTTTGTTAATTTTTATAGCAAGTAACACAGACCCATGCTACATCACTGCACTTATAATCTATGCTATATATTTTGCCTGACCTCTTTAGGAGAGACCTCTTTTTCTAGACTATTTGAGCTCACACAGCTCAACACACGATCCAACATAAAGCCAAAATCCAGCGTAGAGCGGCTGAGTGAATGTGGTCTGGACTCTGTGCAGGAGACACATGGTCTTTGAGACACTGTAAAACGACAGCATACCCGCTCTGTGATCCACGTATACTCCTATTCTGGGTGACTGAGGGCCTGAAATGACAGTTCTGATTTTGTTATGTCTCAGTTCATAACCATTTTTGAAACACTCCAGTGCCCAAGAACTGTCATTGTTCCCAAACAGACTTTCATCTCCTGTTCTGCTGATATTCTTGTATGAAACTGCCACTGAAAGTGCTCCTCCACTCCACACCACCTCCCAGTAACAACATCCAGTCAGACTCTCTCTGCTCAGGACTTGATGTCTGTTGATGAATCTGTCTGAGTGATGACTATATAAAAATTTTTTACTCATACATTTGACTTTTTTGTCCCCTTCAAATAAGAGACTTGTGTTTGCTGTGTTAAAATCCAGCGTTAGTTCTTGAGATAGTCCGAGGAACTCAGCTCTGGTTTTGGGTTCAGGTCGAGACATTACTGCATCCACTTCCCCCTCTAACTGTGAGACTGCGGTGCCAAAACGGATTTCCTGTAGTTTACGTTTGAACTCTGACACAGCTGTCATCACATCCTCAAAGTACTGCAAAGTACATGTTTTAATGTTGAGTGATCCAACAGATTCATGCACATGTGACAGTGAGGTGTACGTCTGGAGAAAGTGGGTGTGATCCTGTGTATGAAAGAGCTGCCCCAGCTCAGCATCTTTCCTCTTCAGCACAGTGATCTCATTCTCTATTCTGTCCTGAAGCTCTCTTGCACGACACACTTCAGCTTTCTGACGAGATCTGATCTGCTGTTTTACATCATTAAAGATCTTCTCACTGTCCCTCACTGCTTTATCAGCAGACTGAGTGATGGCTTCCACCTCCTCCTGAAGCACCTTTATGTCTTTTTCTTTGTCCTGGATTCTCTCTTGGATTTTCTTTCGACTCACCCCAAGTTCTCTCCGCTTTTTATTCCTTTCTGCTGTAGCTGAAACTGTGTCATGGCCTTTATGTTCATCCATGGAGCACAAATAACAGATACACTGCTGATCAGTGCGGCAAAATATCTTCATCACCTCACTGTGTTGAGAACAGATGATTTTCTTAAGCCTCTTTGATGTGTCCACCAGCTTGTGTTTCTCAAAGGCAGTAGATTCATAGTGAGGCTGGAGGTGCTGCTCACAGTAAGAGACCAGACACTGCAGACAGGACTTGATGGCTTTCAGTTTCCTCCCAGTGCAGACATCACAGGCCACATCTTTAGGTCCAGCATAGCCATGATCGGCAGGTGAAGCTTGGAGTTCAGTCTTCTGCAGCTCCTCCACTAACTCTGCCAAGACAGTGTTTTTCTTCAAAGCAGGCCTCGGTATGAAGGTCTGTCTGCACTGAGGGCAACTCTGGATGTTCTTCTGATCCTCTTCATCCCAGTAGCTTTTAATACACTTCATACAGTAGCTGTGTCCACAGGGAACAGTGACCGGATCCTTCAGGAGATCCAAACAGATCGAACAGCAGATTTTTTTCTCATCCAGTCTGCTTGTTTGCCGTGCCATTATCGCTCTCAGATAACAGAATGATAAAAAAATATATATATATAGTACTACCGCATTAAAATTAAAAAAGATTTTTTAAAAGCAAATTACACAGAAACTACATCTTCTTTATGCGTGCTTCAATATCTGCATTGCGGCTCGTTTGTAACAGCATCCTGATGTCTTAACTTCTGAGAAGATCTGTGAGAGTGAAGCTGTAGAAAAACACTGAGACTGAACGCAATTGGTTGATTTTGTGAATAGTGAGGAAGTTTTCAGCCTGCAAGTCATGCCACGAAGCCACAACTCTTGAGAAAAGCACCATGTGGTTCTACCCACTGTTGACAACACAGAGTATAAGATGCAAATACTAGACACCTTACACAACCTTAACTCAGTCCTTGACAATTTGTAGACAATTTCAAAATAACAATGTTCTTTAAAATGGATCAGTGAGTACCGCTTTGCATTTATCACTCTGTCAGATCCATAAGATTATCATTAGGTATTTCAATGCTGATTACAAACTCGTTTGAGGCTAACAAATGGAAATTAGAACCCAAATTCAGATGTGGAGTTTAAGATCTTGGGAGCGCTTCACAGGGAGTGGGACCGAGGCTGCTATTACTGCATAGATGTCACCAGGAAACCAGCTACATTTCTACTATCAGACCATTCTTTCTTGTGTCAGAGTATAAAAACATGGCAACACAGAGTCCACACCTAGTGAGGAATTTCATCTGTCAGAAAACACAAAAGACCTCAGCTGTGCAGTCCAATAATACAACAGTCAGTTTGGATATTTTAACGCCCCCATGATCAAAAGGCAAGGATGAGCTGCTGCAGCTGAAACTAGATGGTTTTAAGAAGAGAATTTTGAGTGAAGATATTTTCACTTAAACTGTTCCATTTCTGGAAAAATAAGCTTAAATGTCATACATTTAACTGTATTAATGAATATGTATTGAGTTTAAATACTCCAATATTATCCTAGAATGCAACCAACACACATTTACAGTGGTATGCAAAAGTTTGGGCGCCCTTGATAATTTTCATGATTTTCCTTCATAAATCTTCAGTTGGTTGGATCTGCAATTTCATTTAAATGTATCATATAGCAGAGGAACACAATGATATTTGAGAAGTGAAATGAAGTTTATAGGATTTACAGAAAGTGTGCAATAGTTACTTAAACTAAATTAGGCAGGTGCATAAATTTAGGCACCCTTGTCATTTTATTGATTTGAATACCTTTAGCACTAATTATTGGAACATAAAATTTGTTTGGTAAGCTCATTGACCCTTGACCTACATAAGAAAGGGTATTTAAGGTGGCCAATTGCAAGTTTTTCCCCTCTTTGCATCTTCTCTCAAGAGTGGCTACATGGGAGCCTCAAAACAACTCTTAAATGACCTGAAAACAAATATTATTCAACATCATGGTTTAGGGGAAGGATACAAAAAGCTATCTCAGAGATTTCAGCTGTCAGTTTCCACTTTGAGGAACATAGTGAGGAAATGGAAGAACACAGGCACAGTTCTAGTTAAGGCCGGAAGTGACAGGTCAAGAAAAATCTTAGATAAACAGAGGCGAAGGATGGTGAGAACAGTCATAGTCAACCCACAGACCAGCTCCAAAGACCTGCAACATCATCTTGCTGCAGATGGCGTCACTGTGCATCATTCAACTATTCAGCGCACTTTTCACAAGGAGATGCTGTATGGGAGAGTAATGCAGAAGAAGCCTTTTCCACGCACATGCCACAAGCAGAGTTGCTTGAGGTATGATTAAGCACATTTGGACAAGCCAGCTTCATTTTGGAATAAGGTGCTGTGGACTGATGAAACTAAAATTGAGTTATTTGGACATAACAAGAGGCGGTATGCATGGCGGAAACAGAACACAGCATTCCAAGAGCTAGCCACAGTAAAATATGGTGGCGGTTCCATCATGTTGTGGGGTTTGTGTGACAAGTGCAGGTACTGGGAATCTTGTTAAAGTTGAGGGACACATGGATTCCAGTCAGTATCAGCAGATTCTTGAGAACAATGTTCAAGAATCAGAGACAAAGTTGAAGTTGCACCGGGGCTGGATATTTCAACAAGACAACCACCCAAAACACTGCTCAAAATCTACTAAGACATTCATGCAGAGGATCAAGTACAACGTTCTGGAATGGCCATCTCAGTCCCCAGAGCTGAATATTATTGAAGATCTTAGGTGTTACTTAAAGCGTGTCACGGCCCAGCGGCACGAGGGAACAGAGATGGACACAGGTGCAGAAACCAACCCGGAAGCGAGACGGTAAGAGAACAAAGGATTTATTTTCACCCACAGGCAAACACAAGCAAAAACAAAACGACGCCACCACACTAGTGGCGCGTAGGATAATCCAAGATAACTAAGGGTGACCTAGACACCTCTAGGAGACAGCTGAACAGCAGAGGCAGCGGGGAGGTGGAAGCAGGACTATGTAGGGGCCGGGGCACTGGAATGAGAGGAGATCACGGTCAGTGGGATCCAGCAGACAATCAACGATCCTCCACAGTTAAACTGAGTTGCCTTACTTGGTTTCAGGTGGAGGGGACAGGTGGGGCGGAAGGCCCGGAAGCGGTCGAGATGTGGGGAGGCAGGCAAGTGAGTGGTGGGCCGGCAGGCAACGTCGTATCAGCAGCAAGCGGCCCAGGTCCAGGAAAGGAGGGAGACAAGACCTCCACTCCAGGTGCTACCTCTGAGAACAAGTCATCACACAGGTTCTGGACAGAGCAATAATGCTCCACTTGACTAACATGGGGATAGTAGATACTCAGGCGATGAACGGTTGAGTGCGCAGGTCTGATATACTGCCGGAATAATTGCTCACAGGTGGTCAGCCAGGGAGGAGCAACCAAACTCCACCTAAAGGAGGAGCCGCTGTTGGAGACCTGCAGGTACCCACCCAGATCATGACAAAGCGGGCTGTCCATGCTCGGAAACCATCAAACCTGACTGAACTGGACATGTTTTGTAAAAACAAAATGGTCCAAAATACCTTCAACCACAATCCAGACTCTCATTGGAAGCTATAGGAAGTGTTTGGAGGCTGGTATTTCTACTAAATATTGATGTAATTTTTCTGTTGGGGTGCCTAAATTTATGCACCTGCCTAATTTAGTTTAAGTAACTATTGCACACTTTCTGTAAATCCTATAAACTTCATTTCACTTCTCAAATATCATTGTGTTCATCTTCTATATATGATATATTTAAATGAAATTGCTGATCCAAACAACCAATGATTTATGAAGGAAAATCATGAAAATTATCAAGGGTGCCCAAACTTTTGCATACCACTGTAAACAGTTAAATAAAACTAAACTAAAAAATTCTTACTGAAAATGAGGTTGGCGAAACTCACGACACAAAAAAGCAGCAAATTTAATGGAACAACATGTAAACTTGTGCATTTTACTGAACAGAGTATGAACAGAGTATAATGAGCTGATTTATATGCACTAAATAACAGCGTGAGTGTTTCACAGTCCTGGAAGAGGAACACCTTGAACTTTGAACACAACTGCTTAAAGATTTCTATAGTTATGATAGTCACAATCTTTATGATCACCTTACATCCTGGTTGGATTTGCTTCAAGAAAACATCTCAAGACCACCTGACATCTGATTGATTTTGATTCTGACTTCACTTCCACATTTGTTGATTCAGCATCATATTAGTGAGGGATGCTTGGGCCTAAAAAAAAATCACCTAGTACCCAGTTGAATGAAATAGATTCAACAGCCTGCTGGAAACATTCCTCAGGGATTTTGCTAAGATCATACAGATCTGCTGGCCATATGTTGTTTACACCGAATTCTGACCCTACCCTCCGAATGTTGCAGAAACTGAGACTCTTCAGATCCGGCAGCACTTCACCAATCTTCTATTGTGCAGTTTTGGTGAATCAGTGTGAACTGAAGCCTCACTTTTGTATTTTTAGCTCACAGGAATGGCACCTGGTTTGTTCTTCTGCTGCTTATCGACCTGATAGATTGCCAGTTTCTGAAATACCAGCCTGTCTCGCACCGATAACCACGCCACGGTCAAGGTCACTTTCATCACATTCTTGATGCATGCTTAATCATCCAGGTCAGTAAACCCCAAAAAGTTGATTCTGTTCATTTGGACGTTGCATTTTCAGTGGGAGAGCTGAAACGTTTATCCACCTGAAAACGCTACGTCCAGATGAACAGAATCAACTTTTTGGGGTTTCATCACATTCCTCGTTCTGATGCTGTTTGAACTTCAGCAGGCTGTCTTGATCATATCTACCTATCTAAATGCATCAAGTTGCTGCAATATGAATGGCTGATTAGACATTTGCACTAACAAGCAGCAGACCAAGTGTACCAAGTGACTGATTTTTTTTTAATCATTTTTACTTCTATTATTACAAACATAAGCTTTAAAAAAATAAAATAAAATAAAGAATGTGTTAAGAGCACCAGAGCACTTTCCCATAAACTGCTTCATTGATTACAAGAGGAAAAAACACGATACCCATATTACATATCAAACATGATTTACATTACACTGAATTGGTACATCATCATGTTTAGTATTTCATGAATCAATTTAGGCCACAAACTGTTCAATGAAAACAGATCTACAGACCCATGGATCAACACTACAGCCAAACCAGTGATGATTGGTTTCACTGGTTTGGTTCTGCTTTGTTTTGTCTGCAGGCATTTTTATATCACACTTACTCTTTTCTATTTCTAACACTCAGGACATAAAAACACACCCTGTTTCGTGAAACCACTCCTCTTCCTGGAATTATCTGAACCATAAAATACCCTCCCCCTTCTTCCTGTTTGCCCTTTGATCAACATAACTTCCTGTTTTCTGATCCTTCCAAATATATGCCAGAGTGCAGACAACTGACAAGATAGCAAAGCAAGAAAAAGGAACTGAGTTTTGGTTTGGATCGGGTGGCAGGAAGTGAAACTCTCACACACGCACTCTCTCTGAGGTAAAATGGCGCAGCAAGGAATTCAGCTCGACCAGGACAAACTCTGCTGTTCGATCTGTTTGGATCTACTGAAAGATCCTGTGACTATTCCCTGCGGACACAACTACTGCATGAACTGCATCAAATGCTGCTGGGATAGAGGTGATCTGAGGGAGATCCCCTGCTGCCCTCAGTGCAGACAAGCCTTCATACCAAGACCTGCTCTGGTGAAAAACACCATGTTGGCAGAATTAGTGGAGGAGCTGAAGAAAAGCGGACTCCAAGCTCCTCCTGCTGATCACTGCGATGCTGGATCTGAAGATGTGGCCTGTGATTTTTGCATTGGGGAAAAAATGAAAGCTGTCAAGTCCTGTCTGCAGTGTCTGGTCTTTTACTGTGAGCAGCACCTCCAGCCTCACTATGAATCTCCTGCCTTCAAAAAACACAAGCTGGTGGACCCCTCCCAGATGAGGATTATCTGCCCTCGCCACAATGAGGTGATGAAGATATTCTGCCGCACTGATCAACAGTGCATTTGTTATCTGTGCTCCATGGATGAGCATAAAGGTCACTGCACTGTCTCCGCTGAAGCAGAAAGGAAAGAGAGGCAGAAAGCACTCGGGGCAAGTCATGAAAAACTCCAGCAGAGACTCCAGGAGAGAGAGGAAGCCAAGAGAGTGTTTCAGCAGGAGGTGGAGGCCATTAATCACTCTGCTGATAAAGCTGTGAGGTGCAGTGAGACGATTTTCACTGAACTGATTAAAACAATTGAGAAAAGAAGATCTGATGTGACCCAGCAGATCAGACTTCAGCAAAAAACTGAGGTCAGTCGGGTTAAAGAGCTTCAGGAGAAGCTGCAGCAGGAGATCTCTGAGCTGAGGAGGAGAAACACTGAGCTGGAGCAGCTTTTCCATACGGAGGACCACACACAGTTTCTCTGCACTTACACCTCACTGTCACACATCAGCGAATGGACAGATTCACCGAGCATCAACATCCGTCCTCTGCGCTACTTTAAGGATGTGACAGCAGCTGTGGCAAAAGCCAGGGATAAAATGCAGGAAATGTTTAGTGATGTTTATACCAACATCTCACAGACAGTGAGTGAAGTGGATGTTTTACTGCCACAACCAGATCCCAAAACAAGAGCTACATTCTTACAGTATTCCTGTCAGCTCACACTGGATCAGAGCACGGCAAACTCATTATTGATATTGTCCGAAGGGAACAGGAAAGTAACAGGAATGCCCACTTTGCTAGCGGCAGTGCAACTGGCAGTGGATTTATATGCCAACAAACCAGAATCACATGCTTTCACTAACAGGTTTCAGGTGCTGAGCAGAGAGACTCTGACTGGACGTTGTTACTGGGAGGTGGAGTGGAGCGGCGGAGGGGTTACAGTGGCAGTCACATACCGGGATATCAGCAGGAAGCAACAAGAAGAAAGTGAATTCGGACACAATGACAAATCCTGGGCTTTGCAATGTGTTGACCAAAGATGCTTTTTCAAACATAACAAAAGAAAGACTCCCATTTCAGTCTGCCGGCCGTCCAGAGTAGGAGTGTACCTGGATCACAGAAGAGGCATTCTGTCCTTCTACAGAGTCTCTGGCACCATGACTCTCCTCCACAGAGTCCAGACCACATTCACTCAGCCCCTCTGTGCCGGACTCGGACTAGATATGGGATCCACTGCTAAGCTGTCTGACCTCAAATAGACTGGAGTTATTTAACAGCTGGTGCGAGTGGATAGAAGCTACACTAATCATGATGATGTTTGTTATGCTTCTATGATCATTTCTTTGACTAATTACAGTAATTTGTGGGAAGTTTCGATGCATGCTCAAACATGCAGGTAAGGAAGTCCCAAAAAGTTGATTCTATTCATCTGGTTGTGGTGTTGTAATTTGTGGGGTCAAAATACAGAAATACTACATATTTCATAACTTCATTTATGTTTCTAATCATATCTCATTAAATAAGTGTCCCTGTACTGGGTGCTTATTCGTTTAATGTTTCTTTAGGTGTGTTAATAGCAGAAGAGCAGAAGAGAAAAGGTGATGAGGGTCACTGAAAAGCAACACTCCATGATTATTAAGCCTTATTGGTGTGCAAAGTGTTCATGATATAAATGGGTACATGTATATTTCGTACTCTGTTCAGCTGCGCTATGTGGACATTCTTTATTTTCCAGTGTTGATGCTGCCTATGGGGGTGCGCAAGGGGGAAAGTGGTGGCAGTCTGGTCTGATCAGGGGGCAACATGTGACCCCCTTTGCACGACAGGAGGTGGATCTCTCTCCTGAGGGCTTCAGCTTGCTGAGACTGCTTTATCACCAAGTCTTGGAGATTCTGGATAGCCTCCTGGTCTGTGCGTCTCCTGTAGTCCTGGAACTGTTGTCTGCCCTGGATACATTCACACATATATAGATTATAGAGTATATGGGCAAAGTAACACATGATAGCAACAAATATTTTGTATATTTTGTATAAGTCTCTGGATCTGAATGAGAAAAGCAGAATTGCATAATTATAGCGGGATTCACTTTTTATCCGGAACAAAAATGAAATATTAACATATTAAAAGTATTTATGTTAAACGACACTATTAAAATAAACTGCATTATTTGTTTATATATGTGTGTGTGACACCGTGGATCCCAGGCTCATCAGCCTTGCACATTGTTTACCATTTTCTTTTGGCTGGTGCTGAGTTTAAGCTGTAGCTCCTTCTTCTGTTCATTCAGACTCGTTGCACTGCGGAGATGCTCCGTATTACACGTGGTCACCTCCATCACAGCTTGACGTGCCTCTTCTACCTTAGCCTGAACACACACACCCCCCAAGTAGAAGATTTTAAAAAATGTAACCCGAAGTGGTTTTAAAATGTTCATTTTGCAAATGATCAAAACAGCACAGATGTAGACATCTCGCACACACACAGATAAGCATACATCCCACTGTCTGATCTCCTTGGCGTATGCGGCTTCTTTGAGGAGTTTTTCCTGCTTCAGCTCCTCCAGCCTCCTGTTCCCCGATAGCATCTGCAAAGCTTCCAAATCCACAAGCCTCCCAAACTTTGTTCTCATCAACTCGTTGCATTGCTGGTCCAATGCTGCACCAAGATACAAGCAGGCACCCAACAGCACAGATTAACAAACACATGATCAAATCTACGCATGAAGAAAGTCACAGGAATATTTTCTTGAAGCCATGTGGCAAATCCTGCAACACAAATCTGGATTTGTTTTCATCTGCATGTGTGTTTTCTTTTAAAGCTAATGTCTACATGTGACCTGTGAACTTCTCGTATATCTTTACACTTCAGCTCTTCCATGTCAGAGACTCTTACTCTGGATCGTGGCAGCCATGTTTCTGCGGTCGTGGATGAGCTTGGTGTGCTGCTGGCGAGCTTGACGGTGCAGATCTTTCTGATGAAGCTTTTCCCCCTGCAGCTGCTGGATGCGCCCCTTCAGCCTGTCCAGCTCACTCTTGTCCAGCACCAACGCCTCATTCAGATCTGACGGCACTGAGCCATTAACAACATACTCAATCTGGAAGACGCAGGGTGAAAGTGGAAGGAAGGAGAAAACAAAAAGAAAAAGTTCAAGAATTTCTGTAATATAGACTAAACTGCACTGTAACCATTTCTTTTAAATAAAACATCACAAAGTATTGCATGGAAGTCTATTATGGTCAATATTCATAATAAAAATCTGTAAAATCCATGAAAATGTTTTGTTTTAATCCTGTTTGGCTTTGGATCAATAAAGATCAATAAAATCACGCATGCAAAAGAGTGTTCTTCTACTTCGTTTCTTCATTTGAATTTTTGTTTTATTCACTTTATTTAAAGACTTAAACATCTCTACGAGGACAAAAAAAAAACATGTACACAGAATGTTTTTTTAATGGCTATTAAAATTTGTGGATATTGTGTGATCGCCACGGTCCAAATGCCTATTCTGAGAAAAACCTTTTATTTCCTGCAATATTCTTTTAAAATTTATAATTTCTAAAGTGTATTTTTAATTAACATACATTTAATTTTTTAATTTAAAAAAAAAAGGCAGGATTTGTATAGATTTTGTAAAAGCTTGGATATTTGGTGAAATGGACTAATCAATTGTTTTTGTACAGACTGAGCTGGTTGTACTTTCTCACTATAAGTATTTTTGACAGCAGGCAGACAATCATCTGTTATGTGTTGTTATGACTTGCTTGAAGCAGTTTTGTCACCAGAGAATATCCAGCATGACATCCCATTTACCTGGTGCAATCTCAGAGGAACCACAACATCCAGTTCACTGATTTTCTGCAGTTTCTCCCTGTTGATTAAATCCAAGTCGTCTTCCAGTGCAGCCCGGCTGCTCTTCACCGATTTCTCCTGCAGAGCAGATCAAATCCACGCAAAAACACAAGCACAATAACATGAGTGCAAAACACACGAGTGATAACAAGAGCAAGGTACAGAAAGCACAACAGTGATGAAAACCGATGAGTTTGACCTTTTTTGCGAGGCTGTCGCTCTCCTTCTTCAGAGCTTCAGCGCTCTTTTTCTCCTCTGTTAACAGTTCCTCCAGGTCCAGTCGACGTTCACGCAGCTGCAGTGTGTTCTCAAACAGCTCAGGTTCACAGCCTGAGACACACAAACACAGACTTATGCTTAAAGTCAAATTAAAGAGACCTGTTTTCAGGCTGAAAAATGAAATGACCTGAAATCTGTCTTTAATGGTGCATTTCAAAGTACTGAAACGTTTCTGTGCTCCTGCTGGAACAACAGAAAAGTTTTCACTGTTAAAAAATTAAAGGAGATGAATGTTTTTCACCACTTTACTGACCTTCAGGGCAAATACTGTCATTTACAGCAGCTCCTCCTTCTTCACTGTCATAATCATCATCCCAGTCATCGTCTTCTTCAGAGTCTCCATCACTGTCTCCATCACTGTCCTCTTCTTCTACAAACACACACTGTGATCATAAAGTACTGATGCACACATCGTTACACACACTGTGTTACTTTCCCTCACCTTCATTTCCCGTCTGCTCCTTCTTCTTCACACGTTTGATCTTCTTCTTGAAGACTTTGGTCAGAAACTCTTCATACTTATTGTTTTCCCCGAGCGAAGCCTGGAAGGCAGCGGTCAGAGCCTTCTCCCTCTCCTGCAGCTTGGCTATGTCTCTCCTCTTCATCTCCAGCTGTTCATTGCACTCTCCCAGCTTTGACTGTGAGTGATCAGAGGAAGGAAGTGTGAGGACTACAATAACTGCAGGTCCAGTGTTGTGCTTACACAGTTTTTTGGCAAATAATGATTTCCAGGCCACCAGTGTTTGGCAGCAAACACTACACAGTTATTGTAGTTATGTGTGGAAAAAATGAATTGTAAATTTGAGTCACATATCTGATAAAATCTTCATGCTTCAGGTCTGTTTTCAAGTCTTTTTTTTTATCAATTTAAAGTAAGTCAGTGTTATTTTAAAGCACATTTAGCAGCAGAACAAATAAAATAAGGAATGTCACTGTAAAATAGCAATGTATGAAGCCACCAGAAGCATCAAGAGTACAACAACTACTGATGAATGCAAGTGACAAGCTTTTTAAAAGCTGACAATTGTGCCGACCCTAAACAAACAAACCACTTGCTTCCACGTCTTCCTGTTATGACAGTCACCTGCATGCCCTCTGACACTAAAAACCTCCTCTTTCTCTTTCTCCATCTTTAACATCTACCTTTCAATAAGCCCAACATCTCTCCTCTGCTCGTCACCAAATGAGCCACTCTGTTTTATCCCTAAACTGTCCATTCAAAATAACGATGCATGTGGATGCGCATAGGTGAGCTAAAACATAAGAACGCTGCTATATCCTTTTAAGCAGATTACTATAGCGTATTATTAAATAAAAACACCAACTCCAGGCTAATTCAATCCACCTACTGTGATGCTGTTCTCCTCCATAATGCAGGTGTTGAGCTTCTCATGTAAGCCTCCCTCTCTCCTCTGAAATTGTTTGAGGAGCAGCATCTCCTGAAAGAGCGTCACCAGGCGGAGGTCAGCCAGCTTCAGCCGCCAGTCCAGATGCAGCTTCTGTCGACACAGCAGCAGCAGCTCCGCGTCAAACTGACAAACCGCAGTCTCCATCTGAGGATAAAATCCATCCCCACATCAGTTATTATCCAGAAGACATTCCAACTAGTTATTCAGTTAAAAATCAAATTAATGACAATGACCTCCTCCAGCAGAGTGTTCTGCTCATGCAGCAGTCTGATCTCCTCCTCCTTCTGAAGCTCCTCCTCCAGCTCGCTCAGTTCAGATCCTTCGTCCACTGGTGTCTCCTCTTCTTCTCTGGTTACAGATGAAACAGACAATCTGGGAGTTTCTTCTACATCTCTCCTCTGCTCTTCTTCCTTTTTATCCTCCTCCATTTCTTTCTCCAGCTGCTCCAACAAACTCGCTGCTCCCTCCTGCTCCAAATCCCTAAACCTTTTTAAAAACAAAACATAAAAAATCTACAGTTTTTGTTTTCTAATGTTTTTCATGTCATTGTAGCAACAATGTCAAGCAAACCAACTGAAACCATTTAAAGTTTTGGTTTTCAGAGAACAGCCATCCTCTGTACCTCTGCTCCCTCAGTGACCGGTATCGCTCCAAGGTGGAGTGGCTGTACCACAGCTTCTCCTCTGGCACTTCCTCTGTTAACATGTTGGGCAGGATGGGTGGAGGCCGGCGGAGATGAACCGCCAGGCGCTGCTGGACCTTCTGCAGCCGCTGAGCCTGAGCACGCAACCAAGACACCAGACGAAGTTTGGAGTCCCGCAATGCCACGATCCGTCTGTTCAGCTCACTCTGCTTTTCATGCATCTAGTGATGATGGAGTGAGTCATTAGATTATCCAGATAATTTAATAATGACATTTAAGGACCATAATTATATGCCTGCACGTAGGTGTGAAATAGATAGCACAAAGTATATTTAAAGCAGATGTGAACATCTGGGTATTAGTGTGAGTTTGTACATTTTCCTCCAAGGAAATCAGTTCTTCTCTCTTCATCTCAGCGTTCACCCTCCGGTGTTTCACCCCAATGTAGTCCCCGATGTTCTCTTTGGCTTCACGGATGGCTTCCACGTCCTTCGGATCTTCATAGTCCTCACTTGGTTTCTCTGCGTAACTGAGACACCAAAAATCCAAATACATTTTTGAACCAGCATCATAGTAATCATTTAAGCTCCAGCTACTCCTTAGTGGGTTAACCTGACACTGCAGAGTCACTCACATTTGTGCCCATTCCTGCTTCTTCTTTTCTATTTTGGCTCGAGCTTGCTCAGCTTTCTCTGCAGCCTTTCGAAGTCTCTCTTCCTGACGATCTCCCAGCTTGATCTTGGCTGTACGAATCACTGGGTGGCATAACACCTCCTCCTCTGAATGCACATAGGTGACAATGCAGGTCAAGATATATCTTTGATGTGTAAAACAAAGACACAATCACTTTCTTACCGTCAATTTTGGTGCTGCCTTTTGCAGTCTCTGCTCTGACTTTCCTACAATCTAGTGCAGCATCTCTGTGTCCAACAGGCTCTCTGGTTGTGCTCCGATGCCTGACCTGAGCTGAAAGCTCGGCAGGCTCCGGTAAATGGTAAGTGGAGACTCTGTGGCTGGTCTGGATGGCAACCACAGTGACCATTTTTCCACCAAGAGAGTCCCTGAACCTGACATCAAGCATAGGTGTTTGTCATTTGGCTACATACACTATTCTAAAGATGCACGCTCATATTTCACTTGGCCAAAGTTTCAAGTAATGTAGTCTGTGCAGGTCAGTGGTCAAGTCAGGAACACAGCTTTGTCCCACCAGCTGTTCAAGCTTTCTGTTTGAGGGGCAGGCAGTCAGAATCAGAACAAAGCTGGCTGAAAGGGACGCTAACCTTAGAAGGAGAGGAGCTAACACTTTGTTTCACACCAAAAAGGCTCTTTTTAAGACAAATTACTATTTTTTTGATTTGTGAATAATATAAATAGTTGTAGAATAAAAACTTGCATGTACCAGTCCTGTAGTTTTTTGAGTGCTATGCTGCAGCGCTCCTGCTCCCAGGCTAGCTGCTTCCTGACCTCCATCATGCGCTGGGCCTTCAGCCTCTCTGCCTGTTTGTAACATCGCTGGTCCAGCTGCAGCTCCTACAGACACACAACAACACATACATCTAACAACAATCTACTGTGTCTATCCCTTAATAAAACATTCCAGATCAGATTATTTTTCACATCTCATTGAATCTCAGTTTCAGTGGCAACGCAGCTGAATTTCCCAACTCAGGGATAGTGCACACATACACATCCCAGATTTGCATTTGTACCTCAGGTTTCAGGCGAATGTGCTCCGACAGATTCTGGTTGTCATTCAGCACTTTCTTAAATTTCTTCTGGAGTTCACTCAGGTTCTTCTGCTTTTCAGAAACCTTTAGCTCAGCCTCCTTTTGCAGTTGGTCATTTTGCAGCTTTTGCTTAGCCATCTCTAAGCTGGAACAAGGAGACATTAGAAAGTTAGAAGAGAGAAAACTTGATACTTTTCATGAGCCACAGCAAAGTTTCATTGTGAAGAGTCAAGCTTTCAACACCCCCACTTTGGCAGTTTATAACATGATGTCACGAGCTATGAATCCGAGGAACCCTGCACGCTCATATTCTGCCTACTTGTCAACCCTGTAAAGTATGTGTAACTCTGATGTCCAAAATAAACATAATGCATTAATAAGACTTAAAAGTAGTGACTGAGACCATTAACTCATCAGGAAAATGTTTACTTAGGTCACAGATGTGTTGGTTGTAAGGTTATTTTCGTTCTATGTCTTTGTGAAACAGGAGTGTCCTTCTACTGGCCATTAGAAATAATGCAGGATTAAGGTATCTTCATGTTTCAGATCGGGTGAGCTATGTCCATCATATACAGGTGAAGCTGAATTTGAATATCATGCAAAGTTCATTTATTTCACTGATTCAACTTAAAAGGTCAAACTAATATATGATATAGACTCATTACATGAAAAGCAAGATATTTGAAACCTTTATTTTTTATAATTGCTTCAATAGCGGCCTTCAGCTCTTCTGCATTGTTCGGTCTCGTGTCACTCATCTTTCTCTTGGCAATGCCCCATAAATTCTCTATGGGGTTCAGGTCAGGTGAGTTTGCTGGCCACTCAAGCACAGTAATCCCATGGTCATTGGAGCAGGTTTTGGGTACTTTTGGTAGTGTTGGCAGGTCCCAAGTCCAGTTGGAAAACAAAGTCAGCATTTCCATAAAGCTTGTCTGCGGAAGGAAGCATGGAGTGCTCCAAAATGTCCTGGTAGATGGCTGCGTTGACTCTGGACTTAATAAAGCATAGTAGACCAACACCAGCATGACATGGCTCCCCAAATCAACACAGACTGTGGAAACTTCACACTGGACTTCAAGCATCTTAGATTGTGTGCCTCTCCATTCTTCCTCCAGACTCTGGGAACTTGGTTTCCAAATGAGATGCAACATTTGCTCTCACTAGAAAAGAGGATCTTCGACCACTGAGCAACAGACCAGTTCTTTTTTTCATTTAGCCCTTTTTCTTCCACACCTTTCCCTTCCACATAACTTTCTATTAATGTGCTTTGATACAGCACTTTGGGAGCATTCAACTTCTTCTGCAATTACCTTTTGAGGCTTTCCCTCCTTATGGAGGCTGACAATGATGGTTTTATGCACAACTGTCAGGTCAGCAGTCTTCCCCATGATTGTGATTCCTACTGAACCAGACTGAGAGAGCATGTAAAGGCTCAGGAACCTCATGCAGGTGTTTTGGAATAATTAGCTTATTACAGTGTGACACTTTGAGCCTAAAATATTGAACCTTTTCACAATATTCTAATTTTCTGAGATTTTGAATTTGGGGTAAGCTGTAAGTCATGAGTCTATATCATATATTAGTTTTACCTTTTGAGTTGAATTACTGAAATAAATGAACTTTTGCACGATATTCAAGTTTTTGAGTTTCACCTGTATATACAGTTTATGAGAGTCCCAAAAAGAGAAAATGGTAGATATACAGAGGAAGAAATTATTAATTGATACAAAATTATAACTAAACTTGCTATTTATTCTCACCTGTAGGCTGCTGGATCTTCAATATCCTCAGTCTCATTCCCAAGAGTTATCTAAATCATGCAAAAAAGATGATATTGATACAACCTCACACATATAAAACAATTTTATTAAACATTTCTTTAATTTTTTTTTTTTTTTTGGGGGGGGGGGGTCTGTCTTCTACTGAACTGTTTTACTTGGGAACACGTGACCACGAGTTCAGCATTTAGGCCTATAAAGTGCCCCTCTAAACTTAAACTTATGAACTAGCTCAATTTTAGTCCCTTACAAACTCAAGCTGATTATTATATAACTGGTTTAAAGACAATGCGCCATCAAAATGTGACCGACCTTGGGTGAAGGAATCTTGGCTCTCTTTCTCTGTAGGCTTTGCTGCATCTCCTCCGGAGGAAGCAGACTGAAGGAGAAGATGTTCCCGTCATCTCCCGCTGTCAGCACAAACAGGTCGTCGTGGCTACAGCGGATGTGTCGCAGGTGTCCATACTGGTTGTCGTGGACGCTGAGAGTCCAGTATGCCTGCATGGAGGTGAGGCTGTGATCACCAGGCTGCAGGGGATAAATCCTGATGGAG
The DNA here is from genome assembly GCF_963969265.1 of Rhamphochromis sp. 'chilingali'. Taxonomy (NCBI): domain Eukaryota; kingdom Metazoa; phylum Chordata; class Actinopteri; order Cichliformes; family Cichlidae; genus Rhamphochromis; species Rhamphochromis sp. 'chilingali'. The sequence continues at coordinate 36,607,434 of NC_137930.1, read as the reverse complement.
CCCGAGTTCATGCCGCAGAGAAGCAGCTGTCTGTTGGAGCTGCAAAGCACCAGGAATTGCACTTCAATCACCACCCTTTTCATTCAAAACATGTAAAGTGTAAACAGCTGCACAAAAGTTTAGAAAAGCTCGTCTGTCCTCAGGCTACCTGAAAGTGATGGAACAGATGGGGTCATCCTCTGCGTTATGTACAGGCAGAAAGCTGAATGGTTCATCCTGCCGCTGCTCAGGATCCTCGTCTTGATTCTCAGAGAACTTACAGTGATATAAGAAGCCTGAGTCAAAGCCTCCCTACAGGGTTCAGAGAGACAGAAAACAGTTAGTCGTGAAGAAAAAAAAATCACACTTCAGGATATTTACCTATATCTCATCAACTTCCAGAGCTAAACAGATATCATTAACTCCTTGTTGATGAATGTGACTGTAATGTGTGGCCATTGCATTCAATTACACTAAAGCAGACCTTCCCAAAGTGTGGGGCCCGCCATTGCAGGGGGGGGGGATATGAAAAGGGAAACAAAAAAAACAAAAAAAACAAGGCTTGGACGCTGCTAGTACTGGGCGCCCACACAAACGCAAAGCGGGAGATGAAGCATTGCTGAATACACTGTTCCAAAAAATAGTAATGTCAAAGTATCTTACTGTGTATTTTACAGTTTGTATTGTCTTTCTAGAATATCATTAAATTTACATAAGTAGACTGTGATTTTACATGTCAAAGGTAAAATAACATAACATCACTGTAAATATAGTAAAACACAATTTACTTGTTTTGTAAATATATTTTCTTGTACATATGCATATTTAGATTGTAAAAATACATTCACAAATGTATCATGATTTCACAAATATCTGTCTGTTATTTGAAAGATTGAACTGTTGAATTCAAATGTAATGCTATGGAAAAGTATATAACATGATTCCTATAAGCTTGTGTTACATCACATAAGTATTATTATCATTGCTATTTAGGGCGATTGTGGCTCAAAAGTTGGCAGTTCACTTTGTGATCAGAAGGTTGCCGGTTCGAGCACCGGCTCGGACACTCTCGGTATTGTGTCCATGGTCAAGACTCTTCACCTACTGGTGATGACCAGAGGGGCCGATGGTGCGATATGGCAGCCTCGCCTCTGTCAGTCTGTCCCAGGGCATGCAATCCATTATTATTTAAACCAACTGTTAACTGTATATTTCTGTACATTTACGTATTATGATTCATATTGCCACATTCATTGACCTTGTTTATAGGTAATTTCATTGTTTGATCACGTTAAAATGTTCCTAATTTAATGTCTAAAAGCACTTGGAAAAGGCAGAATCCCATGTAAAATTAGCGCAACAAACTCTATTTTCATTACTGAAAATAACCGTATTTTTATGGGACAGTTATTTTCTGTTATTTTACGGTCGTATTTTGGCGCCCCAGCTGCCGGAATATTACCGTTCTTTTAAGATGTTTTTTTAACAGTATATGTTTCCAAACCAACTTCATTCTAAGCCAAAGACTAGAAAATATGGTGAAACAAATCTTCCCTTTGGTTTCACCTGCACAAATGCCAAGGTAGGTCTCCCCTGCATAATTGATTTTCCCCTCGTCAGCACAGCTGAGCTCTCCAAATCACGGACAAACAGTATCCTACAGTTGTTTATGTTTTTAAACCCATTTTGCACAGAGAGCCATTTTTTGAAAAATGTATTGATAGCAATGTTGAATATTATTACACAAGAAAAAAACAACTACATGTAAAATAATTACACCGTGACGCCTCTGCCTTTGCAAATGGAGGGACAGTAACTGCGTGTAAATGTAAGCGTGTAAAACCTGCAGATAGTCAGATTAACAGTATTTTGTCTCTATCTGCCATTCTGCAATTCATCTCATGTAAACAATAACGTGGCGCACAGCGTGACGTGAAAAAGGCACATACCTTTGACGTTGCGTAACGAACTCTGTATTCCTCGTCCGCACGTAAACGCAAAAAATGAGTTTTAAAAAATCTCCGTTTTCTGTGATTCCAAACGCCGTTTATGTGTGGACGAAACAGCTGAGTTTTCAAAAATACCCGTGTAGGTGCAGATATAACGTAAAAGAGTTAGTAGTTTATTTTCTTACTACCTGTCATTTATTGCAGATTACTTGTATTTGCTTAATTGCTTACTAAATGTTTGAGGTGTGAAATAAACCGCAATGGAGCAAAATACGGGTGTGTGTGGTTGGAGGATGTGTTTGTGCGTGTGCGTGCGTGCGCGTGGAAGGGGGGGGGGGGGGGTGGATGTGAACATTTTTCTTGTAAAACAAAGGGGGGCCCAGCAAAAAAAGTTTGGGAACCTCTGCACTAAAGACTCTCAGAGTGTACAATATATTTGAAAGTGGAGATGAGTTTTCTAGTCTTCTTGTTTTTGGACTATATCTGATATTGCACAATGGTTTGTTTTTTGAACAGATTTGATAGCTATCAAAAAAGATTTGGTACCTCACCCTTTTTAACTGTGAATTTTACATGTTTTTACTCACTGACAGCAAATGCAGGTTGTACTCTAGTTTATTTTCTACTTTTGTGGGTGAAGGAACTTGGTATCATATTCCTGTATGACTCTAAGAAACAGACATATTATGGGTGTGTGTGTTTGTGTTTGTATGCATACCATGGAGAGCCAGAAGTGTCCAGGCTGTGAATAGAAGCCACAGCAGAGAGGACTTGGTGGATCAGGGATATAGATAGGAGGTAATTCTTCCTTCTCCTCTTTTTCTTCTTCTTGCTCTACATCCAGCTTTTTTGTATCTTTTAACCGTTCTTCTTTCGCTTTCTTCTTCTCCTCCTTTATAGCTTTATTTCTTGCAAAATCCTCCTCTCTCTGAAACACAGAATTTAAAATGCAAAACATCTGATCTGAAATGACGTTTCCATTCATATTCAAGCAGCAGTTCTTTTAAACAGAGTAAAAAGGCAGGAAATAAAGAAACACCGAGTACAAAAACACAGTTAATGGAGCCATAAAAGTTAAGAACAGCGATAATTCAAAAAGGCCGCACAATTAACCTTAGCCACAGTACTGGTAGATAAAGTTAGTGGTTACACATCCAAGTAGTAAAACTTACATACTTAAGATTTTATAGCTGGTTAACCTGCTCACGGTTACTGTGAACCTGCAAGCCTCTTCACAAACCACTTCTGTCACAGCTCAGCTATTGCTGACTTGGAGCATCTGGACTTCTTTAAGTTGCCTAAAGACGTTTCACCTCTCACCACCCAGCACAGAGCTGTACTGCCAAAATATGAACACTCGCAGAAGTGAAGGTTGATCTTTCTTTACCTTAGCGGTGCTGACGAAAATGAATTTATTTATTCAAACAGACTAAAGTCAAGAAAGACCACTTTCAGACCTTGATTCGAGACTTGATGCTTTTAAACTTGAAGGATCTTCTGGGCAGCTCTGACAGATGAAAGGTGTTGGTTGGTTTCTGAGTTGCCAGATCAGGACTGTGCACCTCAACCACATGACCGCTCTGACACAGGATGACCAGATTGTTATCGTTCTGTATAAAAACGTACAAAAAACAACGTTATGCAAATCTATCACAGAGACCGTTCACATTCACAGCAGCAATGATTAAACACTGAGCTTACGTGAGAATGCGGTGACCACTCCAGCGCCTTTACCAGCCCAGGGACGTGGATAAAACCGATGGGGTTGTAGTTCTCTCCAACAGTGAAGAAGAACACAGTGCAGTCAGCACTCTGAGGAGAAAGATCAGAATAAGAAGAGATATCAGAAAGATACAACAAACACCAAAACTAACCTTAGACTGATAAAGTGTCTACAGAAACTTTACAAACTTCACCTCTAGCTAGCTTAGCTCTAGCTGAACTTTTAATGGGTGGAAATTCCTTCTTGCCAAAGCCAATAAATGCTGACAAAACCTAGCTTTGTGTAGCAGATGAATTTAGCCTATCTGAAGAAGCCTTGTTACTGGTATTCCATATTATATGCTTCCACAGTAGTAAACTAGAAAACCGCTTACCCCAGTGGCCAGGATCTCTCCATTTCGTTCATATGCCACAGCTGTAACAGCAGCATCATGTGGTTTGAAGGGCTGTCTAAGGCGCAGCTCGGCATCTCCTTCGGGGCTCTGTCCTGTGATAGTTTGCAGCCTCTGAGGGTTGTACAGCTCCAGCAAGCGAACTACTCCATTCTCAAAGCCGGTCACCAGTAAACCTCCACTCTGGCTCACCTTAAAGCCAACACCGGAGCCATTGTTGAGCCTTTTGAGTCACACTGGAAGAAGAATTCTGTTTTCACTGACACACTCACCTTAGCTGGAGCCCAGCAGAGAGCAGTTCCTCCCTGATTAAAGCGTCTGGTGGTCAGTTCTCGTTTTGCCAGGAAGTCAAAAACTTTGACAGAGCCTGGATGACATGGACAAAATAGCAGCTCTTACAGAGTTTGAATGTGTTTTCACATATATAGTATATTTATATAAACTATATATCTATAGTATTAGCTCTTGAGAACAGGCATGTGTGATTTTGGTGATTTTTCTAATATCTACTGACATGAAAGTGGTTCCAAATCTGGGCCCAATAGCTTTGGGGTGCGGCGACAGTTTAAGTGTAACAGCATTTTTCTTTGAAATGCATAGAACTGCTAGTGGTTGACTGGCCACTAGCACTGAATCAATGGAAAAGGAGAGCATGGTACAGGTATGTAAGCACACATGGACTCACAGTCCAGAGTGGTTGTTGCCATCAGGTGGGATTTCTTTGATACGTCCAGGCCTTGAATCATCCCACCATGGAACGAAAACAGGCACTCTGGATCAGGACTCTGCACACAAAAGACTTTATTACACAGGCCGGAACCTGCGCACTGTATTATGACACACAATGGTTTAACGAAGTTCCTATGAAGAACGGAGAATATAACATTTTGGTCTTTATCAGTTACAATCCATCCATTTAGAAATGCCTGCACTGTTACTTGTTCATTCAAATCCCCAATAAACAAATTGCTGCATTTACATAGCTTCTCCATAGAAACAAAAGATGCAGGAAACTTACTGTGTTGGTGAATGAAAGGTCCAGTTTCCAGATGGCTCCATTAGAATCCTACAAGTTCACACAGGAGAGTGATCAGGACCGAGGTGAGTGTGGATCATGTGTTATGGTTTCCAAGTGCAAAGCTTTTTTTCTGACCTGGGCAAACCAAACGAAGGAGTGAGGCAGGGAGCTCCTCCTCACCACAGAAGAGAGGCACACATTGCGTCCGACCACCAGCTCATTATTGGGCTCCATCTCAAATCTAATGCCGTCACTGTTACTGTCAGCTGTGTTGATCCTCTCAAAGTCCCAAACCTGATGGGAAAATTTTACTTTTGCTATTCACACATTGATACAATTTTACAACTAGAAAGAAAAAAAGAATGGTATTGATAAAAATGGTCATGGTGAAAATATTACAGAAAATTGGTTGTACTGTAAGCACCAAGATTATCTTAACAGAGAATGTCAGCATTTTTTTTTAAATAACTGCTTGACATGATCTCAATAAATCCATCTGCTCAAATCCACGCTCAACACAAATTCCAGTTTCTTTAAGAGAAAGAGAAAGTGCCTCTATATTTCTACTCTAGCCCTTAATTAAAAAAATGTATGCTTGTCCAATAAAGTACTAATAATTAAAAATAATGTATTTTAATCCACTAGGGCAATAGTCCCCAACATAGTTTCCGAAAGAATAATCATTTCTTCCTTCTTCAGAAAAAGTTCATTGTTAATTTTAGCTGTACAAAATTGACTTGCTGTGGCAGTAGCCTCCATCAGGATCAAGCATGTTTGGCATGTGGTGGAACAAGCTGAAGGACAAGAAGTATCTGCTGGCAGTTACTACTGTTCACACCCAGGGGACACATGGCCATGCTCTGACAGGTCAAATGTTTTTGTTTTTGGCAAAATAAGGGGACTCTATGGTTTAATGCTGTGATTGGTGTAGCAAGGATCTTACCCTGACAACACCATCAGAGCCAATCGTCATCAGCTGTCCATCTTCTAGGGAAAACGGCTGGACCGTCCCTGCATGACAGGTCCGGCCATCATTACGGCAAATCTCCACCTTGATGGTGTTCCCATCCCACAGCAGCAAATTGCCCCAATCTGTTCCTGACAACACCTAAAAGGAGAAGATGAGGTGAAATATTAATTCTCTTGTACAGAGCCAATCTCGCAAAAGTTCATCTTCATTTTTTTGCTCCAATGTCCCTTGCGAGGCTCCATACTCTTGACTAAAACATGAAGTGGTATGTAAATACTTCTTTCTGAGTGTCACCGACCTCTCAAAGGACTTTAGACTAAAAGCTACATTTAACCATACTTTCACACAGAGCTTTATTTCATGCACTTGTATAATTCAATCTACCTCTTATCTACAGTTAATAACAAATCACCTATTCACTTTAATTTACACATGTAATCAATACTATAGTTGTAAAAAAGTAAAATTCTTGCTTTTTATCTGGAGACTTCACTACATGATGTGTGGCCAGTTTCAATTTAAATGGATTAATGGGAAGTTAAGAGGTTCTCTTGGAGGTAGCCTCTGGCTCTCGAGTACAGACCTTTCCATCAGGAAGTTCCACGTAGCCCTCGATATCAGTTGGTACAGTTTTCCCAAAATGTCCTATAAGTCCTTGTAATTTAGGACCTGTGAATGTGTTTGCCATTTTCCAAAACCTAAGAGAGAGAGAGAAAGAAAACAAAAACATTCGACATTGCAAAAGGGTAAAAACCTCAACTCTGCAGTCAGAAATGACTGCAGTTATTTTTTGTTATTCTGACCCCAGAGTTTACCACAATATCCTCTGCATAAAACAAGAAACTAACTCAAAGTTGTTTTTGCAACATTTTCAGAGGACTATACTCTGACTTTACTTGATGTGCCCAAATCCAGACGTTGTGAGGATTCCTGGGTTATATGGGGAAAAGCTGACTCGATAGACCTCCTGTGAAATGGCCTTGCAGCTCAGTATCACCTCCTCCTGCCTCCAGTCCCACAGTGTCAGCGTGTAGTCAGGTGCACTCCCCACACTGGCCAGTATGCTTCCGTTGTGGTTAAACTCCACAAAACTGTACTCCCGCTCAGTACCACCTACAGACATGCAGGTTAAATCAAGAGCATCAAATAACATTAAGATAATAACTGTAAAATGAATCCGATGTACCTCTGAGGATGCGGTAAGGTCCCAATGAAGGATATCCATAGACTATGATGTTGGGCTGTTTTCCCTTCTCTGCTACAACAAAGTACTCCTTGCCAGGGTGGGCCTTTAACCACACACACACACACACACACACACACACACACACACACACACACACACACACACACACACACACACACACACACACACGTCTGAGAAAATGCAGTCATCAAGTGATTAATTATGCAACTGGACCAAATGCATTTTATAATAAGGGATTGTAAATCTTCTTGTAAATACTGCATTAAAACAATTGAGGTATTAATTGTGTGTACCTCAATCATTTCTGCTTGAAAACTGTAGGTGCATAAATGTACACTTCTGCAGGAAATCTTTGGAGTGCCTACGATATAACCCACATAAGCAGCCGACCAGGTTGCTGGCATTTATCCTGGAGTTTTACATTTGATGCTAGCCGCACTGTTAAATTATAAAACTACAGCAGAACTTCTTTGCAAGCTCCTCTGACTACAGCAGAAAAGCGATAGAATTTGGGGTTACGGTGTAGTTGTGCCGTAGATTTCCCGCTAATGCTTAAATCCCCAGTAGCATTATTTAACTCCTCAACGTGCCTGCTGTCCGTCACAGAGATTGCAGATTCCGTGGGACAGTTCCCTTGCATGATGAGTAATTTCCCCTTACCGTGATTGCTCCAATTCCCCCTCCACTGCAGGAGCGCAAGTATCTCTGCTCCTTGGTGTTCACATCGAGCAGGACGAGCATGTTCCCCGCTATAAAAATCAGAGTTCTGTCATCCAGCAGCTTCAGGTTTGCCCTGCGTCCACAGTCATAGCCAAAGGAGTGACTGATTGCATCATTAATTAAGGATATCAAAGTTAAAATTCACATCAGTGTTATAGAAAAATGTTTTTTAGCAAAAGTCCCATGAAAATGACAACTGCTTTTTTATAATAATGTATAAATATACTAATATCTCTGGCCCCCATACTGTTTATACATACTATTAATTTAGAAGCATTAGTATTAGCAGAGAAATATATGACACATACCATAAGATAATGGCACTATAATGCTACTGTATTAAACAATATTACTGCTTAGTCTACACTACATATTACTTACAATATACACAACGCATGTTTAAATGTACAGTATATTATACTGAGCATTCATACTTACACATACACTTATATAATACAAGCTAAACATATAATGGCTGCAAACATTAGCACGATATAGAGTTAGGTAGTGTTTATAACATATTTAAATAAAATCGTGAGGTGTTTACATTACAATATAAAGTGCCTTGAGGCGACTGTTGTTGTGATTTGCTGCTGTATAAATAAAACTTAATTGAATTGAATACATAAAAGCTGAAGTTAAAAACTACTCAAAATAAACTATGTGCACTATTCTTATAATGGAAGGTGTAAAAAAATTTTCAGCAAAGGATACGAGAGATGCAGGAGGTTCTCTGGGATTTCAGAATCGGGTGTGATGTACGGTCTGGAGTGAAGCTCTTCATATTTGTAGTACATGTCTGCAGGGAGTTGCTTTTTTGATTGGCTCCCAGCCTCCTGCTGCATTGCTGAGTGCTTGGTATCACATTCTGCCAGGAAGGAAAGATGTGAAAACAGTTTTTAGTCACTGGTGACTTGTACCATTTAATTAACTTTATTTTTCCAGCATTTTAGCACTCATAACTTAGGAACTACAAGGGATAGCCACATGATTTTTTTTTAGTGCTTAATCACATTTATGTATCAATTTTACACCCACTCCAAGTGTAACAATCTACAGCCAAGACCTTTCCTCCAGGACACTGTCTTCACAACTTATTTTCTAATTCAACCTAGGACCTTCTTGCTTTAAAGTGATAGTGCTACCACCTCACAACGCAAACTTTACACTAAAGGTAAAACACCGATATCGGGTATTGTAAAATGGTTTTAGTGAAACGGGGTTTTACGTGGTGCATGACATAAAATGATCAGCAAACTACAATAACAACGAAGTATCTAAAACTGATTGGCTTTAACTTGGTACATTCATGAGAATACATGCTTTATTTACCCCAAAGTTTGGGCTACATTAGCCAAAACTACTTAACACAAACTAGAACAAAGCTTAAATAGGTAGAATGAGGAAATTGCTATGTACTATAACGATGGTTAAATGTTATTTTACAGTGACATGTTGGTTATCTCTGCACACGGTTGTTATTTCTTTAAGATACATGTTTGGTTGTGCTGCAGGAAATAGGGAGTTAATGTGTGCAGGAAGGGGAGGGGGGGCCCTTGTTGTTGTGTGACGGTGCGGGGCTGAAGTGAAGTGTTGTACGAGGGCCCGTTTGCCTGTGTTACCGAATAAACGGACAAACTGAGATCCAACCGTCTGGTTCTTGTGAACGTTACAGTACAATAAAATTCAAAATCAAAATAAATGTCTCAATAAAGTAAAAAGAGAAAATTAGAACAAAAATACAACATTTTAAGTTTAAAATGTAAATATGTAAATTTAAAATATGAAATAAATTAATAATTAATAATAATGGGTTTTCATTCATTAAAAGTTGAAATAAAGCGGGTTAATAAAGTAAATTAAAATAGCTGACATTAAAAAAACAATTATTAATTAAACTTGGGGGAAAATAGCATTAAGCTGCCTGACCTTCATGTGAAGATGTCCGTGTGCTTTCAGTCTGTTCACTAACAAAAGCTCCGTTTTCTCCCAACATTTCCTGTTTGTTACCTGCTCTGTGAAACACACACAGGCAGTCTATTATTCAAAGGTATTTATAGCTTGAAATGAAGGAAGTTAAACTTTAGAATATGATAATACACAATGCCACCAGATGGATTTAAAGTCCTATCTTCTGGATATGGCTCCGTAAAGTCTGTTGCTACGTTGCCGGGCAACGGGAAACATGTGAGTTGCAAAGCCTTGTGGGTTATGTAGTTCTCAACCGTTGTCTTGCGTTTGGAGCGTAATGGGTCGTAATTTTAAAGAAAATGACATAATTTTTACAAACATGATTAACTTTAATATTAGATTAAACTAACTTGATTTTTAAGGAATTTTAAAGAATGTCAATTTCTAATTCACATCGATGTAACCACAGTAACGAGGTCTGCCCCTTTAAATGACAGTCTGTAAACAAACATTGGCCGCGTTACAGTGGCTCAGAGCTCCACAAATCGAAAAAAAAGTTCACTTTTTGTCAGTACACTTTGGGACTGCACAACCACTCAAAGTGTTAAATATTGGGAGCTGAAACGAATAAATTTATCGGTGCGGCGTTTTTGGGCGATAATGAATTGTCGCAACAACCAACGTTTTACGGCAGTGGAGTTTCAGTTTGATTGGACGCTTGGTGCCGTAAACCGTGTCGGTTATAGAACACATGGGACGGAGCTGAGGTAGCGTGTACATCTGAAATGTGAGTTAACTGCTCGAAAAAATCACGTTTACGTCGTTATGTTATAACAAAATGCTATTTTTATTTGCGCAATAACAGTTCCTAACTTGTGTTATATATGTTGCTAACTAAGTAGCATGGGTAAAAGCACCAGAAGCGCTTTATGGATCGAAAACACATTTCAAAACTGTTATAACTGATGGAAAAGTGGTTCATTAATATTAAAATTTAAGCAGAGTTTCGTCATTAACAGCACGTGAAGAAAAAAAAGCTTGGTGTAGTTTCTTGTCTGTGGTTCTAGTTTAAATCCAATTAGAATCAGAAACGTTATCGTCAGACACTTTCGCCCAGTCCAACAAAGCTTCTCACTGCCTCGGTAAGATGTTCAGGAATACTTTATTTTTCCCATATTTGGTTACTTATTAAAGCAGTTTAAATAATGATCAGATGATACTAATATTTATTATTATTATTAACATCTGTCAGGTGCTTCTTTTTCAGATATATTGTGTTATAGAGAGTGATAGCATAGCAAGTTTTTAGTTCTCATCAGTTGCAATCACAGAACCAGTCTTCGTGATTCCAGTTTGTACAGTCTGTTAGTATCACCAGCTGTAGTGCTGCTTCTCCTGCAGATCACAGCAAAGTACACTGTACTTGCAGTAACTGATGGATAGAAAATCTCATCATCACTTTGCAGCACACAGTGAAGGATTGTGGTGCCTGCTAAGCCTCTTGTTGTATACAGCCTATGTGTAACAGCATGAGCGGTCACGCAGTGGTTTTGATGAGTATGAAAGAGATATTGATCACATGCTACACTCTCCATAACCAACAAATTTCAACCCAGATAACCGCTTGTGGGAGATTGGCGTTCCATCCTTTCTTTCTTTCTTTTTTACTTTAATTTGTCACCTGCGTGTATGTGACATGTTAATTTTCCTACTCTTGTCTCACTTTTTCTCTCAGACAGACATTAGGATGGAAACTCAATCAAAAAAAATGTTTTCTCCTAAAAATGGGAAGAAGTTCATGCAGAAAGGAAAAGGAAAAGGTAAAGCATCTTTTACAACAACGCTTCCAAGCTTCATCACATCAAACCAGTTTTGTGATTGCGGTGTCTCATTTTGCCCAGATTCCACAGGGACCAAATTTGGTGGAAAACCGGGCAGCAAAAAGCCCTTCAAACAGTACAACAACGCAGAGAGGAAGAGCCGACCGGGGAAGGGCCGGGATGGCGACAAGAGACAAACAAAGTTTTCTTTCTCTAAAGGAGGGAAGAGGAAACTGACAGATGCTAAAGATGAAGGAGGTGAGGGTGAGGAAATATCGGCTCTTTACAGACCAAATCTGACACTGTAAACATTGGAGTTGGTTGTATATCATAAGCTGAACATAATTAACACACATACATTCTGCACATATACAGCACATGTTATCAACGCACTGCTTGTTAGTTTTAGAGTAAAAATAAATAAATACATGAGATACACTCTCTGTGCTACAGTGTGGACAGTCAGACTGCTGAAATGACGCATTCTGCTCTAAATCACTGATTCTGTGTTCGGCTTCTCCTGAGAGCCTTTCTGTTAGAGGACGGTCTTCAAAAGCAAAAGTTGTATTTCCTCTTTTGTGTGAGATCAGGTCCTGGGGCTAAGAAGGTGAAGAAGGATGGGTTTAAACCAAATGAGAAGCTCACAAAGGAGGAGCTGAAGAAGAACAGGCAACAGAGAAAGAAGGACCTGAAGAAGAGTCGACAGGAAGCTGAGAGGAAGGACATGTATGAGATCATCAATCAGTCCAAACATATGTGGGGAGACCTCAGGAGGTACATGTCCACACACACTCACTCACAGGGTCGGAGACAAGGCCGTCGTTTGTATTGCTGCGGTCGGTTCAGTATTGGATGTTTGTGCTAACAGGAAGAACTGCGAGAAAGACCTGAAGAAGAAACTGTTGAGAGAGCTTCGTGATCTGATCCATGGAAAAGTCAAACAGGTTCGTCTGTTTGTTAGAAACTGCACATTTGGATTTATCTTTATTTTTAAACCTGTTTAACTTTTCTTTAAAATGAACCCATCCTCAAATGACCATATTATGGACATTCACTCTTGTTGACATCATACAGTGGGGAAAAAACCTCCTGAAATCTAAGTATTTGGCTCACAGGGATTACGTGTACATACACTAGCCTAATCATATATGACGGAAAAAAAGAACAAACAGGATAGCCTTCCAATAAGATGTACCTTTTTAAAATGTAGTTCTCTTAGGATTGTTCATCATGTCTGCAATTGACTCAGAAAGTAAAGAGGCTTAAAAGTGGACACACGGATCATAAAACATCATAAAAACAGAACAGAGGAAAACAAGCAGTTTCTTGCATTTTGTTTTAATTTTATGGAATGATTTGGATTGTTATGTGACCGTGCTTTCCTTCCTCCAGATGGCGTTTGCTCACGACGCCGTGCGAGTGCTGCAGTGTTACATTCAGTTCAGCAACCACGAGCAAAGGCAGGAAGTGTTTGAGGAGCTCAAAGGTGAGCATCATAATTTCATCTACTGTCTTTGGAAGTGTTACAGTCTGCGTGTGAGTTACCCCAAACTCTGAGCTTTTTCATCACCAGTTAATTCAGAGGTGACGTCTAGAAAATATCCCCAATACAGACAGAAAACTCAGAATGGGCTGTGGGCATTTAGCAGTTCTGGATTTTAATGTGACAGTGGATAGTTTTCCCTTTATTTTTTATTTTTTGTTTGTTTTAACTTTTTATTCTTGCACAGAAGAATTTTTAGAAATGGCAACGAGGCTTTTAGCAAGAAAGGGAAATCACAAATTGACCACACGTGGTGCTTTAACCAGCCAGAATCTGAGAAAACCCTGGCGTGCATGAGTAATGTACGTTCATTTTTATGCTGGCATAAAAATTCAGCACACAGTGTAAAGACATATATTTAGCAGGGTTAGGTTAATTGCTGTTTCTAAATTGGCCATAGGTGTGAATGAGAGTATGAATGGTTGTCTGTCTTTCTCTGTTAGCCCTGTGACAGACTGGTGAGCTGTCCAGGGTGTACCCATGCCTCTGGTGCCCGGGACAGGCTCCAGCCCTCCTGCAGCCCTGATAAGGATTAGCGAAAAAGGATGGATGAATGGGAAAAATGTCTTATATGTTTGAGTAAATGGGCCTACAGACCAGCAAAACTGGTTAAAAATATTAGAATTCTAGTGAGGTTCCTTTGGACCTTTTCAACTCATGCAGGAACGGCCCTGATAACTTTGCTGGTAACGAATGATTTTTGGGTCCAGTGGGTTTTCCCTGCTACTTCCCTCCAGAAAATTTATATTTTTATCAAAACCAACAGAAATCCATCAGCGCCAAAGTCATATTTGTTGCTACTGAAACTAGCTTCTGCCGCTTTTTTCAAAACACCTCATCCACGGATTATGAACAGGCAGCACATTTTCCCTTTTACATCAAAATTCAATAAGTAAGATGTGAGTAGATATAAAAAGATCCAGTTATACGACTGTGTCCTTGTTTTCTTTTAACAGATGACATCCTGAGTTTGAGCAAGTCACAGTACGGCAGACATGTGGTGAAAAAGCTGCTGGTGTACGGGTGAGTCGGCTTAGAGGAGTTTTTTTCCCCTTTCTGCAAAAGCATCTTGAAACAGGTGTTTCTATTATTTTGTCCAACCAGCTTAAATGAATTCAGCTAAATATGACAGAATAAACTGCTCAGCAGCTACAATGAAGTTCTGCAGTAGATAAGTGTAATCTTAGGTGTATTTATTATTTATGTATTTACTTCCTCCACAGGAACAAAGAGCTGGTGGCAGCAGTGATTAACAGGTTTAAAGGTCACGTGCGACAGATGCTCCGGCACGCCGCTGCCTCGTCCATCATCGAGTATGCGTACAATGACAAAGCGGTGCTCGCACAGAGACTCATGCTCACAGATGAGCTGTACGGCAACACCTACACTGTCTGCAAGGTAAACACACACACACACACACACACACACACACACACACACACACACACACACACACACACACACACACACACACACACACACACACACACACACACACACACAGAGGCTTAAAACTATTGTTTTGTATCAGCGCCACCAGAGGGCAGACAAACAGGCCGACCACTATTGTGATTATTATTTTTGAGAGGTGTGTTTATTAATTGGTGTTGTGCGTCTCTTTGTCCGTGTCCAGTCATACGAGTTCAACACCCTTGAGAAAGTCGTAAGGACGAACCCGGACAAGCTGAACAACATCATGGACGAGATGAAGCAGATTCTCACACCCATGGCCCAGAAGTAAGACCAGGAAAAGAATCACCTGCTAAGTTTGACTTTGAAGTCCTTTACAAATGTTTTCTGACAGAGTGTGGTTAAAGCTTTCAGTTTTTGTTATACTAATGAATAAAGCAATTCACATTAAGTTGAGGTAAAATGGCAAAAGATTCAATAAAAACATTGTTTAAAATGTTTTTCCTAAAGATGAGAACAAATCTGAGCTGATGTGGAAACTTTGATTTGGTTTGAGACGCATTTATGGTCAGAATTTAATTCTTTTAGATAAATTAGAACCTAAAAGAAAGTTAAAGTTATAAAATTTCATTACTGAACTTAAAAGTTACAAATAAAACCTTGAAGTCGATTCGTCCACACATATTTAAGGTTTTGTAAGTGAGAGAGATGTTACATGCTGTTTTAGACATTTGTACGCACACAAAGGTTTTTGAAAGTCAGAATTATCGGATTGGTGAGCTGAACTTATTCGGGTTTGGATGTACGCATTTGTAAAATGGTTTTAGGTCAGATTTGGTATTTCTGTTTTGTATTTGTGTGGATTTAAACATGCGTCCTCAAAAGTTATACACAAATCATTGAACACATTTGTTAAACTTAATTTATACTTGCAGATCATATTGTACGCACTGAGACAAATTTCTCTCCATATTTCGGAGTCCTGTCCATCTTTGGATCCGTATACCTATGCGAGAAGGTTTTCTCAAACATGAACCACATGAAGTCCAAACGGTGCTCTTTCCTGACTGATGCCACTGCAGTACTGCATTAATATTACAGCCCTGATATGGAGAAGCTCTGCAGCGATGTTCAGAAACAGAAATCGCATTAAAAGAGCATTTAATATGCTGTTATTTTTCAATAAATATCTCTATATTTTTGACCCTGAGTTTTACGTTCAGGGCTGGACCCCAGACACAGACACACGGCTCTGTTTCTCCCAGTATTCAGCCTGAGGGGCTAAAATGGCTCTTTGGTGCCCTGATTCAGACCTAAGTTACTGTCATTCTTTTCACTCAAAGTCTGCACGTTGTGCATATGGGTGGAAGAAGGAGGTGATTTTACGTGTTTGAAAAATGAAGCACTGGTTTAGTTCTAGGGTGAAAGTGGCCTACGTCATTTGGCACCACTGTGGATTTTCTACCATTAGAAGTTAAAGGTTTAACCTCTTTTGAAATGCCACAAATATTCTATCCAAACTTTTTAATCTTCAGACCAAAGCTCACAGAAGCTATCAGATGGATTTTAGATATGGTTAACTGAAATCCGCTGCAAAGCTGTCAAACAGGAAGTAATAATAATAATACTACTAATGGATACTTTATTGATCCCCATGGGGAAATTACTTGTTTTTCTCTGCATTTGACCCATTCACTCAGTGAAGCAGTGGGCAGCCCACTAAGCAGGCGCCCGGGGAGCAGTGTGTAGGGACGGTACCTTGCTCAGGGGTACCTCAGGGTAGCCGTTAAGTGGATTCGAACCGCCTACCTTCCGATCATGGGGCGACCACTTTACCTACTGAGCTATCCCTGCCCCCAAGTGAAGTTGTATGCCAGGATTGCTGTATGGGTCAAATGGAAGGATGAAAAGTGAATCTAAAGTGGAAATGCCATTAACTGCAGTTGCTCTGTTTTTAAAATTCTGTTTATATTTTATTTTATCTGGATGTTTGTTAATCACTTGGACTGTTTTTTTGTATTTCAGGGAACAAGTGATCAAACACTCTCTAGTCCACAAAGTCTTCCTGGATTTCTTCCAGTGTGCTCCTGAGAAACAGAGAACGGTGAGCCTCTTTTTAAAGTTTCCATGTATTAAAGAACAGAAGCTGAATATCGCTGCTTCATTGGAACTAAAAATGGAATAATAATTGTTTCTCCTTGCTCTGTGTTTGTTGTGATTCGAGCAGGAGATGATCGAGTCCATCAGACAGTCTGTCGTCTACATGGCCCACACTCATGACGGAGCCCGAGTGGCGATGAACAGCTTGTGGCACGGCACAGCCAAGGTGCGCACATGCTCAAATGCAACAACTGCACGTGCACATGCAGGAGTTCTGTTGTTACAGACAGTTGAGAAGCAGCCTTCACTCTTTTCTTTTTTCCTCCATGGGAGTCATTTAAAAAACTCTGCTCGAAAACAAAACTTATGGGCTCAAAATACACGAAGAGAGAGCCTGATCAGATTTTGTTTACATAAAGACTCTTGTACCCAGTTTAAAATCGGTGGCATAAATGACCTCAAGTCATCACCTGTGTTTATTTATCGGTTCATGAGGTTAGCAGGAGGACACACAAACCCAGGCTTTTACCTGTACTAGTAAGCCAGTACAGGGTTGCAGGTCCATCCACTGTGACCCCTTGGGAAATAAAGGTTAGGCTGAAAGTTGTTTTTTTATTATTACCTATCAGAATTGTTCCATGTACCACAAGCCCCAGGGTAAACTGATATTGTGGTGATCAAAGAGGTTTTCTTCTGCGGTGTAAAAGCAAAGCTGTCAGTTCAGTGGTGCATCTACACTCTTACCCTCAAGTTCTGGGTAGCAACCAAAAGATGAGGGGAAATGAGTTTCCTCTAGAAGATGCAAGATGGCCTGTTCTTCATTAGAATAGGGGTGAGCTCAGAGTAGAGCTGCTGCTTTATTCATTGAAAGAAGCTAGTTCAGGTGGTTCATGCATCTGATTAGGATTCCTGATGGACATCAAGTGGCAGAAGATGGATGATCATAATTATTTTCTAACATGCCAGCCGCACATTAAAGCTTCTTCAGTTCCTCATAATCTTTAGATTGGCACCATCCAAACTTCATATATATGTAACTAATGTTGATGACTGGCAGGAAATGGAAGCGTCTGCTACACAAAGTCATTGTTTTATTTTTTGTTTCAGGACCGAAAAGTCATCATAAAAACTATGAAGACCTACATGGTGAAATTTGCCATGGTGAGTTCATTTAATCATGTGTTGATTGATTAAACCAAAACCTATGTTTATATGTTAACAATTCATGCAAAGTGTCTGCAGGTCAATTAAAGTATGTTATAAACAGTTTGGATGTTTTTAGTGTAGTGTAAAATAACTTCATGGTTGTATGTCTGCCAAAAAATAATCACTGTCATTTCTGTACTTTGTATTCTCACCTCCACTTCTACCTCTCATTAGTCTTATTTTTCTTGTGGATTTCTGTCAGTTTCAGATGTTTTGTGATGAAATTCTCTGTTCTTGATGTATCTTCTAAAACGTCTCAGACAACTTTTTATGTGCACAATTGTTCAAAACTAGAAAATAGCAGCTGATTATTTAATCTCTTTAAAGTCACATTGTTCAGAAATTAAAATTCCTCAGAGTGAGTAAGAGTGAGGACTGATATATGTATGTATCCACAGGGGGAGTTTGCTCACCTGGTTCTTTTGGCCATATTTGACTGTGTGGACGACACCAAGCTGGTCAAACAGGCCGTGCTCTCAGTAAGTCAAATGCAAAATACTTCATTGGTATGCAGACTCAAATGGTTTTGGAGCCCAGCAGGAATCTGCAAACTGACTAGAGAGTGTAGAGAAAAATGACTGTGAGTGGCCTGAGCCAAAGTGCAAATCTGTCTGAACAGGAACAGGGCAGACACACACTGCCACAGCAAAAGAAACCTTAGCTTCAGACTTGGATGGTTCCTGGACTCATATGCTCCTGACTGGGAGGGGAGAGAATGCAAAGCATGACATGTTTAAGAAGTATCCCCATTAAAAACTCATTTGTGTCCCACCTTTCCAGGAGATCCTAGAATCTCTGGATGAGGTCGTAGGTAACAAGTACGGTAAAAAGGTCCTAGTGTACCTGCTGAGCCCCAGAGACCCGGCTCACCTGGTGCCGGAGATCATCAAGGTGTTGGAGAAGGGAGACGGAAACGCACACAGGTAACAGCAATATGGACGGTTTTGTTTAATCCAAGAAAGTAAAAATAAATAGTAATGCTAACATATAAAAATCTGAGATGGAGTGAAGGTCACATGTTTCTGCTCTGTTCAGTAAAAAGGACACAGCAACTCGGAGGAAGGAGCTGCTGGAAGTTGTCTCCCCACCGCTGCTGGAGTACCTATGTAACAACGCAGCTGCCATGGCGATGGACAAGGCGACCAGCGTCACCATCAGCGACATCTTGGCGTCGGCCTGTGGGGACCTGCGGCCCGCCATGACGGCTGTGGCTCAGCTGGCCAATCAGGAGTTGGTACCAGGAGGGATTAAAGGCGAGGTGTGTGACAGCAGTTAGAAACCGAGCACAAAAGTGTCAACAAACAACAAATATGAATATGAAAGGATTTTTTTTTTTTACTTGGATATTCACTAAAGCTTTGATGGTGACTTTATGTTTGATGCGCTGTGCTCTTTGTGCCCTCTGTAGCTTCACATGGCAGAGCATCCAGCAGGACACCTGGTGCTGAAGTGGCTCATAGAGCAGGACGTCACGCTGGCAGAGGCCGGCAAGGAAGGTAAGGACACTCTGACACACACACAGTAAACTGGTTTTAATGAGAATGTTGTTGAATTCAGGGTCATTTCTGACAGCGTGCTGAGCATTTAAAAAACCTGTTTAAGTGGGTTTCTTAGATTAGCTTGAGTCATTTTCACACAAACTCCAGATATTTGCAGGGGAATCAGGCTGGGTTTAGATGTGTTCACAATGCTGGGAACACTGTGTTTTTTAGACAAGCAGACAGGACAGATGACAGCTGCTTGGAAGCAGCAGCTGTAAATAAATAAATAAAATTTTGTCAACAGCCTAGCTGCAGCATTTTGCACAACCTGTAGACGATCCAGAGAACCTTTGCTTAGACACATAAAGAAAGAGTTACAATAGTCCAAGCGTGAGGAAATAAATGCATGTATGGCAATCTCCAGTTCAGGGTGAGATAAAATAGGGCTTAACTTAGCCACATTTCTTAAATGATAAAAACAAGATCGAACCAGAGATTTCACATGCCCATCCAATGTGAGAGTCGTGTCAAAAGTTACACCTAAATTCCTGATAGAGGATTTGACATACACTGAAAGAGGACCAAGGGCTTTCACTGTCTGGGATAAAAATCTGTCAGGAGCGCATACGAGGACTTCAGTTTGAGTTAGAGGAAATTTGCAGCATCCAATGTTTGATGGAATCTAAGCAATCATTCAGAAGCTGAAGCTTAGATAAATCCTGGGGCTTAAATGATGTACAACTGAATATCATCAGCATAACGGTGATAACAAATGTCCTCAAAAGAGCCCATTATATGCTGGAGGGGGAGAAGATATATTAAGAACAATAAAGGCCCCAAGACCGAACCCTGAGGGAGACCACAAGTAAGGGAAGTAGAGGATGACCTAAAATCGGAGACCACCACAGAAGAAGATCGGTGATGTAGATATGAGGAGAACCACTCCAAAGCAGTACCCGATACACCAACCCAATGTTTAAGCCTTTCCAGGAGGCTGCGGTTGTCAGCAGTGTCAAAAGCCGATGTTAGGTCCAACATAAGTAGGACTGAGCATTTTCCTGCATCATTACTCATCAGAATGTCACTTGAGACCCTAAGAAGGGCTGTTTCTGTGGAGTGAGCTCGGCGAAAGCCAGACTGAAACTTATCACAAATGCTATGTTTGTCCAGAGCTGCTATAAGTTGCTTAGCCACAACCTTTTCTAGAAGCTTAGCAATTAACAGTAATTTAGAGATAGGTCTGTAGCTGCTCCAAAGAGTGGGGTCTAGCTGAGGTTTTTTTAAAAGTGGGAGAATAGCAGCATTTTTAAGATAAACCGGAACTATACCAGACGCCAGTGAAGAGTTGATTAGAGTGAGCACAGATGGACCAATTACCTGGAAGACATTTTTGAATGATGATGCAGGAACAATGTCAAGTGGACAAGAGGATGTCTTTACTGAATTCGCTAGTTTTACCAGCTCAGGTAGTGAAACGGGAGAGAAAGTATCCAAAATGACGTGCCGAGATGGGGTTGAGATCGACATAACAGGTGCTGAATGAGAAAAATTTATTCTTACATTCTTCATCATTGCAAGCAGAAAAGAAAGAAAACTGTCACAGTCGTCCTCATTAGATGAAATAGGGGCTGCAGGAAGAGCAGGAGTAACAATGTCACTAATTGTGTTGAATAGCACCTTAGGATTACCTCTGCTCTTTGTAACTAAGTGTGAGAAATAGGCAGCCCTCGCATCTCTGATAGCATTATTAAAAGAAGCTAAAAGGTCCTTTAGGTAGAGGAGATGAACATTTAGATGGGTTTTCCTCCACCTGCGCTCCGCTTTACGACAATCATGTTTTAGACCACAAATACTGTCATTTAGCCAAGGAGGAGATTTGCAAGCAGAAACTCTCATTTTAACCGGACAAATTTAATCTAAAATAGAAAGGCAATAATTATTCAAAAGATTGGTTGAATAATCAACATCATTATGAGGAGATAGTAGGTTAAAAGCATCTGCAAATGTCTTAGCTGTGGAGGAGTCTAAGATACGAGAGCTAAGTATCCGTTGAACAGGGAACAAAAGCTCATTAAAAGACATGTTAAAAACAATAACATAGTGATCACAAATAAAAATGTCCTCAGAGTAAATAAAATCAATAGTTATACCCAAAGTAAAAACAAGGTCCAGTGTCCAGCTGTCACACTTCTAACATACCGCCAGGTTAAAGACCAGCTAATGCCTGATTCAACTGAGCTGGACATTGTGTTCTCATTGGCAACTCTCTAGAGCATTGTCTCCAAATGTTAATGGCCACATGTGTGAAAACAGCTTAGTGCCTGTCCCCTCTAACCCGATTGAGGATTTAGTCAGTTATAGCTATGGATCAAAAGAAAGAACTGAACTTTTTAAAAACACGAGTACGCCAGAAGCAGACAGGTGGTATTCAGTGGACTAAAAGCCAAACACACAGCTTTGGAGTGTGTCTCTGCTGAGCTGAACAACAGAACCACAAACCACCACAAACTGCAATACTCCTACATACCTGCAGGAAAATCACTTCACATCAGCGCTAGAAAGTGGAAACTATATATCTTCTTATCTCTTATCTCTGTATCTTGTTAATCTCTGCCTGTCTGTTTTACCCTCTCAGAGCGATTTGGGAGGATCCTCGTGGACACAGTAGGAACAAATAAGATGAAGAGCTGGGCCAAAGTCAACAGAGGAGCCATGGTGCTCTGCAGGTCGGTGAACAAACACATTTCTATCACTTCAGAGGGTGTTTCTTGAGGGTTGTATAACAACTGAAGTTCATCTCAGATAGTCTTTTTATTAACTGGCTGGACAAAAACTCAAACCCCAGTCAGGGATGAAGGGTATCATAATGTCAAATGTCACATGACTCTTCTTTAGCACAAAATAACCTCTGCGTGCTGCCTACTTCTATCCTAGATATTATCAGATGATGATAAAACGGTGATTAAAAATCTATCAAGAGCAGATAATCGATACTGATTTTAAAACATGCTCAAAGAACATGTGAAAACATGGCACTTCCAGCTGATTTTAAACTGAAGATAACCATGTGTTTGTTCTAAGGACCAACAGGGGGCGACTCTGGTATCACAAAGAAACCGTTTGCCCTCTTTTTTTGTAAATTAAAGTTTTGGGGGGCGGGGTTTCTTTGCAGTTTGCTGAACAGCTGTGACAAGTCTGTGGCTGCGGAGGTGAAGGCGGCGCTGGAGTCCATCAGGTCGGAGCTTAGCAGCATCAGCAACAACAAAGGCGTGGAAATCCTGCTGGAGAATCTGAACAAGTAGACCTGTTTCTTCCAAACAAACTGCTGATGTTTAACCCATCGCTGCCTCTGTGGCACCAACACCTGCATGACTGAGTGATTGAAGCAGCAAATGGGAACATTTTTCAGGAAGTGGATACAACCTGACACACTGCTGTGTAATTACAGTGGATGGGAATTTGTTTGGAATCTGGGAAATTAGGAAAAGTGTTTGGAAAAATGGTCACCGCTACAAGAAAACAGATTACAAACATGGAAGAACAGCTGGCAGTTCAAAAGTCAACGGACAACACACATAAATTCTCAGATAATCAGTTTCGAGTCCATTACTGTCTTTGAAACTCAGCACTTCATCATTTACATTAAACAAATCTGGACAAAGTGATGGGTTTCATGGACAGAGGCTAAAATGTTTAGATACAGAGCTGATTAGTGAATGGGAAACGGCCTCTGTCTGTGATTGATGAGCTTAGCATGACTGAATGAATCATGACAAGATCTTCAAGAAATGAACAGAGGTCTCTTATACTTACTGTAATTATAAGAGAAAATCCTGCTTATTTTATGCTTGGGGTCTTCTCCAGTTGACTTGATTTTAAAATCTATGTTCAGGCCAACACTCTGCAGGTTGGACAAGTAAAACCATGTGCATAACATGACAAAGCCCAAAGTTTTTTGGTAATTTGTGTGAACTAGGATTCATCTGATCAGCCTTCAGATTTGGTTTGTAAGATTTTATATGTTGTAAGCATCAGCTACAAAGTTACTGTGTTTGCAAAATAAAGACTATTGTGACAATTATAATATGAATTATGATTTTTTTTTTTTAAATAAGAGATTTATTTATGTGATGCTGACACAGAACCCCAAAACCTGAGTGTGAGCAAGCAAGTAATCAACGAGCATTGTCAAAGTAGACTTTAAAATGTTGGTTTATTTCAGTGAGCGGAAGAACCTGTCACATTTTTGCCATAGATATTGTTCCAATGGTTGGTGCTCATGGTAAATGGACTGGTAATACCTGTAAGATAAATAATTTTTAACTCTGAATCATGCAAAGCCACTCCTGTAGAGCCTAAGAATAAAAATATGGAGGGGAAATGAACATAATGGGTCCTCTTTGACAATGTCATACGTGTAATTTGACTACATCGCTTTTTTAAAATGTTGCTTTCTTGTGAAAGAACCTGGCTCAATTCTTTTTGCCATTTGAAGCAAGAAATTGCTTCAAAAAAAATCTGATATTTTATAAAAGAAGGTTGTCGGCTCCAGAGATACAGTTCATATTTTGAGGATAGAAAGTTCTGTACACAAACTGTTGAAGACAAGATGATGAGAAACAGTTTCATTCTTACAGAGACTCATGGGGCAGATAAACAGGTCTCTCAGGCACTGTCCAGATGTTGGATGTTTCAATGTTATCGGGTCCCATGTCGGGGATGGAGGCTTTAACAGCTTCACCACAGACAGGTTTGGAATAAATAAACACCTTTAATTCAGAGGACATTTTTTTGACTTTGAGAATTGGAATTTAAAAAAAAAACCTTGTACAACAATAATAAGCAAAAGTGATACTACATATAAATTTGGCCACAGCCCCCCTTCAAGGTTATCTCCTTTTGCACCACTGAACTGTTTACAGTGCTGCTTTCAGTTTGGGTCACTCTCTAGAAATCCTGTCCTGATCATTTTAAATCCCTTCTGTGTAAAACTAACCGTTGACTTTTGTGCCAAGGATCATTGCTTGTGAGAGTTGAGACCTGGGATACTTCGGGTCAGGAATGTGACCAGGAGCATTTGTGGGAGTGTTCATGAACAGAGGCAGATATGCCTCTACAAAAGGTATTTAAACCTTGGTTAAAAATAAATTTGGGGGCTTGTCCAGGATCGGTACTTCTGGCCTATAACATGAATTTTTGTTGCTACCCAGCTCACAAAGCTAAAACATAAAATTGAGACTGACATCGGCTCATTTAGAAATGTTAGTTTTTATTCAATTTCTTAATAATCTAAGTTTACACACAAAGAAATTTAAACACTGCAGCCAGGAGAGCATGACCTAGCAAGAAGAAGTGGTGGTGCATTAAACACCAACTAAGTCAGTTTATCAGGTCCATGGTTATCTGTTGAGGTCATACACCCCCAAAGGTGTGCACTGCGAAGCCAATAGGAGTTGCAGGGAGCACAACAGAGCAAGAGTATAGTAACCAAATTTAAACCACCTGTGTTTTTGTTTTTTTTTAATGGGCGGGATTACATCATGTATAATGGGAGGATGGATGAAAGTATGCATAAATAAACAGGTTTGCCAATTCTTTGGCCAGAAAGTCCTCAAGTTTGACTTTAAATGGCTTCTGGAAGCTGTTTCACTGAAATGTCTCTTGCCACATTAGTTTCCACTTCCACCACTGCTGGCATCTGAATAGTCAAATAGTTCTATTATGAACAATAATATTGCTTTGAACATTGTGAGAACAATTTGTAAAAATAACTGAATAACCTGAAAAAAAGAGGTAGAATGACAAGTACAATTCCTGGCTTCTATTTACCTGTACACCCCCAAACTGATATCAGAAAAGTGTTGTTGGTGGTGGAAGTTTCCAGAAGCATCTCACCATCCGGCAGTTCATCCAGATAGAGTCTAGCTGTTATGGAAATTTCAGGTACTGTCTGCAGTATGTGTGATCAGGAACCTGTCACACATGTCACAAACACATGTTTGTAATTCTTCTCTTAAAACTTCTACAAGCTACTGTCATCACTTTTGGTGAATGCTGTCATCGCAGAACTCTGAGAACTTCTTTGCTGCCCTCCTGGCAAAGCCCATCTTCCCACGAGCCTTGGTCACAGCAGTGTACTCATGGGCCTTGAGCTTAGTGTAATAATCAGAGAACTTGTTGTAAAGGACGGAGATGGGCATGCCATTGAGAATGATGCCAAAGGAGATACAGGCGAAGGCAAAGATACGTCCAAGGTTGGTCTCTGGGTACATGTCGCCATAGCCCACTGTGGAAATACTCGCCTGAGGGGTGAAAGAGACAATAACTATAAAGATGCAAAGGTAGACACAGAGATTGAATGATCTTAGGTAGGATTTACTGAAACATGTCTTTCTTTTTTGTCCCACCACACAAACACTTACTTGTATACATTGTTATGTTTTATGTAAAACACTGGTTCTAAAATGAAGTGTAAGATCTTCATTTTGTGTACGTTGAATCAGTGGATATGAGTTAAAAGTCATAAATAGGGGTTTCATATCCAGAAACACAGACATTAATAGATGCCAAGAGGCAAAAGTACATTTACTGTTACACCTTGCTTGTCTTAATTGGCAAAGATTCAACAAGTTGCTGGAAACATTCCTCAGAGATTTTGGTCCATATTAACATGATAGCATTAGATTTGTTGGACTTACATCCCTGATGCAACTCTCCTGTTCCACCACTTATTTGCATTAATGAGCAGTTGAGCAAGTGTACTTAACAAAAATTGTTGGTGTAATTGTGTGTCGACTCACAGCAGCCCACCACCATGCCTGTGGCATGGAGGTGAAGCTGGTGTTGTAGCTATCGTGCTCCACTGTGTACACCATGGCTGAAAACATGAAGATTCCCATGCCGATAAAGAGCAGC
The DNA here is from genome assembly GCF_963969265.1 of Rhamphochromis sp. 'chilingali'. Classification (NCBI taxonomy): domain Eukaryota; kingdom Metazoa; phylum Chordata; class Actinopteri; order Cichliformes; family Cichlidae; genus Rhamphochromis; species Rhamphochromis sp. 'chilingali'. The sequence continues at coordinate 36,581,091 of NC_137930.1, read as the reverse complement.
AAACATCCCACCTGGAGAGATATTTTAGAGCAATTTCAGCATTTAGTTAAACACTTTCTTCATATTTCTCTCAACCTGCAGATAAACCCTGACCTGCTGGTAGCACTGTCTTAGCGTGAAGCCAAAGGCTCTGAGGCCCGTTGAGTGACGAGCCAACTTCAAGATCCTGAAGATTCTCATCAGACGCATGATCCTCAGAACCTGCCCAACCTACAGAGAGGGAAAAAACACTACTAAACATGGATAAGACCACCATATTTAAAGTTTAACAACAACAACTCTCCCATCTTTTCTTTACCTTCCCGACACGTGCTACTGTCTCAATGTCTCCAGAGTGCACGTGGATGTCCTTGTCTTCAAAGCATTCCAAGATCATCTGCAAGTAGTGTGGCAGGATAGCGATCAGATCAACTGTGTTCAGCATGCTGCGTCCAAAACATTTCAGGGCAGGGGTGGAGATCAGGCGCAGCAGGTACTCCAAGGTGAAAAAGGTGATGCATAACGTCTCGACGTACTCGCCGTAGAACCTGCCACTGGGCTCACCTGATGGTGTCTAGAACACAGAATATAAAGATACAGCTTCTGTTCTGAAACAATAAAGGATCAGTCATGGTTTTAGTGTTATAGACACCTTGTACTGCATCTCCTCCACGGTGTTGAGGGTCATGGCGACCAGCGACACCAGCACAAACATGGAGGATGCGACTGCCACAAGCTTGGCTGTGATCGAGGAGAATGGCATCTCCATTAGGTTCCAGATTTTCCTCCGGGTCTGCCCAAAGGCCATGCCGTTAAATAACACCTCATTCTCCTCTGTTTCTACCTGCAGGATGGAAATGCATCAGCAACAGGATACAAACAGCATTTTTTGTTTGCTTTTTAGAGGGGAGTCAAACTTGATGCTCACTAGAAACAACCAGAAAAATAGGCAGTATAAAAACATCTTATTTTTCATTGAGGATAAAACTAGACGAATGAAATGTCAAGACAAGTCACCAAACTGAAACGCGCTTGAATTAAACTAAAAAACGGGCACAGCAAACTGTAATGGAAACATCTGTATAAATCTGTGCCAAGGAAAAGCTTATTCTCTTCTCCCCATCTGTCAAGACAGCAGAGCAGAGCGCTGATTTATAATGTAGGTCAAACAGACTCAGAGTCAGCCAGCAGATTACTGCCAAATCAGAGTTAAAAAAATAACTGCTGAACCAATGAGGCAGCAGTAGGTGATGAACCCGTGACATTTTATTTTGCAGCACTGTTAAACATATGGAGTCGAACCGGTGGTAAAATAAATAAAGTCACTGATTACAAACTGCCTCCTGTGTCCTGTGGATTATCCACTTCTTACGGAGAAGGGAAAGTTACTGTTTTCTAGGCTGTGAGGGCTGCAAATAAAAATCCATGGCCATGTATATGTGTGTGTGTGTTACATTTGAAGACGGAAATCCCAAAAGGGTCACAAGATAAACATGAGGGATCCTGACATGAGATCTTGCACTTATTTTTCAGACCTTTTATAAAACGCAGCACATAAAAGATACGTTTCCTATTTGGTCCTCTAACATTTAGCATCCATGAAAAAAGCCCCACCCACCTGTAATTCAAAATATTTATTTATGAGGGTCAGCCAATTAGAAGAAAACTGGTTTAAAGAAAAGAGACAGGGAGCTATAAAGGTTGTTTCAGACAGATGGTGAACTGAGCGCCTGCACTACGGTGTGGTATAAGATAAATACTGTGAACTGTGAATCATGCAAAGGTTTTTTAAGTCTGTTCAACTGAGGTGAACTTGAGCACAATAATGTAAATGTTTATTTATTACACACAATTTAAGTAAAAATGCACAAAAAGTGTGACATTACTCACCAGATCGCCCATCTCTGTAATAAGCTGCTTCTGTATTTTCAGCTGCTCGTTCAGCTCGTCCTGCCTCTCTTCAAAGGAGATGCGGCAGCAGCGCTGGCTGTTTTTGATTCTGACCCCCCAGTAGTTTATCTCCTCCAGGAAGTTTCGGGGACACAGCTCGTCTTTAATCCACAACACTCCAGTTCTGACAGAGAGGAAAGAGACAGGAAAACAGCATCCATGATCATTCCAAGATATCACAAAGGAGATTAAAGTGTCCCTGTGTTGACTTATAACCTCACGTGTTTTATGTCACCTGTAGAAATTAAAGATGTTGTGGAAAATTGTTGGGTCGCGGTCAAAGAAGAACTCGTTGCGCTGGACGACGTAGTCATCACAGAGGTCCAGCTTCCTGCTGTGGTCTGTGTATGTGGCCAAGCGACCGATCCGAGTCTTCGGATACCTGGCGGCTAACCTGTAAGGCAGGTGATACACCTGAGAAATAAAAAGAGAATTAGTCTCTTCTCTTTAGCATAGACATTTGAAAAAACATAGAAAATTTTTCATTACAATTACAAAATGCTAATATCACAAAAAATATGCAATGTACAAAACCAGTTTAAAAAAATCTAGTTTTTATTCATTGCTACTGGAAAAAGTCAGAGTGAACTCAGAGGAGACCTCCTGAATCTGTAAGTTTCTATGGGATTGGATCAGAACCACTGATTCCACGGGTTCAGCAGTAACATCTGAGCAAGACGGCTGTGACAGATATGCAGCTCACAGTCTGATAATGATGTATGAGTGCCACCTCTGCTGCTTGTTAATAAGTGTCAGGTTCAGTCCTAACAGTAAAATAAAAATATTAGCAGTTATGCAAAAGTTAAGCGGAGTTACCGTTCCTCCAACATTGATGTTGAGAATGAAGTGTTTGGTTGGAGAATTCAGCAAGCGGGAGGGAGACACTGGCAATCGATCTTCCACCTCCTCGTTTTCATACTCTGCATAAATATCGTAGATGTCTCTGCCAAGGTCCTTCAAAATATAACAAAACACAAAATGAACAGAAAAACTGAAAAATATCAGCTTAGATATGATCGTAGTAAAGTAGTAGATTTGTTTTTGCTCATCACAGTTCCAATTAGGTGAATGCTACTCTACACCAAACCTGGTGTAGAGTAGCACCTGTTGTGTAATTTTTACCTTATTGGTTGCCGTGACAGATCACTTTCCAAACTTATGAGAAAAACAAGTGGCATGGTGGTTCACTAAATAGCATTTCTGCCTCACATCATAGCAAGAAGGTCCCCAGTTCACCTGGTCATCTACAGTCTTCTGCGTGGAGTTTGCTTTGAGTACTTCAGCAAATTTAAATAGCAGATTCTGAACTGGCCGTGGATTTGAGGAAAACACAGTGCTTAAGGCAGATGGAATACCAAGTCCAATTCCACTTCCTGCTTGGCATCCTTGTCAAAGATTTCACTGAAGAGCTCCACATCTGTATATTTAAGTTCCAGTTTTACTTTAATGTTGCTGTTGATTTGTTGCTTATAGTAGCCTGTACTATTTTTATTCATTACCGTTCTGCTGTGAGACGGCAAGTTCCCCTGTGGCATCAATAAAGTACCCATTTACCTCTCCATATCTATGCATCCATGAATCCTACTTTATCTTATATTTGAGAGTCTTAGCTTGAGCACTAGAATGTGGTTCAATGCTGAAAAAACACAACAGCCGTAAAACCATGGAAGCTGTCTCAGCCTCACTGAACTTGTTGAATCTGAACAAAACATAACCAAAATCCAAAGGTATAGCTCAAATCTGTTTTTTAAAAATAGCTCCATCAAATCAAACAAATCCCAAATGGACCGAGTGACTGACCTGCATGGAGTTCCATGGTTTAATGAAGGCGCTGATCAAGTCCAGGTGTTCCACTGTTTCTTTGACCTCTTGAGTCCGGCTGCCGGGCTTGTAGCTGGAGAATAAACTCCTGCTTCGAGCTCTGAGGTGGTTAAACATGATCGCTGCTTTAAGTGTTAAATGTAAACTGCACAGAGACACGTCGCATTCACAGACACATTCAGTAATAAAGAAATCATACTGTTCACACACATGCACGCAGCTGACAGAGAGATATCACACGCAGAGTGATGAGGGAAGTGATTCTCCTTGCCTAATGCTGCTGACTGAGATGATCCGGGTGCTTAAAGTTTTAAATACTATTATCCTCTTCTGTCCATCTCCTGATCTCTCAAGCTCTCCCTCTCCTCCCACTTTCACATAAGTTTACAAATCTGGTAAATTAGGGTCATAAATGTGATCATTTTAATACTATTCTAAGATGTCAGTCCACTGCTTTGTACAAGACAGTATTTGAAAACTCTTAATTTACAACAGCATCTGAAACGTAATGATACAGAGCAGCTATAAAATGCAGTTCTGACATTCATTGCCAACAGATAGCATAGGAAAAAAGTAGAGTAGCAATTTCTTTGTAGGTGACTGTAGGTGTCAAAATCTCTGTACCCTACAGAACACATGCAGATCTAAAGTTCTGTCATTGTTATACTTCACTACACATGGACATTGATCTGGTCCGTAAAGTAGCTGAGGGGATTGTTGATCAGTTTCATCTGCTTTGGTGTACATTTTAGTACAATGACACTACTGTTAGCGATACCTGGACCTTACAGTGTTTCCAGAGGGAGCCCAATTCCTCCAGGCTGGCACATCAATACATGCCATTGCCAGAAGGTTTGCTGTTTCCTCCAGCACAGTCTCATAACCATGGAGGAGATTCCAGGTAATAGGCAGTTACTGTAGCAGAGCTGGGCAGGCCTGTAGAAGGTACTTTAGCAGGACCAGTATCTGCTCCTTTGTGCAAGGAGCACAGTTGCATAATGACCTCCAGCAGGCCACTGGTGTGAACATCTGACCAAGCAATCAGAAGACAGCTTCCAGAGGTTGATCTGAGGGCCCAACATCCTTTAGTAAGCTCTGTGCTCACTACACCGTGGAGTCCGACTTAGATTTGCCATAGAAGACCAGAACTGTTAGATCTGCCACTAGTGGGACGATGTAGGAAAACCACTGACTGGCCCCAAACTCCCCTGTGTTAAATCCAATAGAACATCTCAGGGACATTATGTTTCAGTCTAAATCTGGGAGATGATCCCCTTAGACTTCATTCACTGTGTCATTAGGAGATTTCTCCAACATTGACAGACACACATACAAGCACGTGGTGGGACAAACAGAGTACCAATGCTGCTAGGCTGCACCTCCGTTCATCCCTGGTCCCTACCTGGGATTTTTTCCCCCCCCACTCAGATCTGATTTTTTGTGTTCTTACAGTCTTTCTTAAAATGTTCCTTTAAGGTTTTTTTTTTTTTTTTTTTTTTTTTTGAATAGCGTAGTTTATGAAAGAAACTTGTGAGCTAGTAACTCGGCACATCGCCTTGTCCAAATATGGTAATTTCTGGCTCATCAAAAATTGTCAATATCAATGATTTGACATAATGTTGCAGCATCTTTGTCCATCTTTTATGCAGTACATGGTTTGAAGCCTCACTTCACTGAAAAATGTATTTTGAGGCTTGGAGGGGAACCGAGCCGGTTGAGTCGCTCCTTTGAATTAACTGACATGAATCGGGCATCTGATCATTTGAGGGTTTCCAGCTTGCAAGAGATCCAGAAGACACTCAAGGATCCTCCACAGTATGGAAAAACTAAATTAACCCTCCTGTTATGTTGGTTTCCAGGAACACCAATTATGCTCCTGGGTTAATTTGACCCAGGGCAAATTTACTCATCCAAAAGTGTCAGAAACACTGGCATTGATGACTTTGATTTTCTTTTATAAGTTTGATTTTTTTGTTGTTTTCTGTAGTGATGCAGATGACATGTGACATCTCTCCTGTTGCGCAACATAACAGCAGGGTTAACCTGCTGTCACCTTGAGCCAACTGTGGATGAACAGATGGATTTTATGTAGTAAATTAGTTTTTCTAAAAAAATAAAAATAAAAAATAAAAAAATAAAAAATGGAAAGCAAAGCATCTACTGTTCCCAGCAGTCAAATAAAAGACATTTTTGGTTTTAAGACACAAAGTTTGGATATTTCAGTTGATACGATCTTGGGAAAGTATTTCCCGTTGTTCAGAGCGCTCCTTAAATGCATCACAGCAAACCTCGATTTTCAAATATCTGATGTAGCCTTCCTTCAGATGCAACAGACTTTCGCATTTTAAATCTGTGCCTTAATCCAAGTGTGTGCGTTTGATGCAGTTGCTGCAATTATAACTCAAGTAGTTAGGTGGAGATTAATCCTTCCTGCAGTTAAACAGGGATAATAAAAAGATGGAGGCAAACTCAGTTTCTCGACCCACTTCCCTTTACATACACGCATCCTCATGTTTGCCCCTGATCTGACTGAGGGTAGATTAAACTGTGCTGGAAGCAGAGGAGGAGAGTTTAAGTCATTACATACAGAGTCAGTCCTGCTTGTGCAGGGGAAGTCCTTAGACTTAGATGAAAGTTGTGCTGTTACTTGTTCCACTCGGTCTATGGGGAGGTGCGCACGCACATGCATTAACATTTTTAGTTCTCTTGCACCCAAATTTACCTTTATAATTTGCTTTGAGCATGAGAACTACATATTTTTGGAGTTATGCTTTCAGTAAATACACTGCAACTTTAAACAACCCCCCCCCCCAAAAAAAAACCCAACCCAAAATGCACTAAATCTCTGGCATATCCATCTGGCCAGTTTAGTCAGAGTTGGTTAATCAGCTGGTTTTGTTTTAATGAAGGTGCACTACAAGGGCAACGATGAGACAACCCCCAAAACAGGAATAGCTTTACAGGTGGAGGCCAATCACATATTTCTCCCTCATCTTCTGTGTGTGTAGGTTTGTGTTGTTGTTTTTCCCCCCCCCCTCGAGGGAGTTTTGCATTTGCTCAGGTCAGTGTCACTACTGGAAGCATGAGGCTTTACATGGACCCTAAAGAGGTTGTGCAAGCAGTCCAATCCTCCAGGATGGCACATCAGTGTGTGCCATTGTCAGGTTTGCTCTCCCACCCCTTACAGATTTAAGGACACGGAGAAAATTCCAAGAGAGCTGGGCAGAAGCAATGTTTCTGCTCCTTTGTGCATGGAGGAACAGGATGAGCACAGCAAAATGACCTTCAGCTGGGCACTGCAGAGAATGTCTGAACAAACAAACTGACTTCATGAGGGTCGCCTGAGGGCCCAAAATCCTCTAATGGGCCTACTGTTCAGTGCCTGGGATTTGCCATAGCATAACAGAATTGGCACACTCGTGGCAAACCAGCTCTCATGTGAATGACGTCTGGGGAGACCATGGAAACATTGCTTTGCACCACCTGTTTTGGTAGGTCTGTGATTGTCTGGAATACCCATGCAGGGACGTACAGATCTTTACAACACCACAACTGCAATCAAGTATTGGGATGAAATCCTTTGACCCCATCAGACCCAATGCTGATGCAGTGGGTCCTAAGCTCCAGGTTCCTGCTGGTGCACAACATTGCCCAGCATCATGCAGATATAGTATGGCTGTAATGGTTAACCAATGACTGTTTTCTACAGTCATTGGTTAACAGACAAAGTTACAACTACTGTTGTTATATTAGTCATGTACAAGTGGGATTTTAGCATTTGTCAAATCAGCAAACGTAATGTTGTACTTGCTTTGTAGAATAATCAGCTCTGCTGAGTGAAATTCTGGTATTTTGCCTGCAACCTACCACCTATAGTTTTCTTGATAACCAAGATTTGACAAAAGAAAAAATTTGTACAGCTCAGGAACAGGCTTTAAAACAGTCCACAAATCAGTGGGTGAGGTCATAGAGGCCATGTATCACAAAACATTTATGCATGACAAAAAACAAACAAGATTTTCTGAGCAAAGTTGTGGATTAAATTTTAATTCCGAAGTGATTCGCAGATCAGTTTCTTTACAGATACAGAGTCTTCCCATTTTATTGGTGTCCCCCCTTCTTTGTACAAGGCTAGAAAAAGTTCACAGCAACAGCACAAACATACAAAATAGTTTTACCAAATTAATTGTGTTTTGTTTTTTCCTTCTTAAATACATCTGAGCCGCTGGTATGACACCCAACCATAGCAAAAAACTGATCAAGTCAAATGTATACAATCTTATTTACACAAGGAGCATTTGATCAAAGTGCATTGAAGAGTCCTGATTGACGATCATGTCCAAAGGATGGGCAAATATGTACAGTGTTTACAAAAGCTGTAACCATGGTTATTTCACAAGCATAATAATAATAATAATAATAATAATAATAATAATAATAATAATCCTGTAAGAATGCATTCTAAGAGGTGGTGATGGCAAGAAAACACTCAAATTAATGAAAGAAAACTTAGTTTTGAGATATTACTGCCCAAACATGATCGTACATAAATATTCACATCTGAGGAAGCAACAAAATCTGGACCGCATCCTCTCCTCATTAAAGCCTTACTTCTAAAGGACCCTTGACCCCTCGTGTTTTGTGCAGTCTTCAAACATTCACCGTGTCAGATTCTGGGAGCCTAGATGAGGAGATCAAACTGACAATTCATCCCTTTCAACTGTTGCGACACGATGCCAGCAAGCTTCTTAAAGAGGGCGGGACAAAGAAATGACTGGAAAATGTCTGTGGCCCAAAAATAACGGAAAAAAAAGAAAAGAAATCCTTACAACTTTGGATGTGGAATGAAACCAGTCGGGACAGAATTCATTGCAATATTTACATATAAATAACATTTCCTCTTCACCACACACAGTGGTCTAATGTACTTCAGAAGGCATGTGGTCGTACTATAAGGTCTGCTGCTGCTGCTACGGTCAAGCGTCGGCACTGGAACGAGGCGGCGCGGTGTGACCGTGAAAAAATAAAAAAGACCCAACACGATCAGGATAAATCATCCTCTGTGCTCACTATCGAAATCTGGAGGAAGATGAAGGGAGGGGGAGGAGAGAGGAAGACCGGTTTAGAAATGCTCACAACAACAGCACTTTAAAGGCTCGTTCATTCCAAGCTGCACCGTCTGCTGCATTCATGAAGTAAGACAGTGTGCTGGTTTAAAGGGAAGGCGTGTGCTGCAGGTATTGAACTCATGTTGCCTTTTGAAACGTCTGCTGCAGCTGTGAGGGCGACAGCAGAGGCTCGTGTCCATCTTGTGGCCCCGGCCGGGCTTAGGTTAATCCGTTTAATCTGTATACATGCTTTGCAGACGGCCAACAATGAACATTAAGGATTACTACGGGCCACAAGGTCATGGTGAGAGTGGAGGTCATTAACATGCAGGCTCCATCTTCCGAAGCCTGGCTGGAATCATTTAAGCTGCTCAGAAACTGCAGCTCGTGGTTATTTTCACCTTTGCTGAGGAGGTTACGTGACTGGTTCAGTTCATTTGTTGGGAGGATTACACAAAACGCTGGCGAGGTGTATGAGGGGGTAAAAAACAGACAGGCATTGTTAAGGACAACTTACAAGGACTCTTTACCAGTCCTCTACCACTGCCCACGCCTGGTTACCTACTGACTGAATGCATGTACAGTGATGGTATTGTTTGCATAAATAAGCAGCTGCGTGTTTTAGTTACTCTGGTGATTTGAGGCCATGGTTTATTTACAGCTCCAATAGTTTATGAGTAAATTGAGCTAACATTTTGTAAGTGATTGCTCACAACCTAAGGTGACAGGTGCACCGAGTTACTCCTGGGTTGTTTTTATTTGCTTAGAATAGTTTATTATTTTGATGCCTTGCACACCAACATGTGAATCAAAGCTCCGTCATTTAAACTGTTCCTGCAGCTCAGACCTTTACAAAGTTTCACCAACAAAATGTCTCGAGCTGAAATTTCCAAATTCCCAGTCTAAATTTTCATCTGGAACGAACTGTTAATCACTACCCTGAGTTAACGTTGTTCGTGGATTCTTCACTCACCGCGGGGTACGTGTGTCCTACATTGGCGCCGTGCCTCGTGATGTCAATGTTGAGGTCTTCTTCTGTGGTCTTCAGGTAGACTGGGTTGTCAAAGTTCATGCTCTTCTGGTTCTTCAGCTGCCAGTTCCTCCACATCAGGTAGCCGCCTGCTGCCGCCATCGCCAGTAGCACTGAGAGGAGAGACGAACAGTCAGGAGTCAAATCAACTCCCCCCCCAAAAAGTGCCAAGGATCTGAAATGAGGATTTTAATTAGTTTGCGCAAGTGTGTGGGCAGCATCTACTCACAGACGGGTAGTATGGCCCAGGCAGCAGCAGAACCTCTGGCTGTCGAATTCACTTGAATTGATGTGCTCACATTGGCTTCTGAAAGACAAAACAAGGCACATGCCAACAGCCAACAAGTTTAAAAACATTTCCTTAGTCTTTGACTACCAGTTAGGTTTCCAATCAAGAAGCAGAATAAAGTGAAAATCCAAAATCATTTTGGCAACTGGTTTTTAATCTTTTAAAGAAAACAGCATCTGATGAGTCTCTCATTTCCCCAGTCTACTTTACCCAGTGTGTTCTTGTATCAGTGTCAAGTGAGGGCGGAAAAGAAGCTTGGCTGAACGCAGTAACAGACCTCAGAAGAGAAAGTTGGATTTGCTCGTACTACCAGCTGGCCCCCTTTGTGAAACTATTAAATTCTTGCAACATGTCAACATTTTGGTTCAGAGTAAAATATTAAACTTCTGGCCTCATCCTTTCAATGAATTCATACCTCACCCTTCAAATAGCGTAAACCATCATTTTGGAGTGCTGACCGCATATGTGACAAAATCAATAGAGGTAATCAAAGTTCAATCTGTCCAAATCTTTGGTTTGATTTATTAAAGCTAGAACATCCTTAGCTTCACTTTGTTTACCAAATATCAGCTAGAATCATTATGCTGCAATAAATGTCTTGTCTACCAAATCAAAGCGAAACACACAGACAGTCAAACAGTCTTTGTGTTCGAGAAGATTTCAGTCTGAGATCCAGGTTCACTTGGATAAAGAGACTTTAGGGCATTTTGTTTAGCTTTTGTGGACAAAGTTATAAGCTCAGACTTCTCTTGTTCCATGTGGGACAGTTTTTTATAAATAGAATGATGGCTTAAATTCAAACAAAACTGTCAAGTTCTAAAATTCACCAGCATACATGGTTTTTAGTTTCTATAACGTGTCAAAAAACCCGTCAGGAGTAAAGTGGAAGCTCTTTAACAGCTTATTACAGTTTAAATAAAGCATTTCCATCAGCAGAAGAAAGTGTTTGGAGCTGCGTCAAACTAAACTACAGCCTGTGTCTTTATGGTAATGAAGGATATCAGAACAATGCAACAGTGTTTTGCAGCAACAATGGAGCTCAGTGACAGGAAGAGGATATAGCAGGCTTTGGATACTTGGGCATGATTTCATAGGAGGATTAATTCATTGTTCTGTCGTTTGTTGATAGTCTATTTTTCTTTCTTTGATTTTTGACATCCTGCAACACCTCATCTAAAAATAGGACATTAAGATGTTCAGGACTGCAAGACTTCTTTAACTCTTGGTGTAAGCACAAATGTTATGCTCTCCCAAGAAAGCTGAGATCACAGTTTGAAAAGCAGCGTTGGGGAAGGAGGGGGTTACAGTCTGAGAATTGCTGATTCTTGCTTCTCTTGCACGACTTCATTTCTTGATGATGCCTGAAGGATTTGTGCTACAATCCCTTTGTGTTGCAGTAATATAACAGTCACGTCTTAATTACCAGATTATGCCAAACTTTAAATGGGAAAGTGATTCTAGTGATGAAGCTTCCTTGTTCCTGCCACTAGGTGTTGCTCATGTGCTGTGCTCTTAATAGTGTAATGAACTGTGGTTTAATCAGCTGAAACAGAGGCAAACAACAGCTTTTCCCTCTAAGTACAGCATAAAAAAAAAAAAAAAAAAAAATCTAATTTGACCCTCCGTGGTCAAATGAGATTCATGAGAACAAACTCCACTTTAGAAACGGGGAGGATCTCATCAGCAGACCTTGTGTTTCTGATTAGGGTTGCTGTATGCATTTTACAGAGGATTAGAACAAAGTTCCTGAAGTTGTTTATGCAGTAATCACATTTTAGACCTTGTGAGTCTGATATGTTTGACACATGGCCGACAAGTCACACATCCAACATGATGCCCGCTTTGTTTCCAACAAACGTTAAACATGCAACAAGAGACCTGAGAGGACTTCCTCACACACAGTCCTACATTACATTTATCTGCACAAAACAATGAACCTGAGATTAGAAGCACATTTATGCAGCTGAGATTTAACAAAATTCTCAGCTCCTCAGGTTAAATAAAATTTTAACCTGAGGTTAAATAAAATTTTAACCTGAGTGAAATAAATGAAATCTAGATAACATGACCTGAAAATCAAATTTAACAGCACAGGAGACATAATCCTAGTTTTGTTTTTTTTTGTTTTTTAAATAAACTAATAGATTCTTTGTCCCTTTGGATGAAATATTCGTTTTTTCTGTGCAAAATGTATAGTACTCAAATATATTTAGAGACTTATATCAGCTCATTAATGTTCATGCGCAGATATTCTCAGACTAAGATTTCATCAGGTCAAGAGTGACTCGTCTAGAGTTACTGTGTCGTTTTGGCTACAGGTAGTTCTGTTAAGGAGCTTATTGACCTGCTGGATGTTGAGAGGGTGAGCAAATATTTTGTGGCCCAGGCATTTTCATATTTTGTTAAATATGTGTATACACAGAGCAGACTGTCCCTAGATTTGGGTTCCATAATTTATATTTTGGACAAAGCCAAGATGAGTTCCCATCATTTTCTGTGGGCAGCAATAAGGGGAACACTAGAGGAATGGACTCTAAAATCACTGAGCACAAATACTGCTGTACAGAGACACTGATGCAACAACTGCCCGTTACACTGCAGTTATGTGTCTGCAATTCTAATTCCTGCAAGCTTATCAACCAAGTGCGTTACAGTAATCGAAGGCCAATTAATCACATTTGAGAACTTACAGATTCATGGAACATTAATGGCCATCCTCTTTGCCTGTACCCGCATGAAAAGATGAAAATACTTGAGAAAAAAAAAAATCCTGATTGATGTCATAATTCATGCATGACAGGGTTAGATAATTACAATTACACACGTCACACATCTATAGTAAAATTAAACAACCAGTGGGTGGCAGCGTATGGAGTGAGACATCAGGGTCCAATGTAGTGGTTTATGTGCAGGCATATCATCAGCACTGATACCAATACAAGAAAACAGCCTTTGAATAGCTGTCCACTGTAGTGACCACTATGCCTGAAAGGGTTAATATTGACACCAGCAGGCTACTTGACTACCTGAAATCAGCCCACTGTGTTATATTAAAAAAAAAAAAACAAAACAAAAAACAAAACCCAAACACCTTCTGTGCATCTTCAGCACAGATAAACACCAAAGCACAAGCAGAAGCTAGCATAACAGACGTGAAAAAATAAAAAATAAGAGCAAGCTCCAAGCGGTTAAAAATCTCCACAGCACCATGGACACAAGAAACCTTTAATTTTGGCTTTAATCAAACAAAAAGCTGATTAAATGAGTAGGTTGGGGGAAGGATGGGCTGTACCCAAAAACATTTAAGTCAGATGTTCCCCAGTTAACAATTCAAATGAAAATGCCTCCTTGATCCATGGTGAGGGAGGAGAAAAGCCTGTTTTTTGTAATCATTTTTGAACCAAGCCCAACATTCTTTAAAGCGAGCCAGAGACAAACGCAGCGCAGCCAACAGTTTTACCTGAGGGTGGCTGTATTAGACCTTTCCCAGTATCCTTTGAAGGACCTTTGAAAGTAGGGTCTGTACAGAGAGAGCCAAGAATCATGCTTCACACACACAAAACTTAACAGAGGGTGTCCTATTTATAAAAAAAAAAAAAAAAACCCAAAAAAAAAAAACCCCAAGCAGCACACATGCAAGTAGGCCTTCTTTGAATATAGACCAGATCTCAGGAGACTAAGCTAGTAAATAAATGCTCTGAAGCACTGATCCATTTTTGTTCAGTGAGAGGAAAGCCAAGCCAAGTAGAGAACCATCACAACAGCAGCAATGTCACATCTTTAACATTACCCTTGTGGTTCTCCTGCTTTGATATGACGAATGCTGGACAAGTGAGAGGACGACTCAAAGGCAATTTCACAGATTGAAAGCTGCAGCGCACTATATTAAAAAAAAAAAAAAAAAAAAAAAAAAAAAAGCATCAATCAGGACGTCTCTACCAGCATCTGTACAACCAGGAAGGACAGCTACAGCAACAATACAACCTTTATAGCTGGATCAATATGATCTTGATTAGCAGAGGCAGCAGTGTTAGGATGTCTCAAGGCTTGAAATGAACAAGTCAGACTGAAAAAGCAATATTAACACAGTCAAGACCAAACTAAAGCAGTTTCCAAAACTTTTATCTACAAAAGAAAAACATTTTCAGATCAAATCACTCATAAAACTTGCAAAGATTAAAATTGGAATTGAACTGCAGTAACTTTGTGTGAGGGCCATTAATTCTTTTGGTTGCAATTATCTTTACTCAGACGGCACAATATTTTTGGCCGTTATGATGCGACTGTCAGGTCAAAACTTCCCTTTTCCATAACAGACCACTTTTTCTATGACACTTGTCATATGTCATGAAGAAGGTGGGGCTAGCTGGATGGCTATAAGCAGTCAATGGGAAACAAAAGCAAATGTATAATTGGGAAGCAAAATGTACACCGCTCTGGTTTTACATCATTAGGCTCAAATGCAGTCATTTTAGAAAAAAAGCTCAGATTGCCATCATGAAAAACCTGCTACATACGTAACCCTGACCATTGACGGGTTGATCAAAGTCTCAGGTATGTTATACAAGCATCAGCTAACATAACCCCGAGCATAGCCTTAAGTAGAGATAAGCAATGTGCTACATGTGTCTGGTAAGCTCACCTCTTTCCTTCCAACACCAAATATCTCCTTTCCAAAACTACATCTCCAGACCCTAGAAAGGTTTTACACTCCAACATGTCAGTATGTCCCCAAACTCACACACAAAAAAAAGACAAAGCAAGCACCTGCAAACTAAGGCTCATCTTTGAGGCATTGGTTCAACTTTACTTTTTGGGCAAACAGGAAAAGCCAGGAGCAAGCTTTCAGCCTTTGAATCTGCAGAAGGGTAAAGCACGTGTTTGCCACACTCCTTTGACTTTCACATTTGACTTTAATCCAATAATCAATAAATTCCAAATGCAATGAAAACTTATCTGATAAAAGGCAAGGACATTTAGGAGAGTCTGTAAAACAGTGGTCTCAGTATGCATTTTGCTTAATATAAACAGCCTGTCATTTTTATAGGTTTGTGTATGAACGGCAAGAAAAAAAAAAGCATATTTAATTAGACAATGTTTCATTCAGATAATTCAGAAATTTTGGATATAATATTGGCAGCTTTATAGAAAGATGGAACCTGTGATGAATGATACCAAATGATAAACAGTGGAACAAGTCTCAGCAGAGTTGCAAAATCCATGAAACGCACTGCATTTCAGCCTGAGATGGTGCAGTCTGAAGGAAAAACACTCCCCAGTTGCCTCTAAAGACTGTTATACGAATCCCTCTGTAGTAGTTTGAGGTCCAAACCCTGAAGTGAAGAGCAATGCTCATTACTCTCTCTCCCCCTGTGCCACACTAACAAGATTAGGGCCGGTCCAAACTGCAGCTGCACAATACTCTACAGTTCCCCATTCGGTCCAGCTGCGACGGCTGTAAAATGGGATAAATGTGTTATCTGCTGGTTTAGTAAAGAGCAACGAGGCCTGTGACAACGAAGCCTTTGACTACGAGGAAGGTGGAGGCGCTTTTAGCAAGTGACAGGCATCCCATTTTAACTCCTCCCACACTATTCTCACTATTTATTAACAGGACAGACAGGCGTGAAAATACAGTTTCATATAAAGACAGCAACAAAAAAAAAAAAAACTATATACAAACAGGTCTGTACAGAATCAATCTCATAACTGCAAACACAGATGCCAAGGAGATAAAGACAAGTATGCACTTTCACATCCCGCCAGTCAGGGTGGTACTTCCAGTTATTAGAGTCTGGAGACAGCTCGAGGTTCCCTAACAGTCTATGAGATGGTGACTCAGGCTGCAGGGATGCTCACTACACGAAGGCCTTGTATATCTGCAAAGAACCCAGGCTGTAAAGTCTGCTGCAGAGCACCAGGAATTTATTGGTGCACAGTTCATGGCATCAAAGCTTTAATGACCCAAATGCCAACTGGGAATCTTCATAACCACAGTATTACCCACCACCATCATGCAGAAAACACTGTTACATGCCCCTCTGCAACCCCAGGAGCATCAATCTGCATGCTCAGCAATGTCGGAGGCTGGACTAAAACTTTCTAACTACAGCAGTGATAACTATGTTCTACCACCCTGACACTATTACAGCTGTGGTTCAAGCTTTTTCTGAATGACCCACCAAAAGCTGAATTAGAGCTCATGCCCCACACTTCAATTTTTAAAATCAAATGAGTGAAACAAAATGCTCCAAGTTGAATTCAAGTTAAAACGCTTAAACATTTACCTGCACTTTTCTCTTTTCATTCTAGCTGACCATCTAGAATTCATCTTATAAGTTAAAGAGAAACTGAACAGAGAATCTGAAGAGAAAGGACCTATTGTGGATGCTTTTTGCACTCTGAGCTTCATAAAGTGTTCTAAAGGGCCACCACTGTGGACCACACTGAGAACTATGGGCCTACTCTGATCTTCTGGTTGTAGATGCAGGCATGCACACCTACAGAAAGACATTCCTTCAGTTAAAGTTTTGGACACTCTTCGGCAAATATTTTGCAACAAAACAATAGAATCTGCTGCTGAGGTCTCTAGGCATCATCTTTGACTGCATTTGACAAATTTAGTCCTTGCTCTGCTCAGCACAGTGACACATGAGCCAATTCTCCATCTGCTGCAAGCTCAGGTTATAGTGCCCCTCCAGCTTGCAGCACATCTTTAAATCACCAGCTGCAGTCCAAGACGGTACAGCTGGAGGAGGCCTGAGGCTCTCTGGAGAGGCAGCTGAATGGATCAAGTTTGAAAAGTCTGGAACGTGCTGCAAGGATTATGCTGAGGTCAGTGAGGAATTTTAAATTTTTTTGAGTGCCCACTCAAGCATATTTAAAATCAGCTGGAAACTGTTGAACAGTTGTATTTGACTGAACCAGCGAGTTTCCCTTTCACGAGCTCCCGCCTTTAACATTTAGACCATTACAGAGCTGACCTGCTGTGCACGAGGCCAAGGGACTCTGATAAAACTTCACCTATATATTTAAAAAAAAAAGAAAAAAAAAAGAAAAAAAAGAAAAAAAAAAGGGGGGGAGTAAAAAATAGATCTGAGGAAAATGAAACTTTAAAAACCACCAGATATTGTACACTAAGAAAAGCTGTAAAACCTGTCAAAACTCCCAGAACTCAAAAATGAGGAGGGAAGTGGAGAAGACTCTTAAAGAAAGCCGAACAGGCTAACTAGAGAGACTTTCACACTGGAGGACAGGAGTGCAGAGAGTCGTCACGGAGATGTTCCAGTACTTTGTGTACACCAGTGTCTTGGTCTACAGCTCTAGTCCAATTAGGAGAGAGTGTGTGCTGAATTCAGCTGTCAGGTTCCTATCTTACAGTGCTTCACTATGAAAAGGATAATCTGTGGCAGCAAAAAAGGAGCTGGACTGCTCAAGACAGAAACTACTAAGGGAAGAGGACAGTGTTTCTAGGCAACCTTTCCCTAGCAAATAAAAGAGGCAGAAGGAGAGAAGGGCTGCAGTTTGATTTTTTTTTTTTAGTGCACTACTACAATTCTTACAATTCTCAGATCTAACAGTAACAAACACACTGGTACTTGGCCATTTCTGGTGTCCAAACTCCTTGCTTTCGAAGTTAAAATAAATCTTACGAAGTTGCCGGAAATTTGAGTGCCGATGCAAGCAGATTAGGGCTGCCACAAACGACGATTTTAAATAGTCGACGTCATCATGACTAGTCGACTAATCGTGGCAGCCCTAAAGCAGATGTAGTCTTGCTCTAGACAAACACTGAAAACTTCACTTGAAACTTATCTTTTGCAAAATCTGCAATCACATTAAAGCCATCTCAGCTGTCAAAGTACAGAGACAAGGTTAAACTACAGTAGTGCTACTGGAAACATCTGAAAAGGTATCAAACAGTGGGAGTGCGGAGTTCTCCAAGGACCCGTTCCTGAACCCGCTTTCCCTATAATATCTCAGAATATGGAATACATGCAGGTCCATAACTAAAGTCAGAGTTACTGAAGAATGCTGTGAAGGGATTAGGGTCCCATATAATCGTTAAATGGTAGCTGCCTGCAAATATATTACATGTAGGTTCCATATACAGGCTTGTTAGATCCATCTCAGCACCATGCCGTGCATCTTAAAGCATGAGCCTCAGTAAAAGGAACAGGAGTGTTTGCCTTCATTTTATCAGTATGCCACAGTGTAAGCTTTCTCTGCAGCCAAAAATCAGCAAACAGTCTCATCCAGAGCACAAAGCACACTTCAGTGAAGTGCAGTGTTGGTGTAATGCGTTACTGTAATTAAATTACTTTTCCACTGAAAAAGTAGTAATTACTGTTCATTTTTAGGTATTTTAATTACAGTTACTTACAATGTACTTGTGTTACATTGTAAATTAAACTCGCTGAATATCATTATTTAATTTCAATAATTTGTCTTCTAAACGTAGAAGTAAACTCTGCCGCTTTAACATCGCTGTAGTGCAGCTGCACGTCATTTCGCCAGTTTGCTGCATAGTCGTATTCTAAAGCGGAAGATGTCGGACTCGGCTGAAGCGAGTGGCGGTTTTATGAAATTGACACACTCTTCACTTTTCTGAAACAAGCAGACAAGAACATTACAGTAATATGTAAGCTATGTCCTGGGGAGACAAACCCCCCCCCAAAAAAAAAAACCAACAACTGTCGGCCGTTGTTAATAGCACGAGTAATCTACTGAAGCGCCTGACACGAGAGCATAGACGAACACTTGATCCTTGTTAATCATCCATGGATAACACCACGGCAACTCCTGCTAAGCAGGCAAAACTAGATTTTACTTCAGCAGCACAGAAAGAGTCTGAAGGTGAGCTTAAAAAAAAAAATGATTGCTGGCTACGTTGTGGAAGAGATGCTACCGCTGCGTACTGTAGAGTCTCAGTCTTTAAAAAATTTATTATTTAAAGAGTTTAATTTCTATTGTTTGTCCACTCAAGGTTTACAGGGATTTTTAGTAGTATTTAGTTAAATTACTTATTTAGTAATTAAGTTACTTTTCTGACAGTAATTAGATACGCATTTTAAATACAATATTGACTAATTAGTAATTAATTACTTTTTTAAAGTAACTTACCCAACACTGGTGAAGTAATTAGACGAAAAGATTGCTTTCAGGGAAAATGTTCAATGCTTTAATTACTAGTAAGTAAAGCTGTTGTGTTGCACAAGTATGCAATTCAACGGACCAATAAAAATGAAAAAGTAGGAGATGTTTATTGCACGGCCACATGTAATGCTTCTGCTCCGAAACCAACCCCCTCATCTTCTCAATAATGTCAAACTAAACTCCAGTTCAACAATAGTTACGGTCAATATTTACTGAAGTCTACAGAAGTTCTCACGCAAAGGATGTGTCTTATGTGGTTTAACTAGTTGTCTACAAAAGGGGAACCAGCAGTTAAACAACTGAACTGGAGAATATTTGGTCCCGGTGCCAAAACAATCAAAAGACTGTTTCTTTGAGTTAATGTGAATAAGAGGCCTCCAGTCACTGAAGAGGAATCATGGAACCGGTGAAATCCTTCATAATCAAGCTTCAAAAGTTCAGAGTACAAGTTTATTTCCTAAGGACGTTCATTTCACAATACTGTGCAAGTCTTTCATGAAACGGGCACAATCAGCCTTTTCCATTATTCATGTCAAGATTAAGCCAGTCCAGCACATTTTTGTTTTTGTTTTTTTAAACCAGTCATCCCATCAATCTGTAAGCATAGTTCAACTATGACAGTCTGGTTAATACTGAAAGGAGGGTGTTACACACAGTACAGTTTGTGTACTTGTTTTTAGGGCTTCTTCATAATTTATGTTTCTTTGGTTCCAGCTTTCGTTTTGGTATGTAGTTGCATTTTCTAAGTTATTTAATAATATCCGTCCCTGCTTGGGGATTGTAGATTGAAATCAGTAGCCAACTTCATCTCTCATGAAATTAAGGTTTTAGTTTTATTCTTCATCAGAAACAAACAAGATTTCAGCCTGGGGCCATTTTCAGAATTTGGACCCATTAGGCTCAGCAGTGATAAATGTCTTGAATTATAATTACACTATGGTAAGAGTTTGTTTGGCCTTTTTGACCCAGTGTTACATAATGCTGCCGGTGTTACGAGCCAGGCCCAGAGTGATGTGGGCTGTGGTATGACTGGTATGCACGGAGCCTTAACTCAGGATGTTGAATTAAGAAAAGCTTCATTCATCCATCAAGGCTGGCAGGTTGGTGTGACAACTCAATCACATGCAAGGACTTCATACAAATTCCATTTTCAGATTCTGCATTCAGAATCTGAGACAAGACAGCTGCACTGCATTTGTAAAGACCTGTTCATGCCTTTTTATGAAAACAGAAATAAATCAGGATTCAATAACTTGGTCAATAAAGAACAAGGACTGATGACGGCAATAGTATCAATTAAATCATTGTCCCAAAGGGTTGAGGTCAGAGATCTGGAGGGATAAACTGAAGCACTTTCTCAGAACCAGACCAAATCCCTGCAATCAGCTTCCAAAATCTTGTGGCAGATCTTTCCACAGCAGCTGAGGTCAGCCACAGACTTGCTCTCATGATTTAAAAATGAAATGAAAACCTTTAACAATCTCATGGTTGGTGTTGTGTCCATTCAGCTACAGCACTAACAGTCACGCTCCACTCAGTGCAGAGAAATGAAGACTGCACAGGGTGGGACTTAACCCCCAGGGGGGAAAAAAACCAAACAAAAACAAGAGCTGGGGGTTACTTTCAGCAGCAAAACGCAACAATTGAGTGGAAGAGGGATCAACGTCAGGATCCGACACTTCAGCTGTCAGGATGAAACACTTCCCAACGCAGGAGGAGACGAAGCTGCAGCTGAGATGTGAAGGAGGACGATGTTGAGACTTGCCAAAAAGGTGCTGAAAAACTGGATCACAACACCGAGTGACTCAGCTACTGTTCAGCTGTCAGACTACTAATACAAACAGACAGCTGGGGTTTTGGCTGGCATGGATACAGATAGAAACCAAGACACAGTGGGAGCACACACCATGGAAACATGCTTGGAAAACCGTAGAATTAGACTGAATTTATTCCATCTTCCAGCTGTTTGTGTTTTGGTGGCTAACCTGTGAAACCTAAGATCCTTTTTACCTTTTCTTTAATAGAGTCACATTTGAAATGAGCAGCAGGGGGTATGAAGCAGAAAGGGAGGGAAGCAATTGGCTTAACAAAAAACAAAAAAACAAAAACAAAAACCAGGTGGATGTGTGAACACAATGAGGTGGTGTACACATTCTCAGAACCGCTGAGGTTTGGCACCTCCCTGCTTTCCATTTTTCCTAATACTTTCATGCAGTATTAATGTCTTACTAATTGTATTGTGTTTTAGGGCTTCAAATGTCCAAACTACAAAAACAGCAGAGCTTTTAAAGCCACTTTGCTGGAGATTCACAATAGTGACTGAAATGAGAACTGACAGGAGTGTGCACAATTTTCTCACAATTCATCAAGAAACCACTCTACCTCTGATGGGATGTTCCTGCTGCTGAATAATTTGGTTTCTCTTCATGTAAATCTGAAGATTTACTTTCCCTCCATGTTCTTTCCATGTTACAACTAATAAAATATTTCATTGTGTTTAGATTAACACCGCATTTGCATTTTTTAAGATCATGCAGTCCAGGGTTTCCGTCAGCATATTTCAAGCCCGGCAGCCCACAGAACCAAAGCACTGGGAGTGGTTACCATTTATTTTTAAGATGCTTTAACATAAGTGAATGCTTGCTTGGCTACTTCCTGAACTTGTAGCTCTTATGTTCTTGACAACCCTACATTACTTTTTAATTCATGCTGCAAGTGGGGGAAAAAAATAAAATAAAAAAAAAAGTATGCTTGTGAAGAAGCAGTAATGTGAGAACCACAGACAGCTCTGCTGTTCCACTAATCCACACAGTGTCATGTGGTTGGCCATACAGCTTTTATTGAACAAGACCATCTGACCAGACTAAAAGTAGGAAAATACTTTAAAAAAAAAAAAAAAAAGAAGAAAAAATCCAATCTAGAGGCTGGACACTGCCCAAATACTGCATGCACCATCTCAAGCCATCACTCATAAGCATGCAGTGTTGTGTTTAACATTAATGACAAGTCAATGTCATTAGCTCACCAAGTGTGTAGCTAATGTTTGTGCAACAGCAGCATTGTTTTCACTAGCAAAGATCCACCCTGTCTGGTTTTTGCCAGGCCTGTGGTACCGTCTCCAGAGTCTTGACTCCCTGTTTATAAATGGTGGCTGCAACTAAGTTCTGTTGTGTATACAAATTAATGACAGTTGCTAACACGAGAAAACAAATGCAGAGAACAGAACATCGCCTTTGCATGGGATAGATAATAATTACAGTATGTGTGCAAATGCTTGTCCAAACATGAGAGATCATTAAAGAGCTGGATGAAATTCATGTCACCAAAACAAAAAACTGTATGGCATCTTTACAAGCGCTGGACCATTTTACAGTATAAGCTTGTACGCAGATCATGACTTGTACCATCAGACTTTATAAACAACTGCTGCTGGCACATTTCAGATGTATCTGAATACTGCTCGTACTTCAAATGCTCACAAATCATCAGTATTTGTTTCAGTTATATAAACATGTCAAAATTTATGTTGTAGCATTCAAGTTTGCAGCTTTGGTGAGATTTGCTCCGGGGTTCAGCCAGGTGTAAACACAGATGAAGTGCCAAAACACAACTCAAGCCCGCGAGGGTGCCGTGACTCACCAGGTCTGCAGCGCAAGCCGTCAGTCAGCTCCTGGCCCTCAGGACACACGCAGGTATATTTGGGGGAGTGTTTGTTGATCTGTGGTGCAGGCAGGCACATGTAGCTGCAGCCTCCATTTTCACCTTTCTCTGAGCACCAGTTAGTACCTGCACACAAAGGTTAGCAAATAAAAGCTAATCAAACCATTTCAGTTAACAAGTGTCACATGGGTACATTAAATCCACAGTGAAAGGAGCTTTAACGGCCTCTTCTATGAAGTATATCCACAGGTTGACGGAACAAAATTAGGGCTTAAGTCTCATCCATAGTGTGATCGTCGACATTTTCATCCTATGGATCTTCGCACACATGATCATTATAAACCAAGAGGACACATTTTGATAGACTAAGTGTTTAAATATTACAGATTAACCACAAAATATCAAGAAACTACAGCTTCTAAGTGTACAAAATTAAAGTGGTGGTATGTATTGCATACATAAGTATACTGTACATCATGGAAACAAATACTGCTGAGTTTCTATACAAGTACTGTGTTGGACCCACTGGTGATCTCATTGATACAGGTATAGCCCATTGACAGAGCTCAATGGTCATGGATCTTTACCTTTCTTATGAGAACTTTAAGAGGATCGACTGGCTTATGTTTCCCTTTATAATCCAATCAGAGCACAACATGTGACTGTAAGGCTTCACAAACATGTGAGGATAAATTAAAGATTGGGGCTCGACGTACTAGCCTCCTCTGTTACACCCTTTACATGATTCTCAACTTGGTTGCATCATTAGCTATTAAAACTCGCGTCAATAATGGCGACATGATCACAGCTTAAAATTATAATCACTGGCACTCCTTGTACCTTGATCATGTGTAATTACAGTAATTTCTGATTACTTTCCCCTCATTAGCTTTCATTAACTCAGAAGTGACATCAGCTCTGATACTGGGGTTCCTGTGATGTCACTGAGCCTGCAGGAGTAAAGATTTCCAAGCTTAAGTATTAATATCCGTCAGTTCCTCCTCTGCTAGTTTCAGCTCCCTCCTTTCTTACCTGACAGCTGAATGAGCTCATGGTACACTATGATGTCCTGGGGGTCGTTCAGGTTGCTGGCCAGCGTAACCACGTCAGAGCCTGTGAACTTGTTTGCACCGTAGATTGCTTCCTTTTCCCCATCAGTCCAGAAGACTCGATCCTGGACAAAGGGCAGAAGAATAAACAAAAACTTTAACACTGAAGTCCTCTCAATCACAGCAATACAAAACTTCCATAAATCACTGTCATCACACAAGTGCTTAAGTGCCAATAAAGTGTCAGCTTTGTGTTATTACAAGAAAACTTGCTCCCATTAAGATTTGGGCAGATTTTTACACTGATGAAAACTTTGGCTTTATTCTGAAATTTTGTAACAGAGTTAGCACTAAAGCACTAAGTAGCACAAGAAATGTATTCCCTTCAGGAAGCAATACATGACTTCTTAAGAAGTAAATCATAACTTAAGTCCTCCAACACCACGTTTAATATGACTCATTAAATTATCAGAAACAATTTCAGTGCCATAACATACCAACATTTATACATCTTAGAAACAATTACATGTCATTTGTTGTGATATTGTTTTATACCAATATAAAATAAGAGTTAATTCTACAATAATCTGTAAACTGAGTAGCCCTTCAACAATTGTAAGAAATTTATGAATCCACAGTAATACAAGTCACATCTGCTCAGATCATGTGTGGTGTTCCTGCACTGCACGCAAAGTTGCATCTAAATATTCTGATGAAGCTGCCACATGGCTTTTGATGCTTACGTTAAGCCTGTTCATGTGTTAATATATTAAAATATAAAATAAGGACGAGGACTTTTTATAATGACTGAACGCAATTTAACCCCTGAAAAGCTTTATGGACAAAATAAAGCAAAATTTTGCTTCAACATAAATGTTCCTGATGATATTAAATGGATGGATTTTTATAAACTGTGCTGTTAGGAGAAATCTGATGATGGTTTTAGACCTCATGCCATCGTGTGAATAAATGTGCCATCACATCTATACTTTTATACAGAATACCTGAAAACCCCACACACAAACACATGGGAAAGTCTTTATTCAAGAACTGGAAGGTAAAAATGTACACAGAACACTCGATTTGAAAGGTAATATCTTCTAGTTGTTTTGCATGTTGTTAAACACAAACAACATCAAGTGTTTTGGTGGATACTAAAACATGTCAACACTGTACCTGCACATTGCAGTTCTATAAAATATGCAAAAAACAGATTTAAAAAATTTTTTTGGTTCATTTTCCATTAGTCTGCATATAGTTGCTGTGTGGGTCATTGGCAGATCATGTACAATACACATTGAGGGCGACTGGGTTGATTAAAGGATTTTGTGCAACAAAAGTCTTTATCATACTTGTACATGGTTTGAAGCTGGGAGCAGCTTTTCCTTTCCTGTGTTTGATTTTTGTAATTTTACTTAAAACTAGGACCAGTTTGTTTTGGTAGATGAAACGTCATCAAGGACAAGGCAACTGGCACCAAAGACACATTTAAAAACATGCAAATAAACTCATGTACACAGGCGATGAGGTCTGTGGCAAATTTTCCCAGACAGATTTCTTAAATGCAATGTGCAATAACTGATTGTGTCATGAAACCAATTTCCTGGATCAGAACTACATTTTAAAAATGTTTTGTTCATTATCCTCAGACATGTGATGTAAAGCGCTCTAATGCCCAACATACAGGTCAGACAGTTCATCTTCCAGCTGTCAACATAAACTGACCCAGACTGGCTTAGAGAAAAGACAAATGCAGTACCTCAAAAACGGTGAGAGCAAAGGGGTGAGCGAGGTACTCTGAAGACTGGAGCACTTTATTCCTGTTGTCCCCGTTTAGGTCGACGCTACAGAGCATGTGCAGCTTTGAGTCGACCCAGTACAACCTGCCTTTGATCAGATCTGGGGTAAAAAGAAAAAAAAAAAAAAAAAAAAAAGCAGGAATTAAATGGGAAGACTAAAGAAGGGAGAACAATGGGAAGGAAAGTAGAAAGACAGAAAAGTGGAATGAGATGAAAGATTAAATTGTTGTACTGATGATTCTTTAACAGGATGAATCAACTGACTTTTAGTCTTAATGGTGCAAACGTCACAAAAGAAAGCCGCACTGCAGTTTGTTTACCCATTTCTTTCTGTAAAAGGTCACTGTCCAAGTCAATTTAAAACACTAAGCATTTCCTGTAAGGTATTTTCAAGCTTTCCAGCACCTTGTAGTTATTGTAAGTATATACTGAGATTACACCATTTTACTAGAAACAATGTAACAAAACAATCAGATGAATGAGAACTTTTTAAAACACATTAACCTAGGAGTTGTGACATTTTTGGAAACAATGTATAAAATGAACATTGACTCAGACTGGTTTGTACAGGCACATATTTGAATCTGTATTTCACCAGAACGCCTGACTAACCTACAGCTGCTACAGCAACATAACCATCACTTCGCAACAAAACAAAAAACAAAACAAGACTAGCCTATTGATTAGTATTACTATGAATTCACCAACTCTGTTAAACTGAATACATCAGGACTTCAGCTTATTTAATGTAAAATCCCCTAACTACAGCCGCCCTCTTATGTTGTTACCTGGTAAAAAAAAAAAAAAAAAGAAAAAAAAAAAAAAAGGACTCTTCTTAGAGACTGCACAATTGGTTACTCAGAATTTAGCTTACAAAAATTGATTGAAAAGGAGGCCAAAGTCAAGCCAAAGTTCATTCAAATTGCATGTTAAGTCCCACACACAGTTCCATCAGAGGGCAAACATCAAAGACTGACAGATCACACAATAGACTCAAACAACAGCAAGCCAGGGTCGAGCAGCGTCCTCTTCAAAGATTCTCTGCAACTCATTTTCTTCTTTCTCATTTACCTCCTAAGACCTGAACTCTTCCACGGCATGCATTTTTAATTTCTTTGATATTTGGTCATATTGGGGCCTGATGAATGTAAAACCAAAGAATTACCAGATTTATTTTTTTTAACCTTTTTTTTTTTTAAGAGCCAAATATGAGGCCATTTGTTTAAAATTTTGATAGAACAGTAGCGGTATAATGTCCTCGTAAATGGATATCAGGCCCACGTAGAGCAAAATTCAGTATTTTGGTCTAAATAACCCAAAATGTGATGTCCACATATGTGGACGCCAGGTCCTGTGAGGTTAAAGAGTGAACTATTCAAATACCAAGCGATTTATAGTCAAAGTATTAAAATCACAGGCAGCTTAAGTGCTTGTGCTGAAATTCTCACAGTGACATCACTAAAATTTAAGACCAATCCAGACTGAATTTAAGATTTTTTTTTTTTTTTTTTTTTTTTTTTTTTTTTTTTTTTTTAAATGACCTGTAGACACCCCAGACTTAAAGAAAAATGTGCAGTGACTTGTTGGTTTGTTCCTACCCAGTGTGATTCCATTAGGCCACTGGATGTCTGTCGCCACCAAAACCTGTCTGTCCACTCCGTTCATACCAGATTTCTCTATTTTGGCTGGCTCTCCCCAGTCAGACCAGTACAGAAACCTGTAGGACCGACACAATCATAAGTAAAAGCAGACCATAAGCGGGAGATCAGAAGGGTTTCATCCAACACCAAAATGAGCCGTCCACTTACCCAGACAGCGGATCCACAGCAATATCGGCCGGTTCTTTGAGGCCCCTGTTGAACAGAACTTTCTGCTTGGTACCATTGAAACTGGCCACAGAGATTGTTTTGGTTGAGAGATCAGACCAGTACAAGTTCTTGTAGATCCAGTCCACAGCGATTCCCACTGGAGTCTGCACGTTGTCAATGACTTTCTTATGGGTGCCAATGTCTACACGCTTGTCCAGAAGAGTGCTGAGTGGAGAAGAGTTCAGCATCGGACAGATGCATAGAGAATTTATACATGTATACAGTTTTTCAAATGCTGCTAGGACTCCCAGTATATTATCCTTTCAGTCTGAGACCTCTATATCACATAAAATTCAAAACTATTGCAGGCAGCTCAGTAAAATAGAACCTTTCATTCTACACATTTAGATTTTTTTGATGAAAATATCAAGCAGCTGAATTGCAACACGGCCACGAGAAAAACTTACTGCTTTAACAGACCAGAGGAAAAAATTTAAGTTTACCTTACAAATAAAATCCATTTACCCTGTGAAGTTACAACTACATTGTGCTGCACTGTCAATGCCTCCCATAGTCCTACAACAATACTCTATTGCCCGTTTGCCTGCGTCATTCCCTCTAATCACCTACTACCCTACCTGTAGATCGCCTTCTGGCCCAGGTCAGCCCAGAAAATGGTCTGCTGGTCAAAGTCTGCATCCAGAGCCACTGCGTTTCTCTGCTGCTCCACAATCTGAGTGTACTCCTTCCTCTCCAGGCCCAGACGACGGATATCACGGCGGTTGGTGAAGATCAGGCAGGGCTCCTTACCTGAGGACAGGAAAGGGGTTATTGAATGACGACAATCTTTCCAAAGTATTTTATGCCTTCCATTTATTGTTTAGGACAAAATTATTGGTCATAGTTCTTAAAACTATTTTAAGAATTGGGATTATTGTGTGCTTAAAGTAGGAGAGCTTGTTTTCACCCATTGATTTCTATTCATCAGTAAAGTAGTGGAAGGGAACAGGCGTCATCTTTGTCAACAAGCTGAACAATTAAGCTTTTTTTTTTTAACTGCAGAAACACATAAGACCTACAATGGATGACACCTGCAGCCAGATAACACCAGACCCTGTGTTGTCAAATACACAGTAGTACATCTCAGGTTGTACATAACTCATTCTTTGCCCCCCCCCCCCGAAAAAACGACTTACAAATGAAAATGTTCAGCCGTGGTATTGTTGTGATCCTAAGCCTGCTTTGAAAATATACACCTTAAAAATCAATTCACCACCCAGCTCTAGTGCCAACCCATCATTTTCCCCATTATTCCACAGAATTGTCATTCTGCTGGATTTTTCCCCATAGCTGAAAGCTGCATTAAAACCACAGTTTTTACAGTTAATTAGCTTCACCCATTTAATACTAATGCAATCCAACAAGAGCCCTGTGTTAAAACGCTGCTTTCCACTCTGAAAGCCTTTCAGAAAAGAGAAACGGACCATTTCAACTTGTGGACCTTCATATGCTGTCAACATCCCTCCTCCTGACATTAAAGTGTTTTGGGGTTTTTTTTAGCAGCGAACAAGCCTAAAAGTTTAATACTGATTTGACATACAAAGGCACTATCATCACTTTGCATCCGCAAATTATGGACCATTTTGAGTCAATGGTGTGAACTTGCTGCGCTTCGGAGTGAGAGCCCACAGTATAGTGGTTGAACTCTATCACTTAGTTCTTTTGGGCTGCAAACTATATTACTGTTGGCAATAAAGGAGCTGGAGAATCCGAGTGAACTCCCCCCAAAGAAGAAATAGATCTGTGGGTGTGTTTTCAGCACTCTTACCTCGATGTATCTGAAGCAGTTAGTCAACTAAAGCCTCAAAGCTGCTGGTTATAAGCGATGACAAACCAAATGCAACGCCTACAATTTTCTCCCACACAGAGTCTTCAGACACCGAGTGTGAATCACTAGATGTTTTTCTGTCTGGCAGCAAATCATACGCACACCAAAGGTCATAACCCTGATCAGACATGAAGCTGCCAGTTCAGTCACATCAGCAATCTGTAAGGGTTCAGTGTCATCTAAAGCCACTGCAGCTCAGACACACTGGATGCAGCCGTTTGTGAAAAGTAGGAGTAAGTGAGGCTCAATTTTGGATCACGATGGACAAATCCAAGTTTTTGGGTCTGTACTGGACAGACGTCTCCATATATGAACAGTTACACATGTGAGCATCAAAGTGACTCCGCTGCCCCCCCAGTACATGAATATATCCTGAAATGTCTTTTCTGCCATGAAGATGATATTTCACCATAATCTTTCAAAAGAGCCCAAGTTTGCATTGCTCAGGACTATTCCTGCAGGATCTGAGGGGTCAGCTCAGACCGTTATTATCCAGAGATCGGGACCCAGACAGTGGCAGAGCCAACAATATAGACAAATATGATCAAAATGTTGAGGTGAAATTTTAATAAGATCACCCAGCTGCTAACTCACCAACAGCCTTGCAGACGCCGGTGGTCGGATCCATCTGATAGCCGTTGTGGCATTCACACTTGTACCCTCCCTTCAGGTTGATGCAGATCTGACTGCAAATGCCAGGATTCATGCACTCATCGATATCTGCAGAAGAGTAGCAGAAAGGCGAATCATGAGGCGTGTGTGAAGAAAGAACAGCTGTATGCGGCATGTTTCATCTATCAAATCTGCTAAATGCCTCAGTTTGAATAATCAAATCTTTCTATGGGGGCTCAACAGCTGTATAGTCCGTGTGTATTGATGAAAATTTATCTTGCTTTTCAAAAATAGGATGTTCCTGGGATTCCTACTGCATGAGTGTAAAGTGATTTGAGCCTCGAATACACAAAATGCAAATTAAAACTTGCTTTAATTGCCGCTGATGTTTTGCCAAAACACTCGACGAGCTGCTCTCATCAGAATTAGATGTAAATTTATCAAACGTTTTCCAGAGTTTAGTGATCATTCTACATCCTGGAGTAGATTAACACTTCTGTGGAACCAGTGGGGTTCATACAGATGGGATTATACACGTTTACCAAATATCCAAAGCAGGGTTTGAGGCCAAGATTGGCTCAATAACAGAACTGTGACGGATCAGTGCCTCCTAAACGTA
This sequence comes from Rhamphochromis sp. 'chilingali', assembly GCF_963969265.1. Lineage (NCBI taxonomy): Eukaryota > Metazoa > Chordata > Actinopteri > Cichliformes > Cichlidae > Rhamphochromis > Rhamphochromis sp. 'chilingali'. The sequence goes on along the minus strand of NC_137930.1, from coordinate 36,550,323 downwards.
ACCAAGAGGATTTCTGCTTTTAGGAAAACAGATTACGACACGCCCAATCACATTACACGCCAAACCCTTCAGAGGCCAGAAGTGCACAACACCACCAGCCCATCTGACCCATGTGATTAGATATTTGAGGGCAAGCATAATTAAATATTCCTTAAGTCTTAAAGGTTTTAGATTGAATTCAGTGTATCAAAGTTGTTTGGTTTTTGGATGGATGCCTATACTTGTGTACATTCAGACAGTCTCACACTTTTGAACCCTTTTAGAAAAATGCATTCATCCTGTGTTGAGTAATAGTTTCCCAACGCTAAATACTGCAGTGTTGTCAAAACTGATTTAAAATTTTCTTTTAGCATTTTTCACCAAGCTGTGTAATGCAGAGATCGCATACCTCCGCAGGTCTTGTGGTCTATAAGCTGGAGCCCAGGCGTGCAGTCACACTCGTAGCCAATCACCATGTCTTTACAGATGTGCGAGCAGCCACCGTTGTTCAGGAGACACTCGTTAAAATCTGGAACACAGGAAACAGCTCTGTAGTTGTGTGTCCAATTAGATCTAAAAGGTTACAATAAGGTGGTTTGGGAGAAGTCTGAGTCGAAGCTAAACGAGGATTGTATTCACTGAAAGATCTTCAAACCACAAGAGGTTTGAATATCATGAATTGGCATTTGTTAGTAGACTCAGAGGGTGGAACACAATATGGAAAAGCCCCATAACTTTTAAGAAAAACATTTAAAACCAAAAAGGCTAAAACGTGCATCAGTAACCTGTGTGGACGTGAAGCAATGTACTGTGTAAGGTAGCCAGATGATAAGCAACCAATTGGAAAACCAGAGTGATGACGAGCGACTGTTCAGCCATTCCCAATTTTTAATATTTTGCTTCCAAGGAAAGACACTAGTTATTCTCAAAGCTTTTAAATGTCTTTTAAAGGTTCTTTGGACACCAACTGCTTTTTTACTCATTTTTCAGAGCAATGTTTGTTAAGACACTTATTTGCCTTTAGTATGTAGTGGTAACTAAAAGGCACGAACCAGTGTTGTGTTGAGGTCTTTGGAGCATCAGTGCCATAATGAAAGCTGGGTAAACAGGTGTGGCCTAATTTCTTTTAAATCTGCTTTAAAACAAAACTGCAATTTCATCCTGTTGTATTAAAGGAATCTGGCTTTCTGAAGTTGTCGTCCTCTTGTTCTTTATACATCAAGCATGTGTATGAAACAGGCAGCAACAAGAACCAACAACTGCTATCCTTGTCAGGATTAACCTCCTTTAACATGCACTTGGCTGACCATCATTTACATCAGCACAAAGTCAAAGGCTGTACTTACAGCACAAAGACCATGTTTGTAATTAGTGCGCTTGTTGAAATCTTAAAATGCACAACTATAATTATTATGAGAATAAACCCAACAGCAGGGAGAGACTGATCTCCCAGAACCCTGCGATCACAACAGTAAGCACATGTTCTGGGTGGTCAGAGCAAATCTCTAAAAACCTCCCGAAGCTGAAATAGAAGAAAATGAACCAAATGCATGACAAACTGAAGAAAATCCCTCAGCATGGCATCAGCTTAGAAGCTGGCGTAAACTTCAGATCACGGTGCTTTAGTTTGTCTGTGGGCAGAGAGTGTCAGTACAGAGATGGCTGAAATTCACCATCATTAAGAACATACAGTGTGATTTATTAAGGTGTAAGGCTTAATGAGCCACAGGCCAACATCCTTTCACGTGCTCAAGCTACAGCTGTTATTATTTCTAGGGGGTGGGGTGGTGGTGGTTAGGATGTCACCATTGCTTTTCATTTCAGCACTCTGAACACTTGTTTGGCCACCAAGAATAAGTTTTATGTACCCCAATATGCATTTTGACAATATACACTAGTTCTGTACAACAATCTGTAACATTCTTACATAAATAGTCATGAATTGTCATGCAAATTTGTCAAAGTTTCTTCATGAGTGATTGTAGATTTCTTTTTATATTATTTCCAGATCTTTTCAGTTGTTTGAGCTGCAGCTGAATTCATATATTTAGTATTCTGATTGTGGAAAGCCTGATAGTCACTTTTGGTTGAGTTGTTTGATCCATGAAAGAGAATTATTTAGACCTGAACTGTAGGACGCATGAAAGATTCATGGACTGATTTACGTAAAAAAAAAAAAAATCCACATATTATCAGCATAAATCCATGTGTAGCACAGAGGAAGGAATGTCATTGCCTGAAATGAACTCTCCCGGATACTTTCAGGCCCGCGGGAAAAGACATCTGAATTCGCTGAAAAGCAAATCATCTCCTGAACACGTTTCATCTTTTCATTGCAGTGAGGCATCAATGTCAAAATCAGAAAAGGAGCAAGTCTGTGACCTAAGAGGGGCATGACCCGGAGTTGAAAAATCAGTCATGGATGAATTCAGTTACATTTTTTAATTAAAAAAATAAAAATGAACACTTACTGCATTCCTTGATCGGTTCATCGCTCCAGTCGGGACAGTCTCTGACCTTGTTGCACACTTTGCTCATCTCTATGCACTCCCCGCTGCGACACTTGAACTTCTCTGGACCATTACACTGAGTCACTGCAGGGAGGAGGAAGGAGTAGGAGGAAGAAGAATAACCTCATTCAACATTTGGATGTTTGGGTCAGAATTAAAACATGAAAGCAGGGAGTTCAGGCTAGTTGTGGTTGTGTGATGATGTAGGGGATGGCACACTCTGGGCTCCTTAGTACCAACTGAGCGTGGCTTAAACATCACAGGCTGCGTGTGTATCGCTACTCCATCCCTTTATGTTTACAATGAACTCATCAGATGGCTGCTTCCAACAGGACAATGCACCATGTCAAAGCTCAAACTAGTTTTTGAACATGGAAATTTGTGACACGGGTTGAGTACAGTGAACTCAAACTGCTTCTAGCATCACCAGACCTCAAACCAGAAGAGCACCTTTGGGATGTGGTTAAGTAAAGACCTCAACTGTTTGATGCCATCATGTTAACATGGAACAAAATCTCAGTAAAACCTAAAATCCATACAATTAAATATCAAAGGCAGTTCTAAAGGCAAAAGGAGGCAAATACAACTATGGAAGGTTGTACTTAAACTGCTTTAGGGCTTGTTGTAGGCCCTCAGTCTATCCTGTGTGAAAATTAGCTCCTCCCCCTTTAAGCCAAATTTCTTCTCATTATCTGCCCCTAAACATCCTGGAAAAGCACATGTGGGCAGAGCTTCTAAACTCAAAGCTAAAGGTGTGTGCCTGACCCATTTTACAGGACATCTGCTCTCAGACACACGTCTCACAGGGATTATATGCACTAACCTCATGGTTTAAAACTAGACTTGTTTAAAATAAGCATTCAGCGCTTTAAAAAGCTGAAGTTGCTTAATATTCATTAATTTTTCCATCTGTCAGAGTAAATATTACATAACAAATGTAATCACAAGTTTCTAAAACTACACTGGAGCAAAATCAGCAAAAGATAATTGGGTGTTTGTTTTTTCACCGAATATACATCTTCTAGATTAGGACACAAAAATGAAACTGCCACAAATCTGGAGAGTGACAGCTTTCCTTTGAAGAAACAAGGAGCACCACCTGAGGTTGACTGTTACAAAAAACCCCTGAAAAATGTCAACATTTGCATGCCCAGAGCAGCTTTAAAATTAAACACTGTTGGTACCTCAGGTGAGCCTCAAGATGTAGAAATGGAAACTTGCATGTTGTAGAAGAATTCCCCCCCCAAAATAAAAAAACCACATCCTGATAATGCACTCAGGTGATACGTTTGTGAACATTCACACCAACACACAACACTTACTGTTTCTACAGTTTGCCTCGTCTGATCCGTCTGCACAGTCTCTGAGGCCATTACACTGTCTGCTGCCCAGGATGCAGTTTCCATCGTCACATTTGAACTGATCCGACCCACAGGTGCGAACAGCTGCCAAGGACACAAACATGAGTTGCACATGTGCTGACATGGGCTACTCTTTAAACACTAAACATTTGTGAATATTCAGTGAACCATTCAAAATCCATTCATCAGTGCAGAATAACTAAAATACCCAAGTTTGTTTGAATTCAGCCAATTTGTGATAGCTGTTCACTCAAAGAGTGAAAAGAAAAACATCACTAGATAATTATGTTTGTATTCATGAGCACCATATTAAAATTATCAGCCACGAAAGCTCTTGTAAGTAAAAAAACAAAGCCAATTAAAAATGTGCAGATGACTGACATCTTGTTTTGTTTTTTTACTGAATCCTAATCACAGCATGGATTAAAGTGGAGAGCATCGACTGATAGGCAATGAACAGATTATCAGGTAATTAATGGAAGAAACGTAGGAGTGTAGCACCCACAGCTGGAGGGTTTGTTTTATTAAACCTCTTTAACACTGAAATAATTTAAGCCAGTTTATACCAAACATTTTCCTTTGATACAGATGAAATGAAAACAAGTGAAAGCCAAGTTTTCTACAGAAGCAATACTGCTAATCTGTTCTGTAGAAATTGATACTCAGCACTTGTTAGAACAGCTGTTTGATGCTATATCCAAGTGTGCATCCACTTTCTGCCATTTATCTGCGTTTGGCTAACAGAGGGCAGCGATCGGAGCAGAGATGCCCAGACCTGGGCATGGGTGTTGGACTTCCTCACTGGCAGAACTCAGGTGGCGAGGGTGGGTAGATGCGCTAACAGCATCACCATCAACACAGGAGCACCACAGGGATGTGTCCTCTCGCCACTGCTCTACTCCCTCTACACTACAGACTGTGTGGCCACCCACGGCTCCAACACCATTGTAAAGTTTGCTGATGACAGTGGTGTTGGGTGCCATCTCCAACAATGAGGTGGCCTACATGGACGAAGTGAGGAATCTGGCATCATGGTGCCAGGACAACCATCTCCAGCTGAATGTTGGCAAGACCAAGGAGCTGCTGGTGGACTTCAGAAGTAGTCAGCACAGAGACTACAAGCCCATTATCATCAATTGAGCTCCAGTGGAGAGGGTGCAGTCCTTCAAGTATCTTGGTGTCCACATCTCCTCAGAACATCCAGAAATGCATACACTATTATATATTGTACATATATTTATTAGTTTCAGGTTGGCCATTCTTGTATTTTGCTCGTTTGTGTTGTTGTGTTTGCACATCTGTTGCTTGTGGGGCTCGCACACAAGAATTTCACTCGCATGTGCTGTGCCAGTGTGCCTGCACATGTGATGTGACAATTAAAAAAAACAAAAAACAAAAAACAAAACAAAACATGGTCTGCCCACATTCAGGTCCAGACCAAAAAGGCTAGGCAGCGCCTGAACCATCTACGACAACTGAGGAAGTTCAGGGTCTCTCCAGAGATCCTCAGGATTTTCTATACAGGCGCTGTGGAGAGCATCCTCACACAGAACATGACATCGTGGTTTGGGAACAGCTGTGTGAGGGACCAAAAAGCTCTCCAGAGAGTGATCCGTACAGCAGAACGCTGCTGCAGGATTGCTCTCCCCCCGCTTCAGGACACCTACACCAGGAGATGCCGGACTAGAGCAGCGCAGATACTGAAGGACCCGTCCCATCCTGGCAACAAACTGTTCCAACTTCTGCAATCTGGTAGAAGGTTCCGCATCATCCGGGCAAGGACAGAGAGACTCAAGAGGAGCTTCTATCCCCAAGCCATCCGGGCCCTGACACACTAACTCATGCTCCCTCTCACATAATCCATAAGTGACTGAGAAGACTCTTTTATACACTAAACCCACTGGCACAATGTACATTTCAAATTCCTTTAATTTTAAATATGTTCATATTGTCTCTTCTTATTTAATTCACTTAATGTACAGAATTCACCTGCTTGCGGCATACAATGCTACTACTGCACATTCACCTAATGTATATAATATATAATGTTCTTCCTCTCTCCCCCCTTTTGCACAAGTCAAGGAGCGTGTCAGGTTACATTTCACTGTGTTATATACACTTGTATAACTATGCATGTGATGAATAAAGAACCTTGAACCTCCCCTCAGAGGACTACAAAGGAATTCCCAAGCCAGCCGAGAGACACTCTCTCCAATGTGTCCTGGGGTCTGTCTCAGGACCGTTTCCCCTGTAAGACATGCCCAAAGCTACTCAACTAGGAGGTATCCAGCAGGCATCCTAGTAAGATGTCAAGCACCTGAACTGCCTCCTTTCAATGTGGAGGAGTAGTGGCTCTATGCCAAGTGCCGCCAAAATGGTGGGTGATAATCGTTGTGTGACCATTTCACTTTATGTGCAAACAGAAGCTCCACCCGCTGGCTGTTGGGAAAGGCTACCCATCAGAACAACACTGGATCAAATGGAGCTGGAAAGGAGCCCAAACTGCTTGTTTCAGATAGTAAGCTGTAGTTTATCCTCTGTCCAGTATCAGCTAAAGATTATTTGGGATTGTGAATCAAGCAAAGCTTGTGTACATACGACAGTTCGCTTCGTCACTGCCGTCCTTGCAGTCGGAGTCTCCATCACACCTCCACTTCTTGTGAATGCACTCTCCTGAGCGACACTGCATCTCGCTGGGCGAGCACTTGGCTGGGGGTGTTGGGTGCCGACCACAGCGGGATGGAGACTCATCTGATTGGTCCTGTTAGGACACAAGGTGACTTTTAGGGCACCGCAAGAGCTGATACTCATTTACTTTACAGAGAAACTGACATAATCATATTATAGGACCTCCTGATTGGTTAAATGGTGTTAAAGTGTTTTGCGATGTTTATTTCAGCAAATATTCAGTTTGCAAAATTTTCTGTGCGCAGTTTTCTTGCCTCGTCTAGCAATTTTCTGGAAGGGAGCCTGCCATAAGTAAAAGTAAATACCAGTTACAATGGAAAACGGGTTATAAGTGTTTGACCTTACGCGACCATCAGATTAAAGACTGCCAGCAGGAGCAAAAAGCAAACATGTACAGTCTAAAAAGGACATTTGTCTTCTTGGTCAGTGCTAGTTATCAAAAAAAAAAAAAAACAAACAAACCACAAATTCAAACCGCTTCTATTTGACGTGGTCTTTGGAAGGGTTTGGAAGACTTGTCTGTTGAATTGTGTTGAGTTTAAAGTTAAGCACAGCCATGTCATGAGAATAAAAGCACTTCAAATTTTATTTGAAACGAGTGCCTTGGAGTTCTTTGATTTAGCATATATAATTTAGTCAGTTTTACACTTTCAATCTGAAGCTTTCATTAAGAATTGAAGCTTTTGAATAAATCCCCTGGAAATGCACAGTGCTGACCAAAATTACATGTAAATTATATAACGAAAAGCTGAAATTTAATGGTTCCAGCTTTTTAAATGTGCAACTCTGCAATACTTTTACATAATTTAAAGGTCTGAGGTGTTGGTTGAACAAAGCATCATTGTAGTGGTGTCAGACTCCGCTCTGACTGTCTTTTGGACTTTTGAAAGCTACAGAGACCACCCATGGAAACCATTCATCCTTTCAGTTGGGCAAAAAAAAAAAAATCATAATTCAGGAGGTTTTTGGGGACTTGAGACTGCTTGTCAGAGAAAAAAAAAAAAAAAAAAAGTTAAGTCTAACAGCCGTTGTGCCACCTTTTCAATTAATCACAGCATCACCAGTTGCCTCACAGAAACTCCCAATTTGCACAGCAGTACAGCAACATTAAGTCCCTCCAGCTGATCCAAGCAGACAGAAAAGATTTGCCAAGCCAGGTGTAACAACACTGTTTGCCACACACGAGCAACTCATGTTGACAATATTTTATTTATTTTTAAAATTATGCCGACTGACAAAGCCTCCATAAAGTGATTTCACTGAGGCATCCTGGAGTATCAACAGCTGTGGGTGATGGAGCTGAGGGTGAAGGTTTCTTTACATTATTCCAGTAGACAGGAACAATCTGAAGGCACAGACTGCCTCCCTTCACCATTCATAAATACAACAGGTCTGAACTCTAGTTAATTTTGCAGAGAAGCAACATTGAGTGCATCATCCTAAAGTTTTGTTGGCAAACTCCCAACTCAAAATTGTGTCTAACTTAAAGCTAGTAAACCTGGCAGGGAGAGCTGATGGCTCAGACTCAGTTCACCTATCAGGCAAGCTGGCTGGCCAGCCATTTGCTTATCTAGGCTACTGATGATGTTCCTGGCAATGACAGGTGTGTTCTTTTTTTTAAAAAACCAAAACATTCTCTGGCCATCAGCAGCTTATTTCATATTAAAGTGTGAAATTGAGGTTTAAGTCACTGTAATCTGAAATACAATGACTAAAAAGCAAACGAGTCCTTTATTAAACCAGCTCTGAAACAAGTTAAAACAAGCACATCTGTTATGTAATACTTTAATACAAACTTATTTACTAGGGTCTGGTTTGAGTGTATGAGAAACTTTAGTCAAGCTGCATGTCAAAGGCCATTTGTGGGTTTTATAATTCTAATGAGACATTTTAAAACTTTTAAACCAAGTTTTGCACCATCAGCCACTGAAGGACAGAGCCCAGACACACACACACACACGGTTCCTCACACTATTATTTACATATGATCTGGAAGTGGAGGGGGGCATACAGGTCACAGATAACATAGCCAGAAGCATTTAGCACTTAGATCTCTGATGATTAGCTCATTAATTAGAATTAATCTCTGCCAAACAGACCAGAACAGGAGCAAGAGAAGCAGCACGAAGGAGTTTCTCACACTTTCATCATCTCACAAAGTCACCGACTCACATGGGAGCAGATTAATGGAGTGTGAGAACGCACGTGTCTGCTGCTCCGTAATACTGACACAGGGCAGGCGGGGTGTGAGAAGCAGAGAGGGAACAATAACGACATTCCCACTGAACACAGCCCTTTAAATATTTGTGGGTGAGTGTTTGTGTCCGGTGAGCCAATTAATGGGTATGCAGCATATTGTTGCATCAGTAGAACTTGTTCTGCAGTGTGTGACAATATTTGTGTGTGAGGCAGGTCAGTGGCTGCTGGGTGGTACGACTAAATTAAGCTTGCAAAACTGGTGTGCATGGATGTGCGCGCCTAGGGATGTCATACTGCTTTCTTTGCTGTACACCTGCATTGGATTTCCCACATGCATTTCAGCAAAGATGCACAAGTTCACTCCCTCATTTCCTAAATGTGTGTAGCCTCACTGTAAAGAAAGCAGTATGACATCCCTAGGCGTGCACATCCATGCACACCAGTTTTGCAAGCTTAATTTTCTCGTGTTGTTTATTTAAACTTGCTGCATCTTGTATAAAGTCATGCTCAAGATATTAAAAAAACCAGTTTCATTGATTAAAAACACACTATATCAGATTCTTATCGTATCGGCAGAAATCCAAATTTATGATATCGGTATCGAACATAAAGTGGTATCGTGCCATCTCTACCGCAGATACTTAAGGCTCAACAAAAACACCTGAAGACAAAGTGAAGATGCAAAGCCAGAGTCAGGAAACCCGAGTTTTAACTCTGCATGTCTCAGTCACAGATTTTGCCTATTCAATGTAGGATCTTAAAATAAAGTTTTAATGTTATAAAAGAAAAGACTGATTTAGAAGAGACTAAATTGTATTCATGTACAAAAACATTTCCTCATAAAAAGGAAAGAGTGAGCTTAAGCTTTTATTCATCATGTGAAGAACATCAGTATTTTAAGGATAGACTAAAGTTTGAGTTGACAATGCATATAAAGGGTCAAGTATTACAAGAGCAGAAAATGATTTAATACCTCTTCATGAATACGTATAGTAAGTATCAGTTAATAACTATGTGGGGGTGTTAAATATCGGACCATTGATTGGCAGTCTGCCTCAAATTAAGACCGTATCCCTACTGCAACCCTGACAAAGGTTCTCTTTTTACTATCTTGATGTAAAATGATTTGTCATGTCCATCCATTTCATGGAGTTTGCCATTATTCAGCGCCTCTGAATCAGATTTCAGTTCTGGCATTCAGTGTTCTCTAGAATAAAGTGCAAGATCAGATTTGTGTCATCTGACATGTGGCAGATGCATCTCCCCTCCAGCTTGTGTGTGGGTGTGTATAATGCTGACACAGGACGAGCCCTGTGACCAGTTAACTCAGCGAGTTTGCAGTTTCTGGATTGGTGCACTCGTTGTCTGCAGCCGACATCCCCCTCATCCCTCTCCTCACCTCTACTGCTCCCACTGAAGAGCCAGCATTCATTTTTCTGTTTTGTCCATACGACAGTTTTAAAGACAGATGTTAAAACTGACATCATCCACTGGGTTTCAACTCCACATTTTGGCACTACATCTGTAGTATTTCAGTTGCTGTTATGGTAGTTTGTTTGGTACCAGAAGTAACCATTTTTAGATCAGAGGGTGGCGTGCACTGTGGCAGTTGAACAGCAAGCTGGAGTCATAATATGGTTGTGCTGATGGATGTTGTCAGTGACCAATTATGGTCAAAAATAAATGTCAATTATATCAAGTGTTTGATCCACATGTTGTCTATAGTATAGCACCACAACAACCTCCTTTGCTGCCCAGCAGTGATGCAACTGGCGACGCCACAGTGGTACTGTACCGCTGTATCTTGTAATTCTAATTAGTTCAAGATACTAACACTAGAATTTCACTCTAAACACAACTTCATCACACACACACACCAATTCTATTCTAAAATCCAGTTTTAAAGAACACGAGACTGTGGAAACTGCTTTTGGCACATCTGTGTTGGCTTAATGTTTTGGCCCTGGAGGTTGCAGCTGGGTTGTATTCATTAGATTTAATAAATTTGGGTCCTAAAAACAAACACTGATCTGGGTTCGACACATTCTCATAGAAAGTCAAAGGCAAGTTTTGACAGTGTTGTGAGATTAAGCAAATAAGTACTAAAAAGCTACACTGGTCAAAGGTCAGGTTTACTGATCAGAACACCATAAGAATTTTTTCCTACATGGGTTGTTTAGTTTGAATCAGCATAACACCAAAACACTTCCTGCCATGCGACCGTACTTTAGTCAGACCCTAATCATCTGCTCCCATTAATAAATAACTGAGACAGGCTGGGTCACAAGGACCATATTCAGTTAAGAATTGTGTCAGAGTGTGTGTTGCAAATTAGTGTGTGGCATTCTTTCTTACCTGGCAGTCAACGTCATCGTCACACACCCAGCTGGCCGGGATGCATGAAGAGTTTCCACACTGGAACTCGCTGGGCCCGCAGGAGGACGGCGCGCACTCCACCTCATCCGAACCATCGCCGCAGTCATCCTCGCTATTACACACAAAGTTCCGGGAGATGCAGCGTCCACTGGCACATGTAAACTCATTTGGGGCACATGTGATGTTTCCTGGAGAGGGTTATGGGAAAAATGTGAGTGTGCTGTGAAAGGACTGACAGCACAGAATTTTTAATGCAGTAACAGTAATAAGACATTTTTTTTTTAAAGCTAGAATTTATGACCTCTGTTTACTGTTATTACAGCTTTAAAACAATAGGCTAAACTTAAGTTTCAAGCCTCAGCCTTTGTTTCCTTGGACAAGCAGCAGAGGACATGTCTCAGATTAACAAGCGCAATGCCACGCTTCAGCTGGAGCAAAACATTTGTCACATGAACACACACAGACCGAGTCCTGAAAAGTTCACACAGGGCAGAACCGAGTCAACAACTTGCTGTGTGCCTGTTAACGACTTCCATCCAAAATATTCAATATTTAAAATACTGCATTTTGTGTTTACAAGTCCAGCTTGATGACCAGTTCACAGCCATTTTTAAAACCTCAACAGCAAAACCCATCATGTGTGCACCTCTCTGCTTTCTCTAATAACACCAGTGTTAGTTTAGTGCAGCGACTGGAAGCTCCAAGAATGCGCGAGACATTGAGTTTGCAAGATTGCGATTTACACTGTATTGTGGCAGCTCACTTTTAAAAAAAAAAAAAAAAAAAAAAAAAGTCACCGTCTAAGCACGCTACGCTGCAGTAAGTCATCACAGCACACAGTTCAAGGACAACAAGGGTGCAGACTCAACAGGAACAAACAATTACCCGTAGCTGAGCTTCTGAGTGTTTTCAGCTGCTTCAGAGCTGATACTAAGCAGTATTTAAACAATGATATATGTATAGTGTCACACATTAGTGCTAATGCTCAAAATTTGCACCTTTTAGACAACATGAGTCACGCACTCAGCACAAATGTGCAAAGCCAATTATTAAAATCTTCCAAGATATGGCTTAAAAGTATGCAAGCCATTTTAATGTGTATGTGAAGTAATCATTTGCCCTAATTAAAAATCTAAATGTCTACAGGGTGCTTCACTGTCAGATTGTGTTATCGTTCAGACTGGGCTGTGCAGGAAAAGCCGTTAGCTTGTTTATGCAAGAATTTAGGATAAACAGCTGGAGGCGGCAAACTGATGCCAGCGATTAGAAGCAGGTTTAATACTTCAATAAAAGCTGGAAACCAAATGCTACAAGTAATAAGCAGTACTTCGAACACTTCTGAAACACTTAAACACACCAAGAACTTATGCGCACTTGTGATATTAATGAGATGGCAAAGAAAACTGCTCAGCTGCAGCTCTAAAGGAGACTTCAAATGGCTTCACAGTGATAGTCTCAATTCATTACGTCCACGGCAGCATTTCTGCAGCTCCCAGCATCACGGTGCTCATCAATGAACAGCAAACATGAGAAATGAAGATGTCACTGCTTAGCTGTGACAAACTACACGAGTGTTTGATGGCAACCTGGGAATGTTTTAAATCCCAAAGGATTTCAAGAACACCGAACAATATCCTCATCACTTAAAATGAATAGCCAGTTATTGAAATCAACTGAAGTCATGTGCACTCCAAGCCAAACAGCGTCCACCTACCACAGTTGACCTCGTCCTCGCCGCTGTCGCAGTCCTTCTCACCGTCACATTTCCAGAAGACTGGGATACACTGGGTTGAGCCGGCGCCACAGCTAAACTCATTCATCCGGCATGTCCTCATGTCTGTATGGAAAGAAAACAAACAGATCTTAGATATTTTCATGCTCCGTCATATATTCCGTGTGTGTATAAAAAAAAATATATATATATATATATATATATATATATTTTTTTTTTTTTTTTTAAATGTTTAACATATTTTGTAAATTACATATTTTCTCCCTTTACCAACAACACAGGAAATCAAAAAGACAGAACAGCAGAGATGTTTGGCGTTCTGCTGCAGTCACTAAAAGGCCAAAATGTACCACTAAGAGTCCAGCTGACTGCTGGTGCTGTTCCAATGAATGATGTATTCTACAGGGATATTAAAAAGGACCAATTTAAGCTGAGATGGCTCAACTGTCTGCGTGCTTTTGTAAGCAGAGGTAAGAATGCAAGACTCCTTTACATGGGTTTAGGAAACGATGCACATCATGTTTATGTGATGAACAAAAACACTGTATCATCTAAAGGCTGCAGCGACTCCGTTACCTTTTAGGTTCATTCGTGGCGGCCCCAATGACAGTAACTGACATTTTGTGAGAGCTGGAGGGCTCGGGGCAACGTTATGCTGCACTGAGGTGCGACTGAAAACAAAGTCAGATGTTCACAACACCTCAAGAACCATACAATTGCAAGCTGTTAGATAATCCATTTAGCTGGAACAGCAACAGCTTTGATGCAGCAAAATACTATTTATACACCAGTGTTGAGATTCCTTTCATGTTTACGGTGCAAATATTTTCCAGGTTAATCTGTCAGAATGTACATCATCTTTTCCATTGTCTTCGGTTTTGTTTTAGCATTGTCAACTTTCTTGATCATGTACTTTATTTTAAAAGCCAGCTACTAATACAATACGATCCCCTTTATGGCCAGAAAAGGGGTTAAATTCCATCTCCAGAAATGCGACTCAGAATTCTACTGAACTATCAGGAAGCCCCTTTTTCCTCCCCCAGGGTACATATTCCCCTAACAATACTTTCTTCCATAAAATTTCAGCTCCAAGATCAAGTTCGCTTCTTATCCCTTCATCTCACACTGGAGATAAGCAGCATGCACATAAAACTGGCTGTGCAGTGATAAGAGCTGCTCGGTGGAGCAGCAGATGAAGGTGAATAGAAGAGTGACTCCCACAGATGTATGAATTATTGACTATGAGAATTGTAGTTTGGGTGATAAGCCAGGCTGGTGATATACTGACATAATTCTGAACCCAGTTTGGTCTCTCAGCTGCACACTGCACACACAGTGCACAGGAGCCAGTGTGCGCACTAACACTTATCCCCATCACTGACTAGTTGATTTTGCAGTCTCCTCTTCACTCTTAAGAATACAGGGTGAAAAGTTCCAGTTCAGCCATTAATCAGTAGAGTACAAGTTTCTGCATAGTCTGTACACTGCACGCGCACACAAAGTACTTGAGCAGGCTGGTTTGATGTCTGCATCAGAATGAAGGTTTTCACTGAATGGCATGCTTGTTGGTGCCAGACAGGCTGACCTGAGCCTTTCAGATGATATGCTGGGATTTTGTTACCCGTTTAAGTTCAGAATGTGGCTGCTGGGCTGGGGTTAGCATTCACTGTTTTCTTGGCTAGCTTAACTTTAGCATGCTGGCTGGCTATGCAGATGCTTGCAAATAGCTGAAATTGTGTTAGCAGAATAATGCAGTTGTTTCTGTCCTGGATGCACCACGCTCTTGTCCATGCTATAAACTGTGCCATTATTTTCCCACTTAGACACATGAATTGAAATCAGCTGATTGCGGTGGAAGTGGAACCAATAAGCAGAATCGATAGGCAAGCCAACTACAGCTGGGCAAACACTGCGATTTTTTTTAGTCGCGTTATTCAGCTCCTGCTCAAACTGTACGATTGACTCGCAGGGGTTAGAAGTTCCTAATTCACGATGCAGGGTCTCACACTATACGGCCCGATGCTCTGATGCGACCTCAGTGCTCACACTGTGCCTCCATAACATGAAGGTTATAACAAAATCTGTCTCTCGCTCTGAGTGACACACAGACCACCACCATCAACTTTGCTAAATTGCTAATGAAAAACATTGATTAGGCAGCTGTGATTGAGCAGCAATGTCCATCCAACTATTTTCACGGTTGTTGCGGTCGTGATAATTTTGTGAGGCCACATCGAAAAGGCTCGGATGAGCAAATACAGAAATTAAAGTGAAGACTGAGCAGCACAACAGTGATGAAAGCACAACTTGTAGAACTTTGGCAAGCTCTACAAGTTGTGCTTTCATCACTTGTGTCCAGATCACACGCTGCACTGTTGTGCTACTCCGTCTTCACTTTCATTTCTGTGTTTGCTCATGCGTGGTGTGACAGGCTGCGGTGACACCCTCACGATGGCCAACAGGATTTCAAACAGGTTTGATTTTCTTACGACGAAGCGATTGATGATCGGAAGCTGGTCGTGAGGTGTTAATCGCTTCTCGTTACCCCACGTATACTACACGATGCACGACACACGATGAAGCCGAAACTCGGGCCGACCCCCAAAACAGTCAGACGACTGAAAAATTGGCTCAAAATGGGCCAAAAAATAAATAAATAAATAAATAAATAAATAAATAAATAATAATAATAATAATAATAATAATATCGCACCGTGTATGCCAAGCTTAACAAGACCAAGAAATTTAACTACTTGCACCACTGGGAACTAGTTCTTGTAGAGAACTGCTTCTCTATTCCCATCCCTATCCAACCAGGTACTAGCAAGGTATACAACAATGAAGTGACTGAAGTCAAATTTGAGTTAGCAGTTGGTAAATTCCAACAAACTACAATTGAGCTGAATAAAATTTGTATTATGGCATTTTAAGATTATGGTAGTTTCACAGCAAATGACATTAACATTTCTCATTAACATTTTTGCCTAAGGAGGCCTTTATAGGGGCTTACAAAGGCTCATTCATCTCCCTTTAGACTAGAAATAAAAATAAATAAATCATTTGTCTATATAAACTAGTGATGTTTCCACAGTGAAGCTGGCTTTGAACGAAACTCCATTTGGACCCTTCCTTCTAACCTTCATGGCAAATCACTGCCTCCAGGTAAAACCTCCATTACCTTTTCCTGAAAATTCTTCATATTTTATTAACTCTGTAAAGTCTGAACTATGAAAAACCAAACTGTTGTTTTGAATCCAACTGGACTTTTTGTGGAATCTTCTGAGGAAAGAAAAATCTTGAAAACTGAAACACTCATGTACACAAAAACACAGCTGTTGGCTTAATCTTTGACTTGATTCTGTGATTAAATCAAAGACCAAATGGCAGCTCTGTGTCGTCCATTTGTCTTTACTGATTTTGAACGTAGCTCTGAGCCCCTCCAAGCTAACATACACATGCAGTTTCTCCTCAATACACTGATAAGTGCTCCCAGTAACCAATTACGTAGAATCTAAAATGGAATTGAGACTGGTATAACAATTATACCACAAGATTAAATACATGTTAACACTGTTTCAAGGAAGCAAGCTTTAAATTATTAATCTTATTTAATGCTACTTCCAATCATGAACACTTTCCAAGCCTCGAGTTTACACCAATTTAAATTTCTCTCATTAGCCACATAAAACTGACACTTGAGACAAAGCAAACATGGAAGAATCCTGCCAAGATCCACATAGTGAAACTACGCCTGTTCTGCAAGTTCTGTTTACCAAGAGGTCTCAAGTGTTTTTGTACAGGGAAATAAACTGAAATTTCCAGAAATGCAACTGCAGTACAAAAGTCCTTCATGCAAATGTGAAGGAAAAACAGGCATGTAGCCACTCAGACGACGTCACTCTGTTGCCTGCTGTAAAGTCATGAGCAACAGCTGGTCAAACAGTACAGCGATAAATGCTACAGTAGCAGTGTTGACTGGCACGTACACCACTGTAGTTATGACTGGAACTTCTCACACAGACTGCAAACTGATATCCCTGTCAAGACCTTCAGTTGACCGAGACACTTTTCCAAGTGAAAAGTGAGACATGCACTACAAGCTTTTGTAGAGCATAAACCGTACAAAAGCTCAAGCTGATTTCAGAGAAAAACACTTAGATAAGTTTCATGACTTCAATCAGGGGTGAAAGAAAAACAAAAAAAAAAAAAAAAAAAAAAGGGGGGGCAGTTAAATGGCAACTGAAAGTTACTTTGTTCTTAAACTTGGGAATGTGGCTCCTCCAACCCACCGGACCATACTCTCACCTGCCAACATTCCCGTTTATCCTGGGGTTGTTATTCTCCTCAAATGTGTTACTACAGTAGAGAGTCTCACCACTTCAAGCTTCTCTAACAACTCGTCAGTTAATGTTCATAAATACACAAACAACACCTCTGATTATAAATAATATCTATGAATGTGAATTTTTAAACACCAGTTATATACAAGTTCCCATTCATAAATATTTTCTATTCCATTGTTTTGTGCTCAAACCTTGATAATGTTGCAATACAGACCTCTAACATTTGCTTGATGGCCTACGTATGTGCTGCGTATGTTGCATTTGTAATTGCATTTTGTAACCAAGCTAGTGGATGGACAGACACACTTTTTACATACGCACAACTTTATGAGAGCTGCTTTTTGACAGGAGCGGTTGAGTTCTGAAAGCACTCCCAAATACTCCTAACCCTCCTGTTATGTTGGTTTCCAGGAACACGAGTTATGCTTCTGGGTTAATTTGACCCGGGAGAAATTTACTCATCGAAAAGTGTCAGAAACACTGGCATTGATTTTACAATTTTCTTTTATAATTATGATTAGTTTCATTTTCTGTAGTGATGCAGATGACATGTGACATCTCTTCTGTTCTGGGTCAATCTGACCTGCAACATAACAGGAGTGTTAACCTGCAGCTCACCAACCTTGTTTGCGCCCCCATTATTTTAGCGTTTTGCCTGACTGGCCCTTCGTGTCCTTTGGAGCCCCTAATGGGGTTTCGTGCTCTTGTATTAACAGTAAAATAATGTCCAGTGTCAGGTTTTACTGTTGAGTATTGATACTTTTAAAAATTGGTGACCTATAACTACTTTTTCCACTTGTGGTCCAATCCAATACATTGTTACGGGCATTTGTATACATCTGGTACAAATTCATTACCAGCACTAAAATATGAAGTCCCCGAATCATTTTATGGGTTAAAAAAAACAAAACAAAAAACAAAACAAAAAAACAAAAACAAAAACCCAACCCAAAAACAAAGTTCAACTTAATTATTTTACCAAATAACAAAATCAAAGTGTAACAAAGGTCTTTAAGATGACATCACTTATGCATTTGCTTTTCCTTAGGCCAAAACTAAACAGGCTGAGGATAAATACAGTGAAAGAAAACAGCAAGTTATTTTTTCCCCTTACTGAGTCTTTCGACTGCTGCATCCTGCTGTCATTTACAGTCACCATATTCTCCTTTTCTTGCACCTGAAACCTACGTCGGCGTGTGGAGCTGACAAGATTCAGCTGAAGTCAAATTATATTTAATGGTGTCACCACAGCATGCTGTGTTACTATAAGTAACAAAAGCTTCCCAACAGGTGTTCAAACCAGCATCCATCAGGCTTCTGCCTTCTGACTGAACGTCACGGGCGAAAACAAATAGTGGAGCGACTGAAAGAAAAACACAACTACTGTTGGATCTTTTCAGCCATGTCAACTTGCTTCACTACAGTTGGCAGTTAAGTAAAAAGAACCTTGTTACTCCAACATTAGTCTGCTTTAGCCAGAACACTGAAACCTCACAACTGTCCAAACTAGTCTAATCATTACTTTGTCACATTCAACATGATCAGCTTTACACTGGGTCAAAATGTGGTGCGCAGGCAATAAGACGTGTTTATTGTCAAATACACAGAGAAGGGTTTGTCTTCAATCCAACAACGCGACCTGGCTGCTTAGTATTCCAAGACATTCTAGTTCTCATTTGTCCCATCTGGGAAGCCATACACTGATTTGCAGTTACTGAATGGATAACAGCAGGTGGTCAGCCAAGTCTTGTTTAACAGTGGTTGTATTATACAAAGTTATTTCAATGTTTGAACTGATGCACAGGGGGATGAATTAGAGATTTAATTCCTTTTCATTCATTTCACTGACGACTTTACAGTGGAGTTTCTCTCCATTTTATAGGCCTAAAAGTCTTTGTTTTCACTTCACCCACTTTGTCTTTCTAACTGTAGGAATTCTGTTGTAGCCTCAGCAACACCTAACAGCCAACGGCTTGGAACAACTGCTGCTGAAACGACTCCCCAACGGGTCCCGCTCATGTTTTGGCAGAAAGCACCAAACATCCCCTCACAGGAGTGCAGAAAGGATTGGCCCCAACTCTAAGATGTTGCTTTTCTGCTGGTTGTTACTTTCGTATCGTTTTCAGGTTTGTGCACTGAACCTGCTGAGTTGAAATACTGCAGTGGGAGGAAAGGGACTATACCAGACACACGACTGCTCATTGTGAAAACTCAGAGCTGGTGCGCAACCCTGTCAGACACCTGAGATTCTCTGCTGCCCCAGCAAATCTCACTCCAAACACTGATAAAAGTGTTGACACCCCCGTGTTCCAAGTTAAATTTAGTGCCTGGTTCTATAATTGTAACATTAACCATTTGCTCGTGTTCCCCCAAATAATGTTGAAAGTCATGTCTGTAACAAGCTTGAAACTGTCTAACTGTAAAGTCATTATTTTAGTCCATTTATTGCAATAATTTAAACCCCCACAACAAAACTGTTCCTTCCAACCTTCACTGCCATGCAAGTCGAGTTCTAGGTCACAGAAATGACATAATGGGAATTCAGGACTAAAACGTAGTTTGATTTTCTGCTTTAAAAATAACAAAGGAAGGGTGTTGATGTGTGCCAGACCAGAGTTTCAGTATTCTTTTACAGCAGCATTCATGAGCTATACTTTCTGCATTTTTATCATCTGCAATCAAGATTTTAAAGCTGCAGTGAAACCACTTTCATCTCCACTCTGATGTTTATCTATACACCTGAGGAGACACCAAAGTCCATTTGTCATTAACGCAGCACAGTGGAGGCAGCACACAGAAGTGATTCATTGAAGATCATCATCATGAGTCATCTCTGATTTCAACAAGCACCTTGGTGAGACCTCATATCACACAATATTTAAAGCACAGCAGCTTTCCCATTTAAACAACTTATTTGACAGTACTGCTTGTTGGGGGGGGGGGGGGGGACTCTTCCCTCACTGCTTTCAAGTACCTCGCTGAATTTCTGCAGCAGCATGAGCGTCTGTTATGAACAGCAGGGAGACTACCATTCACTTTGAGGAGCTTTAAAAAAAAAAAAAAAAAAAAAACCCAGTCTGACCTCATGGAAAGCTTATTAAAGTTTATAAATGTGCTCTAGCATGAGTAAAGGCAACTGTGCTTGAAAATACAAGTTCAGCCACAGTTTTAGCTTCCCACAAAGGGCAGGTATGAAACTTACACCAGTTAAAATCTGTAGAAAGCTCTGCATCGGGAACATCTCGCTGCACTATTTGAATACATTTCAGTGTGCAAATTCAATTTCATTAAATTTAGGCCAAGAATTTTATTTTATTTTTTTAATTAGTACTTTTGAACTTCCATTGTGTTGGTTTTTGGGGCCTAGAAGTGACCATTTATGGAAAAGTGTGTGGACTGTTATCAGCAAATGCTATCAGTGCTTCAACAAGCCACATCCATGAAATCTTAAACCAGCTAATTAGTGCAGAGTAAAAAACTTTTAAATCAATTTAACTCATTACAACTGAAGCACAAACTTCACCAACCACATCAAGCCATTGGTCACTTTAAGAAATTAAAATGCACCAAGACGCACAAATGACGACGAACAGCCAGTTCAGTGACAAGTTCTCCCCAAAAAGAGTTTCTGTACCAGGCTGCAAGCATGCTTTTAATACTGTAAAAGGTGGGTCTCAAATGGGCATTACAGGACCAGCAGCAGCTGCTTCTCGAGTCAATGTAAACCTAATACTGTACCAGGCAGCAAACCAAACATGCAAACTAACATGCAAACTAACATGCATAGACATTTGATCGTGTGTGCTTCAACTGTCAACTCTAATCTTAGAATTCATTTCATATTTTCACTGTTTTTAATGCATGGTCTGGGATCCCAGTCACTACCAGTTATGGGGAAGCAGCTTTAGCTTTCATGCACCAAGCTGCTGGAGCAACAGACTAACTGATAACACATTTGAAGACTAGCGTTTAAAACCACACAAGTCAGACGAGCCATCACATTTACATCAAATTTGGGTTTTTGAAATCAGTGTGTCATTTTTATCGGTCTATTGTTGCCTTTATATCATCACTGGTTATGATTCTATTATTAATTCAGCTTATTACACTTATCAATTCTGTTTTCCATAATTCATATAGTGCAACTTTTGCTTTTTGGGGTGACAATGGACTTCCACCTCAACTAAAATGTGGTATAAAATAACGTTTTGCTTGCTTGCTACAAGTGTGATGCGTGCTTGTGTCTGCCACGACCCCATGGGAGGAAGGCCGACCTGTCTGTGGTGGCCTACATCCTTGTGGCTGATGTGAGCCAGTCACAAGGATGTGAGCCAAAGAAGGCTGGACAAACAATTTTTAGGTCAGTTTATCCTCAGTTTTTTTGGGGCTGAACCTACAGTTTCCACTGCTGTTTGTATCTTTCACAGAATTAAAGTATCTCATGCTGCTTGACCTCCTGAGAGAGATGTGTATACAAGCTCAGGTTTCACACGTTAATGTTCATGATATTGTTCCTTGTCGTTAATCTTAATCTGTGTGATGGCTGCTGTGCAAACCTGTGAATGAACCCATTTTCCTCCAAGTAATTTATAAATTAACAGGAGTAACCGACCTGCATACAGCAGTGTCCTCTCCAGCGGCAGATACAGCAGGAACAATAATCAATCTTGCAGCATGCAAACCTTTTACTCAGCACTAAAAAGACTTCAGTTCTGGGGCTCTCACTGTGTGCGATCGAGGCTGATTATTTAGCCCAAGACCAATTCTTTGCCCCATTGGTCTTATAATAACCGTACTCTTAACTGCTGGGGAAAACTGAAAGCACCATCCCCTTCCTGTTTCTGTTACAGCCAAGCCTAGATTTTCTTAAAAGATTTACATGGGGTTGCAGACTGAACAGCACACTGAAATGACCACTGCCACGTTAAAGTTGGTTACATTTCATATTGATTGCATTGTGAAATTTACAATAAAGTAAGGTTGATCTAATGAGATAATCAGGCATTTAGACAATTACATTCTTACAAACTGAAAGGTTCCACTTTAACAGCTTACAGGTTCAAAACTAAATTCTGACCGAAAGATTCATATTTACTTTAGTTGCACTTGTAACACTTGACTGTTGGTGTAGCGCAGCGTTCATCAAAAACCATCTACTTACGGCAGATGTCCAAGCTCTCATCAGAACCGTCTTCACAGTCTGGCTCCCCATCGCAGTGCCACCGCTTCGGGACACACTGCCCATTGTCACACACAAAGTCCGACTCCGCACAAGTCTTTTTAACTGAAACATGGGAGAGAAAATGAAATCACTGTTTGAATGAAATGTCTCACATTATACAAAGAAAAACACATAATATCAAGGGAAAGATCAAATCCATACTGGCGCACTTCATGAATATGAATTCATTTTTGCTCCTCTCCTGTGAAAAGGTCAGTTTACAACCTGTTCTGATTAAGCGAGATTCAAACACTACATTTGCATAAGGAATGCAGTCAATACGGTCCTCGGGAGGTTTGAGTGTCTCGCTCACCTTCCATCAAAGGGGGGCTGAAGACAAAAATAAAGTGTAATTTTTATTTGGTTGTAGGTCTGTTCTGGGACCTCACAACCCTTCAAACAGAACATATCAGTGACAGTCATGAAAAGGAAGATCAGCAGCTCTCACACTGCTTTAGCTTTACAGATTTATTGCACCACAAACATTTTGACATTTCAAGCACTGCTGTTTTTTAGACTACGGTGATGCAAGGCTATGCTGAAGCTACATGCCCCCACCTGACACATGTTTAAACCCAAATCTTCATGGTCCAACTAGAAACTACATTAGTTCACTTGTGTTTGAAGACAGCCAAGCACAATAAATGTGTGCTATAGCCAAAGAACCATGAATGCCCAAAGCCCATAAATGGTTGTGAACGACTGGCTTGGTGGTTCATTCCTTTGAAATTATTGCCCTGCCTCAGGTTTCCATCTTTTACACTTATTTTATTCTCCATTAATATCAATAAAGTGCTAAAACCATTTAAAGCCATGAGCTTCCCCCATTTTAAAGACCATATAAACATAAGGTTTACAAAACTAGGTAGTAATTAGGTAATAATTTACAGGTCGGTCAACTTCTACAAACAGTATATGCATAAGAGCACTCAGAGTGCAACTCCACCCAAAGGGCGAGGGTTATAATAAAATGATTTCTTACGTTGTTAGCATTGTTAATATGGAAATTAGAATGACAAAGACTCTGGCATTGGCACAAATGCTCTATGAAAACGATGCAGGTGTCATTAATGGGGACGCCATAACACGTATAAAAATGTTTTTCGATCTTCGTTTGAGCTCATTATCTCCCAAATAACTAATATTTCTTTAAGAGGTTTTGAAAATATCCACTTCCTCCCCAATTCGTGTGACCCTGACCCTTGACTGAAGCATTACATACCAAAAGGGTGAATTTTCTTTACTCATGATTGGAGCAGAACTAGCTGAAATCTTTGGGTACCATAAGCTGGGCATTCAATTTTGACCTTGGCTGCAAACAGTGAATTTCAAGGTCAAATGCTTAGGCCTTGTGGGACATTAGTACCTAGGTCGGCCATTTTGTTATTAGCCTCTACATCACAGTATTTGAAAATGTTGGTGTAGCTTCCAGTGTTTAAGCTAGACTGCAAACAGACAAACTAAAAGATCACATACTCCCTTTGGAAGGAGAATATTGTTCCTAGAATGTCACTTAAAGTCTGGAGTATAATAGTTTACTTGTCCTTTTGCCATGTTAATTATGTGGTTACACCTTTGACTTTCTGTCATCGTTGTATTTTTACTCAGTTGTATATAGTATTTGTATTCTATTTTTTTATCTTATTCTACTGTATATTTTATTTTATTCTACTGTATATAGTATTTTATTCTATTCTGTACAGTTGTGTACTGTATTTATTCTTATTGTATTCTAATTTTTGCCTCATAACTTTTGCACTGTCCACTTCCTGCTGTGACAAAACAAATTTCCCACGTGTGGGACTAATAAAGGTTATCTTATCTTAATAACACAACCTTTAAATTATTCTCAGTAACACTCTCACATTAAAAAGGAAAATACACCTTTATGCAAGTGCAGTCTCCAGGCTATGTTGAATTGATGAATCTCAACCAAACCAAAGTTTCAAAGAATCTGATAGGAACGACTAGAAATGTGGAAAGATGTTAATTTCTCATGTCGGTAGAGAAGACACAGAAAGGTTTCCAAGAAAACTTGTGAAACAACAAACTCCAACACTAGCATCTCTACTGGAGGCTCAAGAACACACTTCAGCCCTCTTCACCATCTGACCAGAATACAAATACAGACTTCAGAACCAACTCCAATTTGAAGCTCATGACAACAGCCAGCCACAGTGGGACTCATTACCAAACTCTTCTTTTATTAATTAAATCTGGATTCTCATCTTTCACGCATCAGTGAGCCTCAGTTCAGTCTGGGCTGAAAGTAAAACAGCTCTGATCTCCCAGAGAGAATAACAGTCTGAGACTCAAATACAACAACACGTCAGCAGCTGAGAGAGCGTGAAGGAATAAAACTAATTTTTAGTTTTCAGTTCACCATCACTGTTCGCAAAACCAGTCATCTGCTTCTGTTCTAACTGGCTATAAGTAAAACTCCAAATCTTCCCTGCAGTCACTCGATGCTGTGTATAGTGTACACTTCCAAAACCCGTTTGAAATAGAGTTCCCAGTCTAATTAAAATTGGCCATCAGGAAATCCTGCAAAACATTGTTGGGAATTAAGTATGGCCATTTCGAGAGTGCTAAAGCACAGTACTGTGTACTGATAAACCTACACGCTCTTAAAAAGGAGCAATATAATCGTTCCATCTCAATTATCTTGTTTTTAATAATTGTTGGAAGCCATAATTTCAATTGACAGCAAAGCCCTACTTCCTCTCCCATCATCCCTTGTTCTTTTCTCCCTCCTAGCACCATCACATGACCCAGATAGATGAAAGTATAGGAGACACACACAGCTGTAACTATATTTAGCTCTGCTCTATGTGCCACCTTGACATCACCAGGTCATCATGTCCCAAGGGAACCTAGCAAAGCTCCTGATGGGGACTGAGCCAACATGGCAGGTTCTGAATGTCATGAGATTATATTCATGTGTGCAAATGTTAAGAGGAGAATAACCCATCAACTCCACTCTTAAAACTCAGTGAAGGATACGAAAGAAGAGGACAATGTGATTCGAATGCATTTATCTGCATCACAGACAAAATGTGTGCAGCATTCGTCAGGTCCTTTTATGACTTAAATATTGGTGGATCAATTTGAACCTCACACGTCACTTTACTCAAGTTCTTACTTTCAAACTTCGTCACCATGCTAGATGGGTAGGCGGGCACCATGGATGCCTGCCTACCCATCTAGCATGGTGACTGTCTTTATGGCTGAGGAGTAAAAGGCAATTTTGAGGGATTTTTTTTTTTTTTTTTTTTTAAACACAATGCACATAATAAATTGATGGGATAAGCAGTAATCAGCAGGTGTAATAAAAAATATAATCTTAATATATAGTGTGTCCCTTGCAGCCAAGCATAAAAAGAAGAAAAAATTAGTGCAAAACTAAGAATTTTAGTACCTGTTCTAACAGGTTTTGTAAATACAAAATCAATTCAAATCTGGCACCCTGTGAGCTGACCTTTACAGACAGCTCGACTCCATTTCCTGCTTAATTTACATGTTGTTCACATTGGCAGGAAAAGTCGTTTAATTGCAAGCAAGGGGGACTGTCGTTCAGTCGCCCACACTCCAAAAGGCCACAAACGGTGTAAATAATTAGTTTCCAGCCCAGTTACAGCGAGAGACATAAATGGCAACTGATCCACAGAGCAGTGCAGACAAGCTCCAGGCAAACATTGACGCTGAGGGTTTTCAGGAGGTGAGCAAGTAAGGAAGAGACATTCTCATTAAACTGATGACACAAATAAAAATCAGTTTGTTAATCCATCTGATTTTTGACTGTTACACTGTCTGTATTGAGGACAAGCGTCTTTGGAGTAGTTAAAAAAAAAAAAAGTCACATATGTTCACACCTCAAAACTAAGTAAAATTGAAGTTTGGTCCTACTTTCATGAATAAGAGTCAATAATGAAATGAGCACAAAAAGAGCAATTCTAATCATTTACTTCCTTCCCCGGTTCCACGCTAATGCTGACCTGACTGTGGGACCAACAAATTTATTCTGGCTTATTAGTTTCACTCCTCACCCATGTAATGCATTTGATGGATTATGTTAACTTCACATGTTTACATTTCTGATGGGACTGTGACATAATCTGTACGCCAACCAAATCCAGAATCAGTTTTGTTGTGTTGCCACAGAAGTGAACTGAGGTGGTGACATTTAGGCCACCAATTCATCCTTCCATGAGCAGGATGGCATGTGGGAGTGGGTCAAAATAAACTCCCACGTGTTCACAGTGATAAAGGAACATGTCACCAAGTATATTTTTACACATTTCTCAATAACCATAGCTCTACAGCAGAAAGTAAGACCCTTGTATAACTGGAGCCTGGCAGACTAAGTGTTACCAACACAATCACTTCATTGGTGATTTGAAAGATTTGATATATTTAACTCCAGAAATATCTGGACAGCTGCAATTCCAAGCTCTGTATGTCAGCACAATAGATTTAAAACTTAAGATGCAGAAAACCTGTTTTGACTCTTTAATGGTCAAAGTTTGAGCCAATTTGATGATGGACTCTGAAGCTTCTTGGACACATACCCCACACTGGGCAGGTAGCATCCCAGGAATGTAGTTACACATTCCAGAGACTGAGACCTCAACTACTGATGGGTCTATTTGGTAGCAATATCCAGTGTAAACTATTACTGATCACTGGAAGGAAGTCACTTGTTCACTACTCTATTAACCAGGATTCTCAGTGTTTACGACACATCTCATTTTCACAGCTCTGACTTAATCAGTTAAAAGTTCTTAGTAAAGTTAACGGTGAAAGATCAATGAGCTCCAAGTCTAACATTAGCAGCTCAGCTTCACTCATAACAACAAGAATACAGACAAGTGTGCAGGTATAAATGTAACCTGTGTTAATGCGATCTAAGCACAGAACCAACCCAGCTACAGGCTGCAGCACTCTCAGAAAGTGTCTCCGAAAGAGTGCGGGTGATGTGATGAATGTAACCACTCGACGTCACCGATCCTTTTGTTCACAAAGTCGTGCTGTAAAATCTCAAGTTGAGCACATTTGCAATCTTTGTGTTTGAAACCTTTGAGTCCACCAAGGACTAATTTACAAAATGATCTCATCAAACTTGGAAATAAGGACTCAGGACAGCAAAGCATTCATCAAGGTCAGAGCAAGGGAGCCGAGGTCAGTTTCAAAGATTTCTATAAATGTCCAGTGCTTGCTGGTCATTAGAAAACTAAAAAGTCTGTCCTACAACAAATGGCTTTTCAGAGCCAGAAAACCACATTCATCTTTTATAGTCTACAGAGTTGGTACATTCTGAAAATATCCCTTTTGCCCCAATAAAAATTCCTTCAGAACATGCAGTCAAGAGAGGAACCCTCTCTGGGAGGCACGCAGATCATTATCCAAGTCTGTCAAGGAGGAGAAAAAAGAAAGAAAGAAAACTTACGAGAGCACAGTTCACCACAGGGTACAAACCAGTAAGTTTCAAAATAAGGCCATTTCCAGAATTTGTCAAAATGCATATCTAAAAAAGATAATGCAGGATTCGCTCCAAAATGGCATTGATTTTAGAGATAATAGAAGATCAGTCAGCATAAGGATAACTGGAACTAGTAAGCACTGCGGAGGCTTTGAATGGGCATGATATGAACATACAGCCTCATTAGAAAGACAGTCGAGGCCTGTCTATGAGATGCATGGGCATGTGCAGCATCGTACAGAGAAGCTGGATGAATTCTGATGTGCATCAGAACATTTAGCTCAGATTCAGCCAAATGCAGTAAAGTAGTTTGGACAGTGCCTCTCAGTACCAGCCGATAACCACCCAAAGACATATAGCAGCTTAAGTGGAATACATTTCTTCAACTACTTGAATTAAAGTTTAGAGTGTGCACTTCAACTCTCTCGATCATTTCCACTGTGGTGGTGTACAGAGGTAAGACTTGAATTTTCTTAAATACACTTTAGCCAGTTTTCAGAATCTGGCATTAGCTATATTCAAAAGATCTTCATCCAAAGAACACAGATGAGAATTTGTGTGTGGCAAAGGTAAATTACATTTCCTGACATATGCAAAGGTCTGATGACCTGAATGTTTAAATTCAGACTATAATAATCTATTATAGTCTGGGACATTTGGAAACCATTTACTTCAGTGATTCATAATGGAACAAATCTGGCCACGTGCATTAGTCTTAGTCTTTCACACTTCAAGTTGTTGGCATTGCTGTGTGACAGCTGAGTGTTTTTCCTCACCACATGAGTTCTCGTCGCTGCCGTCGCTGCAGTCCTCATCTCCGTCACACTGCCACACGGACGGGATGCAGCGACCGTTTCCACACTGAAATTGATTGGCTTCACATTCTGTCTTCGTACCTACAGAGGACAGACAGTTTGAGAGAGAGAAGAAAAACAAAAACTCAACTTATTATAGTCCCAAATGTTTCCACATATAATTTGGAGTCTGGGATGTCATTTCCATTTTGTTTTAGTTCTATCAAGGTTCGCTCCAGTGCTTAAATCTCCTTTTAAAGAACATTAGTTGGCACATATTTTGGAAATCCACAGTAACTTGTTTCACAATTCAAACTTCAACAACTAAAATGTAACACTAGTATTTCACAAAGAAATGACAATGTCAACTGAAAAACATGTGCAACAGTAAACTGAGTAGTTGTTGGGCTTTGCAACTATCACTTTAATTACAGCAACAACTTTGACTCACCGCTTAAGATAACAAATTGTGCTTGTTTTAACTTCACCAATACGCTCCTATTTTGCCTTTAAGTACAGTGGAGTCTATCCTAGCCGTCTTAGGGTGAGAGGCAGGGCACACCCTGGACAGGTCGCCAATCTGTCGCAGGGCACAGACAACCAATCGCACTCACATTCACTACTGCAGGCAATTTAGAGTTACCAATTAACCTATCCCCATTAGGGCTGGGCCATATTATACCGTAAACGGTAATACCGGTATAATGTTGGGCAACGATAGGAAAATGAAATATTGCGATAGAATATGGATAAAACGTGCATGCGCAGTGTCTGTTTTCATACATACATGGCAGAAAAGGCACGGTGCAGAATAAGAGTGAAAGCAGATCGTTGAATGGAACGGATGAACCAGAATTTGTTTGTTAAAAAAAAAAAAAAGCTGCAACTTCAGTGGTGTGGAGCTGGTTTAGCTTTCATCCGTCAGATACACAACAAAGCACTATTTTTGGTAGAGCATGCTAGCGGGCCGTCGTTATTACCGTGTTGTTTGGAAAATACGGCACACTTAAAACAATCCTTTGATTTTTCTGAAAATCGACAGGTCCCCTTATGGATTCTGGTTTTGTTTACTGACCTCGAAACAATTTTATGTCGTACACGGCGCTCGAAAATCTGTCAAATGTTTCAGTACGACTTTGCTAAGCTACGAAGCCGCACCGCTTGATGGATTGTCGGAGCATTACGGCTATATTAGGCAGGAGCCTCGCGGAGTGATGTGAACTGTGCTTCAACATAATATTACCGTATTTTGTGTGTGTGTGTGTGTGTAACCTCTAAGTTTTGTGGATGTTAAACATGGTTATGGTGAGGATGTTGGCCAATTTCCACTGGAAATGCATTTTGGTTAAACTGTTAGCAAGGAATTTGTACTGTTACATTTTTATATAACTTTAATGTACAAAAAAAAAACCCCAGCTGCTTGTTTAAGTGAAAATACGTTTTGGTTGGTTTTTTTGCACTAATAAAATTGTGGAGTTGTAAAGTATCTTGTCTAGTGTCAATTATATCAGTTATATCGTTATCGCAAATTCTCAAATTTATATTGCGATAAACATTTTTGGCCCTGCTCTAATCTCCATTAACTGCATGTCTTTGGACTGTGGGAGGAAGCTGGAGTACCCAGAGAGAACCCACGTGAACACTGGGAGAACATGCACACTTCACACAGAAAGACCCCAGCCTGAACTCAGGATGTTCTTGCTGTGAGGCAACAGTGCAAACTATCGTCTCAAGGTCAAACCATCACCCAGAAATATGCAGCGAGTAACTTTAAAAATCTGAAATAATGCTGCCGTGCAGAACTGATTTAATACTATACAAACAGGTTCTCTTTGCTAGTGAAAAGAGGAATATATATAAAAAGAAAAAAAAAAAAATCACAAGAATATGAAAAATTTGAAACTTTTTTTTTTTTTTTTTTTTAAGTAGGGTTAAATTTTGTTAAAACATGGATTTCCCCACAGTGCCTTAACTATAGGAAGCTCTTACGTGCTTGGACTGCTCCAAAACCCACCAGTTCCCCCACTCTTATCTTGAAAGTATAATGGCTGCAAACCAGCCCCAAGACATTCTTATCTAGCCCTATAGCCAAGTAGCTATTGTGTTCGGTTCTTTACGTCATTCAGATGCTTCCCCTTAGAACATTTCATCCCCATGTTTGACTACAGCTGGTGACTAGTTCTACGCTCCCAGAGGACTGTCCTAACCAGACTCTGAAGCTGACAGCTGCCATCCCCAGTGGCACTCTGAGAAGCAGCTAATATTGCAGTTTTCTGGTGTATGACAGTATGAGGATCATTCAGTGGAGCCTAAACAGCCAAGATTACCATGTTTACCACATCACTATAATTTAGTAAGGTGGAATAAATAAGTGGGGTGGGAAAAAAATAAAATGATGGCTTAACCAGAAGAATGATTCTTAGGCTTCTCCATAAAAACCAGATTCCAATTATGAGTTTTAAAAGTCTGCTTGTGTCCTAAATGACAACACAATCCCACTTTCAATACACTGTAATGCACCTACCCACAGCCTGCAATGAGATATCAAAGCCTCTTAAATAGAGACATTAAAATGAAAACCTTAAGCTCATTTTGACACTTTACAAGTAAAACAGACATAAGCAAAGCACCGATTTGTAGACAGTACTGTGCAGTGCAGTCTATTACCAGAGTACTGGAGGCGCTACTCCAGGTCTTAAAATACCACAGTCTGACCTTGCTTTAGTGTCGACTGTCTGCCTGACCAGGTGGATAACTGGAGCACATAATGATTAAAAGCAGCCCAGAGGAAGTCACGGTTCCAACTGAATCTGTATGCCACTGAGGTCAATGAATTTAAAGATGTATGAAAAAAAAAAGTTTCCCCCCGATAAAACTTGAGATGTGTATAAAAGATCAAAAGCACTGCAGGAATGCACACCAGAATTATAGCCCCGTCAGGCCAGAAAGAGCCTCTAAAAACTGCATTCAGACACTGAAACGCCATCTGAAGGATACTTAAGTGGGTCAGCAGCTCCTCCAGAGAGAAAAACACCCCACACTGATTTGAACCTGAACAGCTTCGGGCCTTTAGCTGAAGCTGCAACACTTTATTCAAGATCTACATCAATGAAACCATGCCACAGTTTCAAGACATGCTGCCAACACCAACGACTAATATTCAAATGTTTTGTAAGAGGCCAGACACTTTAAAAATGCAAATCTGTCAACTTTAATATGTCACTGCTGGCATCAGGGGAGGGGGCTCATGACGCAAGCCAGCTTTACACCCTGGCAAGACTGCATTTGACTTCTGACATTTCCCACTTATAGTTGGTACATTTGTTGAATGTATTATAGCATTATTGTTTTTTGTTTGTTTTTTTTAATCTAACGTTTTCAGAGCTTAATACATCAGCTAAAGTATCCATGTAAGATTTTACAGGGAAAATATTGGAAGTTACAGAGCTTTGACAAATTCTAAAGCACAGGAGGTGGCAGGATTATTTCAGGGATAAAAACATTTAAGCTTACTTAAAAAAAATAAATAAAAAAAACACCAACCAAATCAATAATACACCCAAGTAAGAAACAAAACACTTGGGAAGGACATTCTTAATGAGTCAACAGGGTCAAGTTAATCAAAGCTCTCCTTTTCACATATTTTTACAAACACAGCCTTGTAGATTAAGGGTGTGACTACAGGCTTTCTATCCCGAAGTCAAATTTACTCCTGTCAAACCATCTACAGAGATGCTAAACACAAGCACAGCGCTGCACTAACAAAGCAAAGACTTGAACGCTTCATCAGAGCATGCTGTTGATCAGAGTCCAGCAGCTTCACCGCACAGGACGCAAATACACGCCTGCAGACATCCATTCATCCAAGACTACACCACCTGTACTTAAAGAGTTCATTTCATTCATTTTCCATTACATCAGGAAAACGGCAAGTAATTTCACCATATTAAAAATATAAATCAATCTAAAGAGACCAAAAAAAATCATTAAGACAGAAATCATAGAAAGGAGGAAATGTTTAGAGAAAAGGTCAGTGGTAAAGGCAAATTATTTTAAACTGCAAACATTTATTAAAAAAAAAAAACAAAAACAAAAAAAAAAAACAGTATATTTATCTAATGCAAAACTATTCATAGCAACTGTTAATGGTGGAGGGCACTGTGGGAAACCGACAATGAAGTGGATAAGATCCAACAGCTCTAAACTTCATATTACTGAGAGGAGTCAATTATGACTGCAGCCACATTTATACAGGCCATTGTTCCAATTTTTGAAATTTTAAATGTTTCCACTGAACTTGACAGGCTACACCATAACTTCACTCATTGATATAGTACGGCTCTTGTTACCATTGCAGGCTTCGATTTTATTAACAGCCCTTTATAAGCTTTATTGCTGCAGAAGACTGGGAATTAAGTATCTTTCTCAAAAGTGACAATGAAAAGAGCCCAACTGAAGGAAATCAGTCAGGTTGATGCCTTTAAACTAATTGAAAAAAAAAAAAAAGGCAATAGGTTTTATGTCTGTAAGAGCGGAAGGAAATTTATAATTAAAATAATGCTATTTTTAAAAGGAATGATTAAATGACTCCACATGTTATTGTGACTTTGCACAACTTCTTTAGAACCTTCCCTTATATATCCTCATGGCCACATTTGTCCCAAGTTTCATTCGACTTGACAGTGACATATGGACTTTATAACGGGCAAGATGATTAGAAATGATAGGAGACTAAGATTAGACTTAGTATTAAAAAAGTTACTACAAGAAGATCCATCCAAAAACATGACTCCTGTCAGAATGTTTTATTTTCTGATGACTTGAGAAAATAAAGTCTGACCATGACAAATACATTTCCTTGAAAAAGGAGAAACTGCTAAATGAGTCAAGCAATTACATAAAGACTTCCCATTTGTAAGATGACCAAAACAAGCAGACAAAGCTGAATAAATAAAGCACTCCGAGAGCCTCACTAACATTCACATTGGATCTGGGAATTCACTGAAGTCTTCAATAGGCACTGCCAAGCAAAAGTGTTGAGGTGTCAATGAAAGAAAAAAATAAATTTAAAAAAAAGGGGGGGGCTTATCCAGCACCTAGTGTTTTCCTTAATCCCTCAGCACTGCAGTGTTTCTGGGAAGACCTTATATTTTATGAAGAAAATTAATAAATTAAACTGTTATGAAGCCAGAGACATTGGCCATCAGCTCAATGAGCAACAGAATCCATTAACTGG
The DNA here is from genome assembly GCF_963969265.1 of Rhamphochromis sp. 'chilingali'. Classification (NCBI taxonomy): domain Eukaryota; kingdom Metazoa; phylum Chordata; class Actinopteri; order Cichliformes; family Cichlidae; genus Rhamphochromis; species Rhamphochromis sp. 'chilingali'. The sequence continues at coordinate 36,516,405 of NC_137930.1, read as the reverse complement.
GTTCAACAACTCCTGACCCATCTTCTGAACATATTCACATCTACGCAAATAAAAATACACAAGCAGAAAGTTATTCATGATTTCGCCAAACTTCCAACTTTCTCAGAAGAAAAAAAAAATGTCAGGATACTGTGCTGCATACAAGACTTGATTTTCAGCGAGTGATTACACATATTCGGCACAGTTTAATCAATTCTGTGCAACTGCAACTACTCTCAGGGCAATGATTACAGCAGTATTTGTATCTGAAACGTGAACCAGCAACTTGCAAGTTACTGATCTCCCATGCCACCCCCCAACAATATGACATACTTTAAGCAACCGCTTTGGCAACATTGGGAAGGGAAAAAGCCTTTAACAGGAAGAAACCTCAAGCACAACCAGGCACAGGGAGGGGGGTGACCAGTTGGGGTGAGGGGAGGAATGAGGAAACGAGATAAAAACCACAACATTGATATTAGTCACCCATAAGGCTCATTCACAATTCAAATGTAGCCTTGACCTTGTGCACAATGATCACCCTATTGGTTTTCACCCAAATTGTGCACAAGTTTCACTAAAATCTGACCCAAGCAGCAACAATTTGTGAATTATGAAATGACAGTTCTGCAGTCCTTCAACCAGTTAAGTTAACCCTGAGAATGACCCTCACTCCTCAACACAACCCTTACATGGTGAGTGACTTTAGAATAAGCCTACTAGTCCCCTTGGCCTCCAAGTTTCTAACACTGAACACGCACCGTTTGTCCCCTGAAGTGTCCATCCTTTTACAGTGTTCACCTTCATACTACTCAGCCCAGTTGTTCATGTTTCATTTCAAGGGGAAGGGGGGGGGGGGGGGGGGGAAGAGGGGGGTTTGGACAAATAACTGCATATCTGCATGTTACAGGAACAAAAGTCCTGACTCATCACACTGCTGATGTACATTTAATGCTGACTGAGGTAAAGAGTGAGATCACATAAAGAGCCTCTGGCACACAGTAGCTGTTAACTCCAAAACAAAGCGCCACCATGTAAACCAGAGAAATCATAGAAGGTCCAGCAGCAACACTGATACACCTCCAATTTCTGTGGGACTCTAAAGTGAATCCAAAAAGAAAACAGAAGCCCAAAGCACAGTATAGAAATATAAAAATATGCAGCATTTGCTAGTGTAAACATGAGGTGTAGTAAATGGGGTGCAGCGGCGCATACAAGTAACCATAAAGCCAAGCTGCAGGGAATGGTAAATATATTCCTGTTTTTGGCTTCTTTAAGAGCGTATCCTCCTGGGTTACTATTCCAATATCTACACAGAAAACCATCGGCTTGCTGTCTGGAAAACTGCACTTTGATCCACACATCGCAACAACACACCTCAGTAGTAAGCTCGAGTATACAAACCTGTACGAGCTCCTTCTCCCTGCAGTGTCAGATTCAATTTTGAGCTGAGAGTTGAAGCCTGAACCCTCCAGACTGTACAGAGTGAGGACTACTGCTTACAATGACATGAGAAATGTCGCTCTGCTTTAATGTCATTCTTTGTTTGCACCTTTACATTAAATATTTTAACATGACTAAAGATCACATTACTTAGCCATGTTTTACAGACTCTGCATACAGCTTTTTTTTGAAGCCCAACACGTCCAAGAAATAAAACAAAAACCTGGCCTCTTTGATTGTAGTCATTATTTAAATATTGCTGCTGTCCAGCTAGTCTCACTTTCAACCATCTGGTATATAAAAACTCGATTTCTGATTTGCTGTTTACTTTTGTTTGAGCAGCACAGAAGCAGGTTCAGATTGGTCTGTCATTTTCCAGAATACTGGCTCGAGTGCACCGACTGCAGTTTTCCACCAAATCGATTTATAGCCTTTTTTAAGTTCCAGTTGATGCATGCTCTTTTAAGTGTGTGCATCCACCTCACTCCCACAATATTCACAGGATATTTGGTTAGTAGCAGCACTGGAGTATTTGAACAACCATGATTGAAAATGTTCAACTTTTCAGAACAAGCAGCACGAGCAAAACTTTGGTGTAGTAACAGATGATGATACCTGGAATACAAGTGTGATTTCTACATAGTTGCCCATCCATAACTCCAAATGGCTCCTGTGACACAACACTGAGCTCAGAGACTGCAGCATAAAACAATTTGAGCCAAATTGAAAAGCTTTTGCTCTGCAAAAGGAAGACTACGCTCACCAGCTGCTGTCCAGCACAACTGAACCCTGTTGAATCAGCACTTAAAGGCTGCTGGTTACTGTGTTCTGTTATTCATTGTCACAAAACAGTCGTGGTATTCTTAATTGAAGAAAAGGACTGATGTGCACGGCCACACTGCCACAAACTCTACTGCACTAATTTTCTGTGGCGCAGCCACTCTCTCCTCAAATATATAAAAACAAAACTTAAAAAAGCCAAAAAACAATACATTTTTTAAATAATTTTATTGATTTTCTAACCTGTCGCACTGACATCGTTTCATGTTTTGTGCAATACAGATATTGGTTGCCACCTTTCTCATTGACACCCACAGTAAAAGATGCTTAAGCAATTTAGATTTTTAATATCGTGTACACCAGTTAACTGAAATGTAGCGATGCCATCTGCCACCATCCAAGTCGGCATTCCTGGAGAAATTAGAGCACTTCTCCCTCTCCATCACTGCGAGGTGGAAAGCATTGTGAACCAGCACTGTTCTGCATTACTGGGCACAGAGCACGAACTGTTTAATGTCTCAGTAAACTGTCAAAACTACACTACTTTAAGACTAATTTACAGAATATTCTCTATTACTACTGTGAGAAATACAACCCAACTGTGTCAGCTAGTAGTACTCTCCTAATTTAAACCACAGATTCAACAGGCATGGAGCTGTAATGAACCATCTCCTGCCCAAAATAGCAGCTCATTGTGTGCTATAGAACTGCTTTCACAGTTGAGGTCATGGTGATGCAGTTTTCCCCAGTAACAGAAACGTTTGCAGTGCTCTCCTCCTCCTGTCCACCTCCCCGCCCACTTCAAGAATCAAGCGCACCCCCACATAGCCGCCCCCCCCCTCTATAGCCGAGGATCTGGGTCTAGCATGGTATCACAGTAACCATGGAGGGGAAAAAAATACATCCATTTTAATCAGGCCAGGGTTGCTGCTGCTGATCTCGCTGTTGCCTAATTTGCGTGGCATCTTGTTCAAATAGGCTCACACGGTCTGTGTGTGTGTGTTCGTTCAGGCCTGGTGAGAAGCTGAGAATGAGACAGTGGTGGTGGTGCTGCTGGTGGGTGTATTGTGTGTGCGCATTATAAGCACTTCTGATTCACCAGTTTCCCCCCAAAGGCCATTTTTCCACAGCAGGCTGGAATTCAGGGAATCATCTCTTTCAATAACTTGTTTCATGATTAAATTTAATATTTCGTGCACAGGTTAATTTTATTTACATATTGCCAGCTCACAACCACTGTTTTATGGAGCCTTCTTATTATAAATCTCTACAATAGAGAGAGAACCCCAACCATCAAACTACTGATGGAAGGAGAAGCTCCCTTTAACAGGTAGAGCACCAGCAGAACCAGGCTCAGGGAGGGGCCGTCACCAGTGGAGGGTGTGAAGCACAGAAAATATTGCCATTTTTTTCCTTTTAATGTTAAACACACATTTAAAAAAAAAAAAAACAATAGATTAAAATATAAGTAATTGGGGCCAAAAAGGAAATGCTAAAATTTCTTCAACAAGCACCAACCAAGTAGTGTCTAAAAGCTGCACTACTAATGGTCAGCAGGGGACAACTGCTCTTACTGCAAAAAATAAAAATTAAAAGCAACAAAAACAAGACTATGGGGGGAAAGCCCTCACCTTACTCTGACATTGAGGTCATGAGCTCCAGCACCAGTCACAGTCTTAGAGTAAAGCAAAGTTTATTTTCTAAATTCTGGTCAATATTAGAGCCAAGTCTGGAAAGTCTGGAAAACCCTGATGTTCCCACAACATTACTTCAGATAAGTGGATAAAACTGATCAAAAGATACACATGGGGTTTTTTAGGCTTCTTAAAGGGACTGATACATTTATAAATTACTGAATTCTTACTACAATGTAGCCATTTTCACACAAAATTACTAGTTTGATCGATTCAACTGTGCAATAACCCCTACAGCACAGCATTTAATGCTTTTTATTATACATAATGGTGAATCTGGGTCTGTTGAGCAAACTCAAGATGTAACTGATCCGTGCATTTCACTTCATGTTCAGAGTTTCTACCAGTGTGCTGCATACTGCCAGGCCTAAGGGACTAACAGATTTTTCAATTTGTAAGACATGTCTATAGACACAAGTTAGAGTACAATGTTAAAAAATACTGCACATGTGATACTGCAGCTGCTCAATTCTGTAAAGGTAACGGGTATTGTTCAACACCTGACCTTGAGGTTAGGAAACAACTGATGTCATCCAACAGTGATGAAGCTTAATGCAAGTTGCATGAGGACAAAGAGATGCCATCTTTGAGCAAGTGGCATGAAGGCAAAAATATAGGACAAACATCTTGTTTTCCTGGACTTGAGACTTTACAGCCTTAAATAAAAGCACTTTAAATAGCTTAAGAACATGATGTGATGCCATAAAGACCTGTTAAAAGTTGGGGGCGGGGGGCAAGTTCAAAAGCCAATGAAAGCATCAATATTCACATCCCCCACATGTTTAAATGTTAATTGCGAGATTGACTATGTCATGTTCTTATTAGCTGTTAATAGCTTATGTGTGTGCTTCTGATTAGCTTACCACATTACTAGGACAAAGTTTGGGGTTCGGGCAGGTTTCAGACAAGTTTCAGGCCTTTGGAAATGAATCATTTAGGGGTTCTGCCCAGATTCCTAAACTTTGCTTGTAAATGACTAAACTTAGCATTTTGCTAGTAATGCCATAGTTGCTGAAAACTTTGAAAGCATCCAGAAACTTGTAACCAGATAGTATGTGTTGACAAGGCTTAGGAAAATCTCCAGTATTGGCTGCAACATTGTGCTAAAACTAAGCTATCCACAGTGCACAATTATCAGAAAAGAAACTAATCACTGACAGTACTCTCATATACCGACATTTGGACCAGGTCCAGAGTCATGTATGCACCTCAGTTTAGACCAATATAGATGGATGCATGAAACAAACTCTAGCAATACTGAAGCACTTTTATAATAACCTACTTTCAGCTGCTCCGTTATTCCCAAAACAATCCCAAAGGATTTCAGTCTTCTCTCAAGATCAAGTTGGTAATCTTTCTTTTGTTCGTGGCTCAAGAGTTGGCCATTTGTCTTGTAATCGGAAGGTTGCCGGTTTGAGCCCCGGCTCGGACAGTCAGTCGTTGTGTCCTTGGGCAAGACACTTCACCTGTTGCCTACTGGTGGTGGTCAGAGGGCCTGGTGGCACCAGTGTCCGGCAGCCTCGCCTCTGTCAGTGCGCCCCAGGGCACCAGTGTGTGCCCTGGGGCAAATGACTGAATGTAGTGTAAAGCGCTTTGGGGTCCTTAGGGACTAAGTAAAGCGCTATACAAATACAGGCCATTTACCATTTTGTTAGGCAAATGTGATAACCATTAGACTATGAAGTCATCCTAATCAAGGGAAAAAAGACAAGCTATGTTCTGGATTTTGAGGCTTCATCACAGCTGCTGCCATGCTACACTGATGACACTAGAATATTACTTAAACATTAACAAACCTCCAAAAAAAAAAAAAAAAAAAAAAAAAAATCACACAACAAGCCATGTTATTTGGCAGCCAATTCCATTAAAAATGCTCCAAGCAGCATGAAGTTCAGTGGCTCTAATTAGATGAAGTGAGGCCCTGTAACAGACAATCTGTTACAAAAGCCTGTGTTGGGACACCTGATAGATGAGTTATTAAAAATATAATGAAAAATAAATAAATCACCTTCTCTAGCAGTTATTAAAGGGGGGAAATCCACCAATAGAGACCAAAATCAATATGCTTAATTCCTCAACGTTTTAGCACTTCATATTCTCAGTCACAGATGTTGCCAAAAAAAGGGATGCGTTTACCATTTATGGAAAGCCATATATAAATTCTAGAGGTCCCTCTACATCTACGCATCAATCTTTACATTGATACAGAGTTTAGATTAGAGGGGATCGATGTATGACTATGGTTCTGAAGTAATTAAATGCAGTTAAAGCTCATTCTAATTAGTCCCTTGTCTGTATCCACATATGTAAAAGTATCCATATGATACAATGTTTAAAAAAATATAACTTAGCAGGTGCATCACAGAATTTAAGTGAGGGGTTTGTGTGACATACAAATATTTCTCCCAAAAAAAGTTGCTCATATATTTGAGTGTATGCAGCCCAGTTGTGCTTAGTCCACCTCCACATGCCCATTTCTGAACCCGAAACAAACAAAAGCCCTGCAACTTTTTAACTTTTGATTGTTGCTATGCTCTGAACTTGTAACAGACACTCCGTGACATTTTCTGTTACTCTGCAGACCAGAGCGCTTTCTCCATTCCACAACCAATCATGAAAATCACCAACAGCTGCAACCCCAGTGCGCACAGCTCTACAAGTACCACCAGCTGCTAACGGCTCGAGCTTGGCCACTTTGCTCTTAATTGGGCCTTCACTGGGATCCCCTGCAGTACGTAATTTGCGCCCCCCCCCCAAAAAAAAAAAAAAAAAAAAAAAAAAATCCGTCAACTGCTGATACTCCTTTCCCGAAACTGCGGGGCTGCTTGCTACCCTTATTTGTGGCTTTTTCTCTCCGTGTTAACGCACTGTGTCCACGCTTTTCAGCCTACCCACCCCCTTTCCCCAGTCCGCTTCCACTTTATGAATAAATAAATAAATTACGAAGCTCGATGGGGGTGGAGATGACAGGAGAAAATCCCAACAGTCTAAGTAAAGGAGAAATCAGGACGACAAGGGTTTACAATTTGAATGGCTGCGGGTCTTCAGGGCTAAATTAAATGACCGTGGGGCTAATTGGGCATCAACGAGCAGCGTTGAACCCAACGAGCAGCGTTGAACCCAACGAGCAGCGTTGAACCCAACGAGCAGCGTTGAACCCAACGAGCAGCGTTGAACCCAACGAGCAGCGTTGAACCCAACGGGGCCACCCCCCTCCCTGTAGTTTCCAATAATTAATAGAGCTAAAATAATGCAGACTCAGATTCATTTAAAGCACGTATTTCTCATTTTTTCCCCTTAAGAAAGACGCAGTTTGAGAGCTTTCCTCGATTAGAAGCGGCAGGGGTTGAGTGGCCCCAAGGTGCAGCCAAGCACGGGCTTTTCTTCAAGGAGCAGCCAAGACAGGTGTGCAGCTCCGTTTAAGGTTAGCTAACCTCACCGCACAGGGTGCGCGTTTCGCCGGTACGGTGACTCCAAATGCACACACACGCACACACAAAAGAAATGGTGGCTCGGGACTTACCGTGAACGTTAACGAAGCGTTGGAGACATATTAGCATCGGCAGCAGAAGGATCCCCTGTGTGGACGTGACCATCTCTGGCAGTGCGAAAAAAAAAAAAACCGTGCGGCTGCTAGCTGGGCTACCTCAACACTGCCCGTCTTCCCTGTCGCGCGCTGGCCTGCTTTGCTCTCTGATTTTGCCGGTTCACACGCAAGCCACACATGCGCACACAAAGAATGAGTAGAGCAGAAGGGCCGCTTTTGCCTGCCGACGCCACACAGACCTGAGTCCGGCCGAGGGGAGAGGAGCGCTGAGAATAAGACACGGAGGGGTTCGCCGCGCACACCACGCGTCTTCTGATCTCCTTCTACAACCACGAGCCCGCACGGCTCCCGTCCTGTCCTATCAAGGCTAAATCCATTTCCCCAAATTGACGGTAACGAGCGGAGACCGGTCAGGTCGTTAGGTATTGGTGCCACAGCTGAGGAGGATTTTTTTTTCCTCCTTCAATACGTCTTCGGCACACGTTAACCCTTCGCTATCCGCATGAAGTAATAAAACAATAAAGCACATTTTATATGGCAGGAAACACTTCAAAGAAACTGGTAACTGTGTATCATAACACAGCAGTTCTATCTTAAATCAAAGATAAATTAAGACACAGTTGGCTTCTTCAATATCCATTATGAATATATTTTTGCATATACTTCAAACATAAGGGCAGTAACTATGACTGCGATACTTATATACAGCAAACGTGCTGTATATAAGCTTTGTTTTCACACCTAAAGAGGTAAAATTATTATTGTTCTTATTATTAATGGTAAGTGAAATCTGTGAAACAGCATAATCAAAATTGCACATCCTCATTGGTGTGACATGGCATAGGTGGGTGGGGCTAGCATCAAACATGAAGAAACTATAGGCTGAGATGTCATCAGCCTGAGTAGTGTCTGTCATGTGGCTGTATCAAAGATAAAGGGCAAATAACTTATGGAAACACGAGTTTGATCTACTCCTGCAAGAAAAGCAGTAAAAATAAATAAATAAATACAATTAATGTGAGGTTATGATGTGTCTGTTTATGAATCTAGTTCTCATTTACATTGATTTTAGAAGATTGGGCATGTGTTAAATGGTCTTGTACTAGAATAGAATATGTTATGTTTATGTTCTGTATTCTCTAGATCAGGGATGTCAAACTGTAGGGCACATACTTTTATCTTTAATGGACTACAACAATGGAGCTCCACTTCATCATTAAGAAAATCTATTAAAAAATTTAGGTCTCGTTTTCCAAAGCCATCCAGGGGAGCCAGATTACTGTCTTTGTTGAGACAATTCCTTCCCTTGTGCCTTATGTTTGACACTCCTGGTCCAGATTACTGGCTCCAATATGTTGCACAGACTCTAAATCAACAAGTTAATGTTCATGCGCCAGCTGAATTCTGTGAGCAAGATATTGCTAATTCCACACCACGCCTTGCTAATTTGGAGGATGGGTGATCACAAGTAGTGCATCTGTTTTTTCTTTTTCTTTTTATCCAGCCGTCCATCTTCTCCCACGTCACATGGCCAGCAGTCTAAGCAGAAATTCCCAGACCTCCTTCTCCTCAGCCACCACCTCCAGCTCTTCTGGTGGGACCCTGAGGCGTTTACAACAAATCACATAATCTCTTATGTCTCAAGAGACATAATCTCCTGAGTGTTAGATAGACCTAACACTCAGACAAGGCCAAAATGCATAGGAAGTTTTCGGGAAGCATCATTATAGGATCTGCTGAACCCTACCATCTTTATTAGTCCACTAAAATCAGGTGGTTGTAGCTAATGTAGTAATGCATTTGAAATCCTTTGCCTTCACCAGTGAGGGTGGCAACACTTTCCAGCTCACTCCACTGAAAAAGGAGTTGTTGGGATCATGAGGAAAGCAGCTTTATACTATTAATACTATTATAGATTCATTTTTAAACCTTCAACAATGTCAAAGTACAAGGATAAAACAAATTCTGCTATACATGTCCTAAACCTAGACAAAAATGTGTCTTGTGTTGGGCTATTTTTTGTGTCCTGTTTTCCATTTTCAGTCTGATTTCATTAAGCTACCTATCCTTTGGATTACTGATAGGGTTATAATACACCTTTTTAGTGGAAAAGTCACAGCGCTCAGTTAAAGAAGCAATGGAAGATTTTTTCAGCTACCAACCCCCACGCGCCGCTGTTGTTTCTCAGTTTAATAGTGCACTTGCACTGCAAAACAAACACAAAAGATCATAAAAGGACTCCAAAGACACATAAAAGGCTCTATTCGTCTGATAGACTTAAAATAATGACAAAGAGACAAAAAAGAAAAGCAAAACAACTCCTCCCTAAAAATCTAAATGATTACATTAAGTAACTATAAACGCAGATAAAAGAAGCAATACAACTAATGACTGCAGTATATTACTTTCAGTCTATACCTTCACAGACATATTTCAGTCTATATATTATCCTGATTAGAAGAAGAAAAAAAGACCTGGGCGATTTTTTTAAATGTATTGATAGGTTCACAAAACAGCAGCCTTGTATTGTGTTCAATATATTTTTCGACTTTATTACCAGTGCAATGAAGTCTGCGGGATATACTCGTGTCCTTTCAGTAAGAAATCACTGCACCATTTGTTTAACAGCGGGCCCTGTGGCCACATGTGGTAATTACAGAACAATGGCGCAAAAAACAAAAAATCCCAGTATTTCTTTTCAGGACTCTAGCTCTTCCTTGACTATTTTCAAAGAGGAAATAAGGCTTTATCTATAAAACGTGATACATTTGAAGATTATATAAGTACTGAATCCAAATACCCAAATAAGAAAAGCAGGAGTTATCCCATTTACACATTTTTATATGTGGAATGCCTGGAGATCAAATGTGTTATCATTTCAGCACAGAAAGACTGAAATCACCTAGCACCTCAAGAGCACCATGTGTTGGTTTCACTGCCAGTCATTTTGTAAGAGCATATGTTTCACTTTCCAAATACTGAATAACAAATTTCTGAGCCAAATTCAGCTGTAGGTTTTTTTCCTCTCTTAGTCTGATACTATTTCTCCCCCATTTTGATCACCAGGCCTTTGGGATTTCCACAGGGCTGCGTGGTGCCAGGTTTTATAAACTCTCAGAGTTCTTATCACAGGATTGAACCTCATTCTTAGTGATGGCTTTTGGCTGCTGATACACCCCTAGGCTCACTCTGTCCCAGATTTTCACGTCCCCTTAAACAAACACACACACACACACACACACACACACACACACACACACACACACACACACACACACACACACACACACACACACACACACACACACACACCCCTCTGTCTATGAACAGACGTATTCACTAAAGTACGTTGTAAAACAGTGAAAGAAGGCGCAGCAGCGCCTCTTCTTTCTCAGGAGACTGAAAAGATTCTAGTGATTCAAAGTTGGTTTAGAATATCATGTTCGGGACTCTCTGACCTAGAGAATTATTCTAGTCACAATCTATGTGTGTAAGCATGTTTGCAGTTACCCCTCTGCACTCTAAGCCCTTTAATACAATATATCAGTCCGGACAGTCACGCCGAACGAAGCTTATGACCTTCAGAAGACTGAGTGCCAACTTATTATGAGCACATTTGCAGTATATGTATGAAAATGATTATAACCACTTATTTTGGTAAAAGAAATCAAACATTTTCAATCCCAACAGCAGTCATCTCCAAACATCCACAGACTGATTACAGATCTAAAGGTTTAGAAATCTAGTCTGGTATGAGATACAACCTTCGAAGTAGTATTTTCCACTTGTACAAAATGCTCAGAATTTATTTGCCAGCTTGATGCATATTTCTTAAAATGAATCATTTTGAATGCTTATCAGACACAATAGCATTTCACAACAGTTTACAATACTGCACAATACAATTTCACAACTCAGGATACAATGATCATCTTTCTTTTACTCTGCTTAGTGGTGATTGGCAGGTTAGTTATAAAAAAAAGCCCATTGCTATTGATCTTAATCTGCTGTAATGCCTGTTTCTATCTATTTGATTTACCAGCTAGTGCAACTGTAGATAATTTTGCAGAAGACAATGGAAGGTGCACACTGGTATTTCTACTGTGTCAACATAATAGCCGCAGTGAAATGAATGTGAGTGTTTCTTGTGCAACCCTAACTTTAAAGGAGTATTATGACATTTTGGAAATGCACCAGAGTTGCATCTGTGCACCAAATAATATGTAAAAAAAAAAAAAAAAAAGGTTTTAGAGGGATTTACATGTTTCCAATCTTGGAGATTGATTTCCTGGAGAGGAAACCTCACAGTGACAGCAGGTTTTCTTTCACAAGAATAATCTTTATAATATTGTCTTAAATTACCCTCTATTTCTCTTACTTAAAGTATGTATTAAACTGAGATTACACACAGTTATTTATGTGTTATCGTCATCCGTTCCCTACCTGAGTAATGTTGCTGACCATGTCCATACCTTTATGACCACAGTGTGCCCATCCTCTGATGGTTGCTTCCAGCAGGATAACACACCATGTCGCAAAAGCTGGTTTCTTGAACATGAGTTCACTGTACTCAAATGGCCTCCTCAGTCACCATATTTCAATCCAATAGCGCACTTTTGGGATGTGGCAGAACCAGAGATCCACATCATGAATGTGACAAATCTGCAGTAACTGCGTGATGCTGTCATATCGAAATAAACCAAAATATCTGAGGAATGCTTCTAGCATCTTGTTGAATCTATGCCATGAATAATTAAGGGAGTCCTGAAAGCAAAATGAGGTCCAAATCAAATCCATGATGAGGATATGTCTGTGTCAAGCATCAGATAGCTTAGTAAGCTAAAATCACTTCCTGGTGGCCAAAAGAAATCAGTACACTCCAGCCATTTATCCTGTGTAAAAAAACCCGCAGGTGAAAAAAATATGTCAGCATCAGTAAGATAACAAATGCTTTCTTTAGCCCATATTTATAGGATATAATCAGTAGTGTCAGATGGAAAGATTGGCTGCATATTCTGAAATAAAACTGAGTTGTACTATGTACTATATTTTTTTTAAAAAAATGTGTTATCCTAAGAATCCCATTTCACAAGAAAGTCTGGCCCAACTAACTAAACAATCTTCTAAATATCTCTAACCATGCATATAAACCAGTGTACATGGACAGATGCACAAGGAACTGTTAGACATTAACCATAGACGTATTTATTTTATTCTAATAGTGACTGTAATCATAACTGCCTGAAAGTGAACAGATAACTTACTGATGTCGTCGTGATTTTGGCATTAGTCACACTTTCATGTTGAAAATGAGCCATGCAGTGAACAAAGTACACACACAAGCAACAGGATGTGACCTCATCTCCATGTTTGAAGAATCCAAACATGTAAGATGGGTAATATTTACACTTGTGTACATATATAGAAGTGCGTACCGATTTCATATCTGACATGTTATTGTTGGTTTTCACATTTTTATCCTTTTTTTTCACAGAAAGGTTTGAGATTAATAGGTTAGTACGATAATTTGAGTTTAAAATAAAAGTCTCAGTGCTAAAGTCTAAAGTATATTTGACATTTGATATTTAAAGATAGATTTGGACTTTATTAACTTACTAAAAGATCAATTTTCTAGGGCAAAAATGTTAAAGGAGTTTTCTTAACTCTTCTGAAACAGGAATATATTAGCACTCAAAACATGCAGTAACATGAACATGTAACTTTCATTTTACTGCATGTTTGGACATAAAATCTTTTCATGGCAGGAAAAAAGGGGGATGTTCATCTGACAATGAGGATGTGAACTTGGTGAGAGCGAGAGTGAGGAGGAGTGGATCTCAAAATGATGTTTGAGGAGCACTTACAGTAGGAGGTCAGGAGTCAATTAAGGGTCACTGTTGTGTGCCTGAATGTCTCACTGGATGATTATGACTGACTAGAAGACCCCAAACTCTGTTTCACATTCATCAGCATCTGTTCCCCACAGAACAGTTATCAAACACACAAAAACATATCCAATCAATTACACAAGCAGACTAGCTCATGCATACATGCATACCCTTGGAATTTGATGATGTAAATATTAAAAGGCACTTCTAGGCTCCCTAAAAGTAGGATGAATTATTTTTTTCTTCAAAAAAATGAAAGTCATGCCGTAGAGAGTTGGATGACTCTTTTTATTTTCAGTGTGCTGTAAGTGTGATACAGATTCTCTACCGGAGAAATATGTTTTATACATGTAACCTGCTGACAACAACATCTGAGGTGTCTGCAGGAACATGGAAGGCCCCAGTCCACGAAATCTTTAACGCACACCTCCAAAACCCAAATCCAAAAACTCAAGCTTCAGTTGAAAAAATACATTTACCCAGTGAAATAATGCAGCCTGTCATGGTCCCTGTGCCCTGCTGGTCAATCCTCTATTGGGCAATATGTTTGTGGTTTGTTTGCTCTCTCTCTCTCTCTCTCTCTCTCGCCACGGCGATGCTCACTGCGGGCTCCCGCTGCTGGCCCACACACCTGCTCATCACCACACCGGCCGCTGATCCCAGCTGATTACTGCACTACTTAGATGGCGAGTCTGCACTAGTCTTCGCTGGATCGTTGAACTATCAGCGTCAGTCAAACTTGTGTATCTGCCAACCTGTATCTTGAAAGCCCTTTGTTATTATCCCGCTAACCCGACCTTTTGTGTTTAGATCGTTTTTGGAACCGGATTCTGAGAGGAGTGACTGAGGAGGAGCTTTTGTACAGAAAGTGTGGAGCACCTTTTCCCCTAACCCTGTTTCCCACGGACCCTGGCGACCCGGACCCATTTCCCCTGCACATTGTACATAGCCACTTGGTGATTGTGTTCACTGTGAATAAACGCACTGTTCTTCGCTTAAAGGGAAACCCTGGCCTGCGCCTGAGTCTCTTTCGGAACCCCTAACACAGCCTGCATTAAACATAGGTAAGTCCTAAAAATATTTTTAATGCACAAAATATTAGCAGGTAACGAGCTGACATTAGGAGCCTTTTAAACTCATTAACTGTAAGCCAGAAATCTGATCGATAGGTGATCAAATACTTATTACCTTCATGAAAATGCAAATTCATATATAAGTTTTTTGAAATGCTTTTTTGGGGACTTTTTTGTTATTGTTCTGCCTCTCACTGTTCAAATAAACCTACCACTGAAATTATAGACTGATCATTTCCTTGTTAGTGGGCAAAATTACAAAGTCTGCAGGGGTTCAAATCATTTTTCCATGACTGTTTCTGGTGTGTTAGCAGGGTAGTGATGAAGGCTGTCAAATTTGATCATAAGACAAATTATGGCTAAACTGCTCACATGTGGGGCATCAGTCCCTGTTACTTAGTTTGTCATTTATTTTATTTGAGCATTAAAAAGCAGGAAAGAAATTAGGAATTTTATATAGACTCCTTGAGCAACATGGCAGCTACAAAGAGATATCTGACTTCAACTCATATCCTTTCAGAGCCTGGTTCTGCTAGAGGTTTCTTCCTGTTTAAATTGTGTTTTTCCTTCCCACTGTCACCAAGTGCTTACGCAAAATTTTCCCTCTTTTGTTTTAGGGTTTTTGCCCTACAATATAAAGGGGCAACTGTTTTTGTGATTTAATACAATATACTCATGTTTTCCCACGGCAAAATTAACTGCCAAACCTGAATCTATACAGTAAATGACTGGATTTTTTCATTTAAGTCATTTTATTGATAAACATCTAAAAACGTTAGTACATCAGTTTCAGTCTTAGAATTTTTCTGGATTATGTCGCTTTTTTGCCTTTTTTGGATATGTCTGCTTTCCTGGAGTGCGAGTTAAAGCAGGAGCACAAAGAGAAATGTGAAGTGACAGAACAGCTTTGGTTACACAGAAGAAATTTAAAAAAAAAAGTTAGGCAGCTTCACACACTTTTTCAAACCCGAGCCCAGGAGGCTTTTATTTTTTACATTTTAATCTCATCATGTAAAAAAATATGACCCTGTTCTGTTTGTTCAAATCCAGCAGAGAAATTGCATTTCTTAACCAGAGCGATACACACAGCCTACAGATATCAGTGCTTCCTCAGACCAAATAGCTTTATCCTCATCTCCCCAGGAAGCTGTGAGAGCTCACCACTGGCTGAAAGCAGATATTTAATCATGGTCAGATCTGGGCCAGGTTTCTGAAGATGTTTGTTACCAAAGGGGGAACGTCTTTATCTCTGTGAGAAAGCAAAAAGCTGCAGACTCTCTTTAGGATTTAGATTTTCTCTACCAAGCCTTCCGAGAAAGAGGTAGAGAAGAGAAAGGGAGTTTGTGCTGTGATCTAATGGCACACCGTAATGACTGATCTCATCACTATAAGCTAAATATATAAACCAAAGATCTGGAAACTGAAAATCTCGACAAAGGATAGGAAATCAGAGGGGTGTGCAGGCTCAGAAAGTGAATACAAGCCTCAGATTAACACAATATAACTGGTTAATGTGTATCGTGTAACATTTGTAACTCGTGCCATATAATAAAAATATACCAAACGTATGAGCTTAACGCAAAGAAGCCAAAGGAACGCTGTGTCACTGTGTTTGGCAGTGTACACAGCGCTGCATGGAAGAATGTCAAAAGAAGATCTTCTCTACCTGGGTTGTATCCAGAAGTCATTTAAATAAAAGGAATAAACATTATCTATCTTATCAACTCGTTTAGTGTTGATGTTTGCCTTTTGGGTTTTTTGTTGCTGTTGTTGAAAGATTACTTTTTTCATGTGCCTGAATTTGGTTTTACTTTGAGATTTTGTTTCCGTCCTCTGTGATTATCTAGCCTGCCCTCATCACCTGTGAGCTAAATTGCTCTGATTTTTCTTTAATCTTTAATGAAGTGCTCTTTTATTGTTCTGAGAATTTATGTGAATTTGTGTATTCACTTTTCTTTGCTTGTAGCATTTGCTGAATGGCTGTAAAGAAAGGCTGTCATCGTGGGTCACCTGCAGATTAATATGTCAGGGTTTTTTTTTGTTGTTGCCTGTGCTAAACCCAAGGTGGAAATCTGCAAGTCATCATATAGTCACAAGCTGCACAAGGTTTTGTGGTATACGATGAAAAGTACCTCACATAAAGGGAAATGCAGCTACACTGAAGATGACAAACTTGTGATAGGTGTGTGAAGAGACAGAAGGTGATTCTCTAAGGAGAGTTTTTCCAGTGTTTTTGTCAGTTAATTGGGGATCTCACAAGAAATTTGTAATTAAAAAAGAGATGTACCAGCTGATAGATGCTTCCCCACTAAACCCAAATGATTACCACATGTAACGGAAACAGAAAAAACAGTTTGTTAACAGTTTATAAAGGTTATCGTGATTAATAAAATGAGAATATATGAGAAAAAAGAGACTGCATTCAAATAAAATCTGAATGCATATTCATATATGTATATACAGTATGTAAAGACTGATTCACATCTCAGGAAAACAAACCAAAGCACACAGCCAGGACAAGTCACTCCTTGCCCTTGAAAAATCCAGCGAAAGCCCAGCCTTACACCTCATTTTATATCTGTGGTGAGGCCTGAAGACAGCAGTTCAAAGAGGCTTCCCATTCAATCTAATAGAGCTTGAAAGGATCTGTGAAAAGGGATGAAAAAAACTGCCTGAATCCACATGTGTGAGACCTTCACGTGGTCAGGATGACCAAAAGCTATATGTGCTGCCCAAAGAATGTGCGTACTTTTGTGAATGAGAGATCTAAGTTTTGGCTTTTTATTAAACTTTCAAACAGTTCTGTTTGAAAGTTTAGTATTTTTTATCTACAGTGTAGATAAGAAATACTTGTTTTATCCATGTAAGGCAGGGGTGTCAAACATAAGGCCTGGATGCAGGAACCATGGCTCAATCCACCCTGTCTGATTGCTTTGGAGAATGTAAAAACTGTCCAGAAAAACTATTTATTTATTTATTTTGGTCAATTTTACAATATTGTCAAATGTAAGCCCAAATAGCTGTGCTGGCAGGTTTCTTTAGATCCTTTCCCAAAGTCAAGAGTGCTTGAAAACTTTATTTAAAAGCCATAAAAATCACAGTTTGTTGGTTATCCAGTTGCTACCCAGTCATATGCAAAGTGTTAAGGCCAATGTGTGACCCACCTGTCACTGAGACAAAAACCTCAATACAGAGCAGTAAATTTAGGCCAGACAAATGACAAATATCAAAAACTAACCAACCCCAGTTACCATTTTAATTCACTTTTTTCTCTATATATAAATAAATGAATTGCTGTTATTATTGAGGCCCACCTGCAGTACTTTTGTAGTCCACTAGGGGCCCCCAGGCCACACTTTGGGAACCACTGCTTTAGATTAACGAAACATTTCAGTATAACATAGAGACATGAGACATATTGTCGAAACTGCACTTCACTTTCTTAAGACATCTCAGGGATTTGTATGTAGTTAAACATCTTTACAGTGAAACAAACGGGGACGATTTGGCAGTATCTTTTTAAAGGTTATTAGGCAACGGTTCATACTGACTAACAATCAAATTGGGCTGTACCTAGTGACTTTCACACCGTTGATATAAAGTCTTAACAAAGGGGTCTGAATGCTTCCTGAAGCAACTATATGATCTAAACAGATAAATTCAAGCCAATTACATGGCAACAAGCCAATGGAAGACAACCTGCTGAAGTTCACACCGAGCATCAGGATGGGGAAGAGAGGAGATTTAAGTCACTTTAAATGTGACATGGCTGAGTGGTTTGAGAAAATGAGAAACTGCTGATGTACTGGGAGTGTTCCAGTATATAAGGTTGACCTCCCCAGTCACCAGATCTCAGATCAGTAGAGCACCTTTGGCATGTGATAGAATGGGAGAATCAGACAGTTCAGTTAATAAAGCAAGTGAGTGTATTTGAGAACAGCTGGATAAACTACTAGTGATGTATTCAGGATCTCACCACTGTTGCTGTGTGTTATGAACGAGACACTCCAAGTTTTCTTTTATAATAATCTCTAATAATATATTTAAGTAAAAAAACAGAATATTTACAGTTTAGATACACTTTTTTTTTTACAAATTATAATAACATTTACATATAAATATAAAGGAACATTTTATAGTGCTGTACAAACAGAACACACAAATACACAAAAAAGTCAATTACATCAGTTTGTTTTTGTAAATAAATGAGTTTTTTTTTATCGACAGTGTCGTATGTCGTTTTTCATTTCTGAAAGAAGAAACAAGAAAACATTTCTACTTTTTCTAATGTTAATTCAGTTCTCACGGATAAGCATACATCGCAGCCACTAGTTTTGGACGTTGCACCCAGAGGAAAAAGTTTGCCTGCAAATGGCACAAAGATGAAGCTGATAGTTTGCTATGATCATCAGCACCGGCTCCCCTCAGGGCTGTGTTCTTTCTCCTCTGCTCTTCTCCCTGTACACCAACTGCTGCACCTCCACCCACCAGTCTGTCAAGCTAATCAAGTTTGCAGATGACACCACCGTTATTGGGCTCATCTCGGACGGGGATGAGTCTGCCTACAGGAGGGAGGTTGAACGTCTGGTGTCCTGGTGCAGCCACAACAACCTGGTGCTGAATGCCCAGAAGACAGTGGAGATTATTGTGGACTTCAGGAAGCACACAGCCCCACTCCCCCCCATCATCCTGACTGACACCCCCATCACCTCTGTGGACTCATTCCGCTTCCTGGGTACCACCATCACCCAGGACCTGAAGTGGGAGCCCACCATCACCTCCGTCATTAAGAAAGCCCAGCAGAGGATGTACTTCCTGAGGCAGCTGAAGAAATTCAACCTGCCAACACGGACGATGATGCAGTTCTACACTGCAATCATCGAGTCCATCCTCGCCTCCTCCATCACCGTGTGGTACGCTGGAGCCACTATCAGGGACAAACAGAGACTGCAGCGTGTTGTGCGCTCTGCTGAGAAGGTGATTGGCTGCAGACTCCCATCTCTGCAGGACCTGTACACCTCCAGGACATTGCGGCGTGCAGCTCGGATCTCAGCTGACCCTTCTCACCCTGGACACAGTCTGTTTGACCTGCTCCCCTCAGGCAGGAGGCTCCGGTCCATTCGCACCAGAACCTCTCGCCATAAGAACAGTTTCTTCCCCTCTGCTGTTGGACACATGAACAATAACCATATGACTGTCCCCGCCACTAACACATGACCCTACGCTGTGTTCACTGCATCATTCCATGTTTGGCACTGATCACCACCTGCACTCATGTATATATCTTTCCACGTAGCACTCTATTCTTATTCTCATGTATATATCTCATGTATATCTCATGCACATATCTTTCTATGTAGCACTTTTAATTCTTATTCCTACTTTTATTTTTTCATGTCTATTTAAGTGCTATTTATGACACTATGTTTGCACTCAAGCACCGCAGCAATTTCCTAATGTTGTAAACCTGCTCAACATTTGGCAATAAACCCCATTCTGATTCTGATTCTGATTCTGATGATTTTGACATTTGAGCATCAGTTAGCTGCATCTGGTTGGGACGACACATTTGGGACAAAGTGGACAGATGGGAGTCTTTTTGAAGATAAAGGACAGCAAGCCTGTCCCAGTATCCACGTTTACACCTCAGTACCTCCAGGTAGTCAGAAATCTATTCAAACCAATCAAGTTATCAGCATTAAAGGAACTGAATGTTTACTTTTGGACCAACTTTAAGAACGACTGAATATCATTTAAATCTGAAGAATTGTTTCCATCATCATCGTTTTTAGTCTCACAAATTAAATTATGTTAATCCTTATGAGATCGATACTAATATGTATATCTGATGATGTGTTCTGGTTGGTATGAGGAGCACAGATGGTCACTGAGAATCATAAGAATGTATTTGTAAAATTAAACTTAATTAATTATATGTAATAATTATCTGAATTACTTTTTTAATACTATTCAACTTCTGTGCTGGCATCATTAAAGTTCTTCTTGCTCTCATCCATTTAAGCTCAATATTAAAGCTATACTTTATATCATTTTCAAAACTTGTAAACCATCCATCCATTTCCCTTTATCTATGCGCTGGAGTGCTGGAGCCTATCCCAGCTGTCACAGGGCATGAGGGAGAGGACAATCTAGGCAGTTTGTTAGACCATTGCTAGGCCAACGCAGAAACATCAATGTTTTTTAATGCTAGCATTTGGTGTCACAGCGCCCCTTTGTGGCCAAAACACATCACAACCATTGCTCACTTTACATGAAACATCAGGAATTTGCAGCAGATTTCTGATTTCCTTTTACAGATGCTTGATCCCTTAGAGAGTTTGGTAGATTTTTTTTTAGAAAGTTTTCCATGATGGAAATATCTCACTGAGTGTAGATTTGTCAAGGTGAGAGTCTAGTTTGTATAGTTTTCTCCATGTTTAAGGTGCAGTCCAGTGCACAGTCTTCTGCACTGATTTCAGCTGCTTTGGTGTCCTCTGGTTTCAGTTACAGTTCAGTAAGCCGCCTGTGAAAGTGCTCACGTCTTTGTGTAGGGCTTCTGGAGACACAGTGAGCCGTGGTGAGGAAGAGGTCGGTAGTGGTAGTGTTCGATCAGTGTAGACAGATTGGGGAAGGTCAAATCAGCTTCCAGAAATATACAGTCACCCTGCCAAAACACCCAACAGGAAGCTTTATTAGTCTGACCTGTAACTTACTTACAAAACATAATAGGCACTTATACCATACAGCTAAAATACAACAGCAGGTTTCTTACCTCTTCAAACAGTCTGTAGTTTCTGGCTTTGCCTATACTGATGTCCCACACCACCAGCACCTGGATAACACACCAAAAATGATTTTATTTAGGCCTAAATATCAGAAGCTCTTCTATTATTATTAAAATAATACTGTCTACCCACAAACTGTAAAAAATAAAAATGTAGTATTCAGAAAATGGACACATTTATTGATTAGATCATATTGACTGTTACTGTTTACAATTATTATTAAACCTTTTACAGCAGCGAGATAGATTTTTCAGCCCAGAATGACAAAAGATATTTCATATATGGCAATCATAATCATTAGCTTTCAGAGCTTCAGAGTTACTTAATGTTAAGTATCTATCAGTAACACAAATTTCCATTATGCTGTACTGGAAACTATTTTTTTAAAATTTATTTTTACCTTTGTTGTTTTGGTTCCTGATTTTCTGATGGCGTACAGTCCATCTTGTGGAGGAGTTGGACTCTCTTTGAATAACCTACAAACAGAAAAATGATCACCGGTTATGAGTTATCAGAGGAAAACATAAAGCAACTGCCCCATGTTAAAAGTCACTTTAAATTTAGCACTTAAATAAGTAGTAGTAGTTCAGTTAAAACTGAAGTGAGGCTCATAGAAAGAAAAACACACGCAGAAAGAAATGCACTGTTTTGCCACTACAGGGCAGAAAAAACAAAAAGCAGCACTGCTTAGTTTACTGAAGAACCGTTTCAGCTTCCAGCTAAATGTAAAAACTAAAGGTGAGATACGTACTTTTCTACGAAGCTGGTTTCATTCGAATCAATGAACACAGAGTCTGGCAGCTGGACCTGCAGATACAGAAACAACTGATTAAACTCAATTCATTACTGATACTAGGCTCTCACGAGGCTGAGATCTCTGCTCAGATATACAGCAGTGAAACATAAAGAACAAAATTGTGTGTTATAATAACTACACAGGTCACATAAAGATACTACAATTTAGATCATAAGCATGTCGGCCTGGCACTGCCTGTAACAAAGCATGGCTCAAATTTCAATATCTTGTTTCAGTGTTTAATAAAAATTGAATTGCTTCAACTTCATGATTTGAAAAATTGGCATAAAATAGTGTTGTTTTAGCAGAAAATGAGATTATTATGATTGGATTATGACTTCCTCCCACCTGAGCACCTCAGAATCAGCTGATGCTGTGATTTTTGTTTCTTTTTCGTTTGCTTTAGTGAATTTTGAAGGCAGTTCATAAAGACTAATATGCAGCCCAGATAAAATGACTTTTAAAACAAAAGGGATTTCCCTGGGCTCAGTCATGATGATACAAGCGGTTATCTAAAGCAGCATGTATTTCCACAGTAATTTAGCATTTTTATCAGCTGACACATCATTTCAGTCTCTCTTACATTCTCATAGTCTTCGTCAGAGTCGTACGCGGTCGAGTCTCGTTTCCTCCTGAAATCTGCAGTTTCGTCGTTGATGGAACGGAAGCTCTGGCCCTCTGGAGATGTTCTTCTGGTGAAAAAACATGCCTTAGTGATGCAGGGAAACTTTTATGTTGTCTTTACATACCTATTTTATACAGGAACCAACAAAACAGTGTCAGTAAGACAGCTTTAGAATGATTGTGGATGTTTTCCTTTCAATTAATTTTTTGATCATAAAAATCAACCTGAATTTCACTGTTTAAGTCAGACTTACTGAAACGGTGTTCCTGGCGACTTGGGCCTGGGTGGAGCCGTTGATGGCTTGACTCCTACTAAAGGTAAAGGAGGTTTGGGTATAGATGGCTTATTGAGTAGTCCAGGTTTAGGTAGCGGGGAGTGTGAAGGGTGACTGGAGGACATTAGATTGAGAGATACATTTGTGTTTGGGCATGGTGGAACCGGCATGTTCGGCTTATTACGGCGGTAGCTGTTTTCTAGTGACTGGCTCCCGCCAGAGTGAGGGGGACAGGGGCCATTTAGGATTAGCCTGTCTAGTTTTTCACAGATGGGCAAAGTAGCTGGTGACTGGACTGAAACAGACGGCGTAGGCCTCCAGTCTCTTTTGTCATTTGCTGTTACACCCACGGAGGTTGACCTGCCTGGTTTCTTTGCATTGGGAGGAATAGGTGGAGGTGTGGAAGGAAAAGGATTCTGTAAGTGAGGGGCAAAAGGTAAAGGTGGGGGTGGGCCTTTGGTAGACTCCTTCTTTATGCACGGAGAGGGTGGACAAGGTGAAGGTTTCCTGTGGAGCGGAGAGGTAGGGGCTTTCAGTTGTAATGGGATGGGAGGGTGGAGGCTTTTTTGGCCTGGACTGGAGTCTTGATGGTGGGGGAATGTCACTGGCACAGGTGGAGGAGGGTAAGAGGGCGGTGGACCTGTGGGTCGACCTGACGAGGTAATGAATAGAGAGAGTCAGTATTGCTTCCTGTTTCAGGTAAAGATCTTTGTGTTAAGGAGCCATAAGTACAGGGAAAGAATATGAGGTGGTCACCTGAAGATGTTGGCGAACATTCACTGTCTGGCTTCAGATAGTCCTCCTCATCGTCATCATCATCGTCATCACTGTAATCTTCACATAGAAAGAAGAGGTGCAACAATTTATTAATGCACAAATGCCATATAAGCTTTTATCTTATCCATGGATATTCATTATTGCTGTCTTACTAATTTCGGTGGTATCAACAAGATGTTTCACATCCATCGGCCTCTCGATTGTGCCATAGAAACTGTCTGCATCTGAATCTGAGTCACTGTCACAAACAAAGATGGAGACATAATTAACAAATAATATGCCAAAAAATGGATTTTATTGACTGCAGGCTCACTGAGATTTCAATGAAAGTACGCGAGCAAGAAAAATCTAAATTAGGTAGAAAAGGTCCCACTGAAAAACGTAGATGACTAATGAAGCATAAATGGTATAAAATTATTTTTAGACACGTTTTTCCATTATTTTTTTTCTTTCAGCTTTTATAGAGGTGGTCACACTTGCTGATGATTGGCTAACTGTGCATTTAATTGACCACACCTGGCTGCTATTACCTCTTAATTCCTATGGAAGCAGTAAGGCTGTACTTGGGTTTTCACAGCACTAAGTACTTTATTTGTCCCATGTCTGTAGTTTTCTTACAACAATGCATGTATAATCTATATTTTTATAGAGTGGTGAAATATGACCGAGTTCGCTGAGGTTACCTTGGTAGGTGGGACTCTTTCCTGTCGTTATAGTGGTCTATTTCTTTCCGAAGGTATCGCATCCATTTCTGTAAGACATCAAGCAAAATACAACACGTGACAATGTGAAACTGCAGCATTTAAATTAAAACAAACCCCAAACAATTTTAGCATAAAGACTGAAATAATACCATAGTTGAGACAAAGGCAAAGACTAAAAATTCTTCTCAGGCTCTAAAGTTATGCTAAGTTCTCAATAAATCGCTTGGCAGGGAGGTCAAATTTTTGTACTCTTACCCTCCTCTCATCCTCACTGGCTGCTGAGAAGAACCACGTCCTGTGTTTCTTACTGAAGTGGACGATCTTGAAAGGAAAAACATTGCTCGATGTTGTCTCCTCTGCTGCTCTCATCACTCTGAAGAAGAGGACAAATGTAAGATATATTAGTGCTCCACATTATTTGATGTCATGGGAAATGTGCAATAACAGCAACAAAGAACACCTGGGTGCTGCTAATGAGCCCCCTGTAATTGATATAATACAACCTTATTTGGATGTAATATACATAAGTATGAAAGAGATCAAGGAGTTTGTTGTAAATAATTTTAGTCCGAATTATTGCTGAATCACTGGCATTGATTGAGGCTGGGATCAGACAACCTTCTTCCCTCCTTAAAGCCCCATTCACACATACTGTATAGACTAGGAAATGCAACATGATGGCAATCACTCTCTGTGGGGAAGCCCTGAAGAAACATCCTGAGCTTCTTCACCATCCCTTCATCAATCAAATGTCACAAAGCAGCAAACATGAGGGAATCTAAATACGGCGATGTTTTGATGGGGATGTTTGCCACACTTTTTGTGAGGCAGCTGTTATCTGCTAAGTGTTGCTTCCTGGGGACTTTTTCAGGTGCCCTGACAGCTGCCTACTGTAAACACTCCCTCCCTCTCCCTCTCTCTTGATGGCAGCCTGGCCAGCTATCTACATATATTTGTTCTTTTCAGTTTTAAGAACACTCCTTTATATACCCTTGAGCTCAGGTCTAACATTCCTGGAGCTTCAGGTGTACTCGGTACTGAAGGCCCATTTTTAAAGCAAGTACTTAACCTTTTCCTGCATTAAACCTTATTATCTACAATTACCATTTACATAGATGTCATGCTGTAATAAAGCTTAAATTAAACCGGTGGGATGTGAGCGTCGCTGGAGCTGAGACCCAGAATAATAAAGCCCCGAATAAGCACACAAGTATGTTTATTTATGTAGGAAAATGTCTTCTACTGACCTGTTGTAGCCATTGAGAGAAAACGCCCCCTGTGGTGCAGCAGAGGTACTGCTCTTAAAGTAGTACACGCAGCCCTTGTGGATGATGATGTACCTCAGTGGCCCTGTAAGGCAAGCAATATGTATTAAGAATGTTTTCATGGTGGTGTAAAAGGTGCTGTATCAGTGATGAGAATGTAAGTGGATATTGCTCTTTCATGTCTGCCTTTCAACTCACATTTCATTAGGCTGAATTGGCTGCCTCCCTTCTTGTGGAGGTATCCTGCAGTGGCTACCCCTCCTGGCATGGTGAGGAGGTTCTGAGCCCCAATGGCTCGCATTGGCACCGGCCAGCACATCTCTGGAGATGACATGGTTCTACGGCAGAGCAAAGGACAGAATATTTTTCTGTCAGTCAGGTGAAACTGTAATCTCTCTAGTCGCACAAGATCGCAGAAATGAATAAGGAAATGAACGCCAGCATAAATAAGCTAACAAACAAAAACCAAGTAGCTTCAAGGAGGCAGCACAGAGGCAGGACCACATCCTCTCTGCTAGCAAACCTGCTTCCTATCCCCTTTAGCTTGAGGACGTTCTGAGCTACATCAGCTCTCACACAGAAAACTAGAAGGGACTCAGCAGTTCGTAACAAAACAAAAACATGACTTATTTGTTCTCCCATATACCCTGAAACATATTTGGAGCAGAGATGGCGATAAGACCACCTCAGACTTAAGACCGGCCACTCAAAACATCCAACGGCGAAGCCTGTTTTTGGGCTGTGAACGCTCATAGAAGTGGAATTATAAAGTGATGAACAGATTAGTACTCATAAAACACCTCTCTACTCAGCTGTGCACTCAAAGCAGCTTCTACTACAAGTCTCATTCACACAGTCACACATTCATACTGAGCTTTTATCCAAGCCTAAGTGCTTTCCAACATTTATGCAGGCAGCAGGGGAAACTCGGGGTTCAGTATCTTGCCCAAAGATTAGCCGTCCTGGAAACACCTAAACCAAATAACTAGTCCTGAGCAGAACCATTTCTCAACAGCTATTAAATATTAATTATTTCATGATTTATATCATCAATAAAAAAAACAGCATTTATTTTGTAGAATTAAAAATCGGTTAGTTAATGACTGCCCGATAAGCAGTCATGACAGGGAGTGAGTAAAACAAAATGACTATTTCACTCCATTTCTGTTAATCTAAAATAAATTACATTTATTACTCAGTCAAATTCCATAGTAACATGAGTAATGCTCGGCTACTAGTCTGGTGTGAATAGGAATCTCTAATCATTAGTTGTGAATCAAAAGTCACAAACTAAAGACAAACAAATTGTGACACTGTCAGAAATGAAGGATTAACTAAGATAACATATCATGTGCTATGAAACTCTATACTGCTAATGGGACACATGCCAGTGGACTAGCAGATGGAGAGTTATAGCCATGCTGTGTCCACTGTGCTGCTCAGGAAATGCTGCCTGGCTTGGGTAGCTCACCACAGCTGGACAAAGATCACTAAAAGAATGAAACATCTTTTCGTCAATTTCAAAAACTTTTCTTCTGCAAATTCCTGCTCTTACACCTGATGCAGGTGTTGCCTACCTCCTGTTGAGCTTCTTGGTGAAGATCTGAATGGCAGCGTTCTTCCTCAGTATGCTGACTGTGGAGGCTAACATAGTAGAAGCTAAAGCTGGCAGGATATCCATAATAGAATCAAGAAACCTTTTGTTTCTTTCCTCTGTGGCATTTACTGTCCCATCAAATCCAAACTGAGGGCGATTTAGCCATCCAATTTTTAAGTCTGTCTTATTTTCTGCTTTTTGCTGCAGCTCTCTCTGACGGCCTCTGCTGATATCTATCTGTCTCACTCATAAAGACACTCAGACTAAGGTGGTGGACCTACGTAACAGGAACCTTGAATTTTTGCATGGGCAAAGGCACATATTTAGTTCACACAGGAAATGCATAACATCCTGTGTCCTTTTTTGAGTCTTCAAGGTGTAATGTGAAAAAAAAATAAAAATGTGGGTGTGATAGAAAGAGACAGGGGGGTGGGGGTAGTGAAAATAAACATTACTTCATGATCTAAAGTGTTTATGTATAACTTGCAGTTTATCACCAGCATCTGCTAGCCTGAGTTGGAAAGAAGTCAAGGAATGAAGTATAGGAGGATTTAGTTGGTGCCAAAATCCACCCCCTTTCCCTGAGATAAAAAGACCTTGAGAATTAAATGGGCATGCATTCATTTACTGATGTTGAAGCGCAGATCCTGGCAGGGCTGCTTTAAAAAAACAAGACACCTTGAAAATGACTCATGCCAAAGTCAGTTTTTGTGTTATGCTTTAGACTTCAGAGTATTTCAAATAAACTAGGTGAGGCGATGATGAATGAATGAGGATAAACACCCCACACTTTAGAGTAAAATTTAATTACATGCAGGAGATAAAAAAAAAAAAAGAGCGACTTAAAGCTCTGCTTATTTCTGAAGGTCTGTTTTTAGAAAAAAATAAACTGTTGCAGGAACGTGGGCTAACTGGGATATCTTTGAACATCAGGACTTGGAAATGTTCACAGACGGTGTCCTCTGCTATATAAAACACTGCATAGACACTGTTACAGCAGTCAAACGGATCCGGGCTTATCCCAACCAAAAGCCCTGGATGACCCGGGAGGTCAGGCAGCTGCTGAAGGAGAGGAACATTGCGTTCAGGTCTGGCAACAGGGATTACTACACCACAGCCCGATCCAACCTGAAGAGAGGCATCAGAGAGGCAAAGGGGGACTATAGGAGGAGGATCGAGGACCATTTGAAGAGTAATACCAGCCGGCAGGTGTGGCAAGGCATCCAGCACCTAACCAACTATAAGATCAATCTCGGAGCTGCGGATGGTGACCTGGAGCTGGCAGAGGAGCTGAATATCTTCTTTGCCCGCTTTGAGACCAGGGTACCGGAGGTATTGGAGCCACAGCAGCAACACGCCACCCATAGCAGCACCACCCTCACCCTGGAAGAGCACGAGGTGAGGCGCATGCTGCAGGCTGTTAACCCGAGGAAGGCGGCGGGTCCTGATGGTGTGCCAGGTCGAATATTGAGGGATTGTGCAGGACAGCTGGCTGGGATCTTCACCAGGATTTTCAACAAATCCCTCGCACAGGCGACTGTCCCACTCTGCCTGAAGTCCTCCACCATAGTCCCCTTGCCTAAGAAGCCCCACATCACCGGCCTGAATGACTACAGACCGGTGGCACTCACCCCAGTGGTAATGAAATGCTTTGAGAAGCTGGTCCGCAGACACATCACAGCAGCCCTGCCCCGCAGCC
This sequence comes from Rhamphochromis sp. 'chilingali', assembly GCF_963969265.1. Classification (NCBI taxonomy): domain Eukaryota; kingdom Metazoa; phylum Chordata; class Actinopteri; order Cichliformes; family Cichlidae; genus Rhamphochromis; species Rhamphochromis sp. 'chilingali'. Next base: position 36,487,479 of record NC_137930.1, on the reverse strand, counting down.
TGGATCCACACCAGTTTGCCTACAGAGCAAACCGATCCACGGAAGACGCTGTAGCCACAGCACTCCATGCTGCATTAACTCCCCTGGAAGAGCATGGTAGCTATGTGCGGATGCTCTTCGTGGATTACTGCTCAGCTTTTAACACCATCCTTCCACACAAACTGGTGGCCAAGCTACAAGACCTGGGGCTTCCATACAGCACCTGCATGTGGATCAATAGCTTCCTCTCGGGCCGTAGACAGAGAGTCAGAGTTGGCCATCACACATCCTCAGCCCTGAGCCTCAGCACTGGCTCACCCCAGGGCTGTGTGCTCAGTCCACTGCTCTACTCTCTCTACACACACGACTGCACTCCTCGCCACCACAGCAACATCTTTGTGAAATTTGCAGATGACACCACAGTGGTGGGGCTCATTTCCAAGGGAGACGAGTCTACGTACAGAGACGAGGTGGAGCAGCTGACGTCATGGTGTAAGGCCAATAACCTCCTCCTCAACACTTCAAAAACCAAAGAACTCATAATAGACTTCAGAAGGAAAAAGGCAGAGATCCAACCACTATTCATAAATGGGGACTGTGTAGAAAGGGTGGCAAGCTTCCGCTTCCTGGGAGTCAATATAGAGGAGAACCTTTCCTGGAGTGTGAACACCTCCGAGCTGCTGAAAAAGGCCCAACAGAGACTGTACTTCCTGAGAATTCTCAGGAGGAATAACATCACACAGAAACTGCTGGTGTCCTTCTACAGAGCCACCATTGAGAGTGTTCTAACTTACTGCATATGCATCTGGTACACTAGCTGCACAGGGGCTCAGAGGAAAGCACTCCAAGGGATCATTAACACCGCCCAAAAGATCACTGGCTGCCCTCTCCCCACACTGGAAGTTCTACACAACGCCCACTGTTTTAAAAAGGCCCAAAACATCATAAAAGACACCTCACATCCTGGCTACTCCCTGTTCGAACTGTTGCCCTCAGGCAGACGGTACAGGGCAATCAGAGCAAGGACTAATAGACTCAAACACAGCTGTTATCCAACTGCAATAACACATCTGAATACTACAAAAAAATGTCCATCACGCCACTCTTGTGTTAATCTATGCACGGTCTGAAGCATGTGTGTGGGAATGTATGTGAATGTTTTACTGTTATATCTTATTAGTATTTTAAGTATTCTATCTATTTTATTTATTGAATTTTATTGTTTTATTTATATTTTGATATTGCTAGGGATGATGCAATGATCGGGGACCATTCTTAATTTCGTTGTTCTCATGACAATGACAATAAAGTTTCTGATTCTGATTCTGGGCCCCTTTGACTCAACCAATGACAATGTGGTTTCCAAGACATTGTTTGAAGCATACTGTTGATTCAAGCATACTGTTTGATAGTTGGCTAACCTGCTGTTAGCCAACTAGCAAGTGTTGGGTAACACTAACACAACAGCATGGTTTATCATAGGATATTGTATGCACTTACACTTGTTAGTTTGACTGCACTCAAAATAGCGAGCACAAAAACAGAAGTAGGTCGTGTCAGAATCAACTAACCACAGCTAGCATGTTTACATATGTCACACATGCTAGCGATTAGCATGCCAGCTCATGTAGTGAACTATTTGCTCTAATCTGTAGCACCATTTAGGGTGTGCATAAGAGCTCCTCCTCTGTTAGATGTTTTAGTGACCAGGTAACTGAATCATTTAAAATCAGCCTCAGTCTCTTATATACCAAAGAGATTTAGAGGAAATGTATTTATTCTGCTCTGAATATTCTGAATGGTGAGAATATGATCGAACATAATTAAACAATATTGCTTGATAATGAAGATGAGGAATAGAAATATTGCAACAGTTTAGACTGAAGAAGCTGTGGTTAGGGCAAAGTCTGCCAGGACTTGCAGCAGCTCCCCCGCTCTGGCAGATCCGCTCCACATCACCACACCCTGGTCATAATTCAACCAAAGTAGCCTACTTTGAGAACTAGAACAAAATGTATTTGCACGGACAGATGGAAGGAGTTAAACCTGTTAGCTGATAACACATGCAGGCCTCAAACACATCACAGGGTGAAACTTCAGCCTGTTTATGACCTCAGTCTGCCCTCCTTCATATCTGTGTGTGTGTGGGGGACTTCAAAAGGACATACCAAAGCTATCTCGTGGTTCGTTTTTCGCCTGGGCCCATGTCATGTTTACTGATAACTATCTGATACAGACCTCAGCACAGACACAAACGAACAGGCACGCCAGACATTCTGCACTTCATCTCATCTCAGCCCGAGTGAGGTCAGCTGCCGCTTATCATCCGATACGGATTTCATGAAGTCCTCATCTTCACGACAGAAACAGCACGATGGCAATGTGACTGCGTACTCAACACCTTTATGTTTTCTGGGAAATGTGTTAATTCTTTTTCCACTGGAGAAAGATCAGAGTCAAAAGTAGTAGTGGGAATTTGTGGGAATTAGCGAACCCTCCAAACCCCCACTGGTTTCTTCTGCAGTTCTCTCCTTGAACTCATGTTTTGTTGTGTCTTTTGTTCAACTCTCATAATCTGCATGGCCGTCAAACTGTATTTAAAAAAGAAACCAAAACATACATGCATCCAAACATCCATAAGCCTCGTATGATACCTAAACTTAAGTTACCTAAGTTATTCAATCATCACTGTAGCATAGTTTGCACACAGTTAGCCAAACAATCCCACAGGTAGCACTGAATATTTGGCCCAAATGTGGCCCACATCAGCACATCTTGACTTGGTTGCTTCAACTTAGCCTAATAATTCAACTTTGCTCTCAAAAATCATATTTAATATCATCCAAATGAAGACATTCTTTAAATATAGCAGAGCAGAGACGGCATGGAAAGGAAATCCTGTCCAAATAAATAAAAAAGAATTTCCCCTAGTAGTGTCGCATTAGATCACTTCCTAACAAGTAAAACAATGAAACACAAAGTTTCCCCATCAGCACGCTGACAGGCTTTCTGGATGCTGATATCACATTTGCTTCTCCCATCATGTGGTTCTTGCATGACTTATTTAATGACCAAAATTCGGTGACCAGAAAAAACCCCATAAAAAAAAACAAAACTTCTGCCAAATACAATCGGGCTTGCCGTGGGTTCATCCTGAAAGAACAAAAAAAAGGCAGTGTGATTTAGCTTCAAACCCGCTCACCTCAGCTACTGCTTTTTTAAAGTTCCTGAAGAGATGCTAATCAGAGAACTGCTGTTTCTCAGGAAGAGACTCACAGCCCACATACCAGACACATTCAAACACATTTCCTCTCTGGACACAAACACAATGTCTGCCCCGAGCGGTAGTTTAAAATTATCTTCCACATTTAAACTGTGTGCCAGTGCCTATTTGCTCTTCACCTGAGATGGAAGTTAAAGTTTAGTTCAATGCCTGCAAATTAATCAAGAGTAGAAATCAGCAGACATCGTGACAAAAGTAAATAGAATCCAGCTATCATTCACGTAGCATCTAAATTTGTCTTCCCGAGAAGATGACTGTGAAAAAACTACTGCAGGAAAAAGACAAAGACAACGAAATGCCGGGCCAACGATTCAAGTCGTACACAACGTGTCCTCATCTCAGATACGCTCTCCAGCAAGCTGAAGAAACTCAGAAGAGGGCATGAAGACACTATAGGCTGCATGGTGTAATGTGTGGACTCATGTTAGCAGGCTGACTGTTCATTTTCAAATTGAAATTGAAACTAGTTCAGTTTTCGAATGGAAATCCCCCGATGATTCAAGTCCTAGGAACTGTTTGTGTGAGCTCATAGAACAGTGCTGTTGCAAAGGAATACAAGCAAACTCTTTCTAATTAACAGAATACAGCACAGTATGTTCCACTGGATGACATTAGATTTCAAATTAAATGGGTTAAAGTTGTAACTTATAGTGATACAATATAAATTAAAACAAATGCAGAGACTTTAACATGATCTTTTTATTGAAGAAGCTTTCTGTGCTCAACCTAACTTATCCTCATATTATGGGACCTTTAAGGCACAGCTCAGGGGAAGAAAACCTTTACTGCCAAAAGTACTCCATGATTGAAAAGCCTCGTTCATCCACCAGCATGGATGTGAAAAGCCTTAAATTAAACCTGAGAAGGAATACTTCCCCTCTCTAATGTTTTCATTGGGTTTCTGTATGTTTTTGTACACCGGACCCTAGCCATTACAGAAACACCTCTAAGTTCCACGAATGTAATGCGCAATGTTAATCTTGTGGGACTTTAATCAGTAGTTTAACTTGATTGAAAATCATAATCACATTTCTGATGTGTTGCAAGGCTTGTTATATAAAGATATCGAAAAAAGCCATTCCTAGATACACTGCACATGCAGATAGTAGCAACATATCAGTATCATATGAGTAATTATATCCTGTTTATTATCTGTTTGACTGTAATGGTGACCATATTTCAAAATGCCGCATGATATAGTAATACATTAGAAATTTAATTCTCTACAGAAGCCGTAAACCTATCAGGAGTTGACAGTCATAGATCAGATGAGAAAAATTGTCGTTCTCTCATAGACTTCTATACAACCACAATTGTTTACACAACCAGAGGAGTCACCCCCTGCTGGTCTTTGGAAAGAATGCAGCTAAATCCCCCGATTTATAGCAATATAGGAGTTGGATTTGTGAGCTGCACACACAACTGCTATAAAAACCAAAAATCAACTAGAGGAGAGGCTTGTGTGGTTTTTCCTGTTGCGTTCTTTTGTTGTGAGCTATCATTTTATTCACAGACCACAGATCAAACTAAGATGTGCACAGACGCATACACAAGTCCATCACTGTCTACGTGTCACAGATCTCGGCAGCTGTCAGGTGTCTACAACAAAAAAAGCACGCCGCTAACCAATGTCCACGCAAAGTGCGTGCTTCGTGCTTAGACCAGATAACGAAGACCCTCACTGCTCACAACCTCAGGCTGACTCAAAGGTCACAGGTAACCGCTGACACAGCTGCAGCCAATGCAGATTGTCCCATCCAGGAAACGGTGTCATTGTGCTGTGTTTGATGTCTGCAGTGAATTGCACCTCCCCTATGACCGACCACAATGGTTCCTCCATTAGTTCAGCTTCACTTTTTGCAGGTGTGAACACATGAATAGAAACTTTGGGTTTACCTCAAGTCATCAGTGTTCTTTTACTCACTTCTGTGAAGCTGTCCAGGTGATAATGATTAACACAGCTAAAGTGTTAACGGCACAGATCTTATAAATTTGCTTGCTGCTTTTTCCCACGGATACCTTCTTAGAGTTGAGAATACTTTTTATAAACACCATCATGTGTTACTTCCAGGAAATAGCCCTAACCAGCCTTAATCTGGATATATCTGTAACTTCAATAAAAGATGGGTTTCTTCTTTTTGACATGTGTGATCTTTCATCAGGTTTATGGCCCAGATGCTGAGCAACCACCGATTCTAGGTGCCTTTTTCTTTTTTCTTTTTTTTTTAAAGCTTTTATTTTAAGAAAAAAACTACAATCATTAAGTTAGCCAATGTATGTACAGTTGAAAGAAGTTAAAAATGGATTAAAGAACCAGTCATTAAGATCTTTAGCTGTTCAGCTGATATGTCTACTAGTGTTAACAGGGGAAAGAGCTGCTGTAGATTGGGTACAGTCAAAATTATTGCAAAAGTGTGCAATGATATTTTGAAATGGTTGATTTAAAGAGATGGGCTGGGTCTTCAACCAGCCCCACACAAAGTGACTTTGTTGTCTCAACATGGTAATAAAACAGCAATAAGACTGAGTCAGCTATCAGTTTAGAAGTGAATGGGGTCAAGTTAGCAACTACATACAGTCTGCTTGTGACAACATAACAATTAATACTCATGAATTGGAGAAAAGCGCATATTTGTTGCATATCTCCATACACAGAAATTCAAATTAACTAACTACATTCAGAGTCCAGGATTTTAAACAGATATTCAGAAATTCCTCCAAAAATAGTGACCTTGTTGCTGCAGAATGGCAATTTAACTGCAAGACCAGAACCAGAATACAACCAGCTGGCAGCCAATAGAGTCTAGTCCTACTCTACTGCAAAGAGACGCTTGGCAGATGAGTGTTTTCAGTGCAGTCAGTGAAAAAACGATCATTTGGAGACAGGTTGCCGGTTGATGATCTGTGCAATCACCTTGTGATCAAAAGTGGTTGGCACAACTGCTTTCAATCGAACACCAACAGCAAGAGCATTCGATGGAGTTGCTGCACAACCACTGTCAAGAAGTTGCTAAAAAAAAAACTCTACAGTGCTCTATAGTGTGAGACCTGTACCTGCAGGTTAAACATTAAAACTAGTTGGATTTATATGTTTGAGAATTAGAACAGCTTTAGCTTTCAAAAAGCAATACTTTGTGTATAATTTTGGCACTGTAGCTTGTGGAAATGTCTGGCCTTTCCAGTATCATCTCCTCGGTTTTTAATGTAAAATGAATTCAGAGAACAAGTGACCACCGGTGTGTAGGACTGTTTGGTTTTTTATTAACACGGAAAATTGGAAAAGCAGAAGAGAAACAGAAACAAGTCTTTTGCTCTCCACACACACACCTGCAGCGATGGGCTCATAGAAAGCTGAAATAGTAAAAAGCAGGTCCTCTTTCTCTACCTGCATCACTCCTTCCTGTGTCCAAATATGGCAGTGCCACTCAACAGGAACTACACCATCGTCACACTTCTGTAACGGCTGCAGGAAGGATTCCTCTCTGACTGATGCACACAAACACACAGTCTAAGTCTTCAGTTGGAAAGATTCAAAGTGTAAAAATCCTACAGTAGCCGTTTGTAACAAATTACAAACTGTAATTTAGCAAGAAAGAGAAAAAGCGGTGAAGAGAAAGGTACACCGGATGAAAGGAAGGAAGAGAGATAGGATTGAGATTCTGCCGTCTGACTGCATGCCCACCCTCCCCCCACAACGCAGGGGTCGAAAAATGAGAACTCATTTCCCGTAAATGTCTCCTCGTTCTCTCTCTTTCTAACGCAAACCTTGCTGAGGAAATACCGAGGTCGCAGCTGATGACCGTCATGGAAGCTTATCTCCACTGACAAATAAAGTGGATTTTTCTCTGAGGAATCAAATCACCAAAGCTAACAGACTTGGTTTAATTTACCGTATAAAATTCTTTTTTAAAAGCAAACATGGGCCATTGGCAAAGTATCGATCGCCTGTTTTTAGAGGTGAAAGCAATAGATTACAGCTAGCCCAGTTTTTGTAACGAATTCAGGCTATTTTTTGGATGCAAATACTCAGGAAATACAAGTACTTACATTACACTTTGCATGCTTCGTTCTTCCTCTGTCCCCTCAGTGTGCAACAACAACATTCCTGCTTTGACTTTGGTTTTTGAAGAAAGTTGGCATGAAAGTTTCATTTTAAAGCCTCACACCTACGTGCTTTCAGCCTCACCTCTGTGTGTCTGCACCCTCCTGTTTCTCTTCATCTCTTATGCATTCTCTTACAGTTTACAGTCTCACAAACACACTAGGTGTGATTTATAACTGATGACTTGTGTTTGTTATGACTGAGAACTTTTACAGTAGCTCAGCCCTGTTACTGGTTGCTCCTGCATAATGTTATGTAAATCAGTCCTCTCTCGACAAAGTATTCCCAACTGTCTATGTTGTATTTTTGTTATATACTAAATTTTATGATAACGATACCACCATTTCTAGCTCTGTTTTCATACTCTTGGACTCTATTAAAGTAGCTTTGATTCACAGTTCATAATAATTCTTAATCATCTTATACTGGAATTTTGGTGAAGTTTTAACCTTTGCGAACAAAAGGTTTAATATCGATCTCTCCTTTTGAATGAGTGCCTCTCATACATGCAATAATCCTTTCTGTCATCGTTGTATTTTTACTCAGTTGTATATAGTATTTGTATTTGTATTCTATTTTTATCTTATTGTATATTTATTTTATTTTATTCTACTGTATATAGTATTTTATTTTATTCTATTCTGTACAGTTGTGTACTGTATTTATTCTTATTGTATTCTAATTTTTGCCTCATAACTTTTGCACTGTCCACTTCCTGCTGTGACAAAACAAATTTCCCACGTGTGGGACTAATAAAGGTTATCTTATCTTATCTTATCTTAATACATTAATAATATATATTGCATCTTGGATTTCTAATTATGTTAGGATATTTATTGGTTATTTAAGTTAAGTTATTTAAGAGGAAGTTTTGTCTTAATGTCATTATGCTTGCATAATGTCGACAAAGAGTCGCAAATCTTGAATTCCTAATCCCGATAGAGCACTGAAGCAAGTTATACTTATTATAGCACAGATTATTTTTTTGTTTTTTTGCACCACCACCTGTGTTTGGAAACCAAATCAAGCTCTGCTGGTAACTTTAAATTAAAACACGTTCCCTTCAAAATCATTTCTGTTGGTCTCACAGATGCTTTCTGTCTGTCCTGAATGAGAACAGGTGTTTTGGAAACGTTGTGTACTTGTGTACATTGTAGTTAACTTCAGCTGTGGGGTACTGAACTGCTTTTTGTTTCTTATAGTTTTACGATAATGTTGGTTTGTCAAATGTTCCTATGTCCCCCGTTACGAATAAAGTTTCCTTTGGCATTGGAGCCACAGCTATGGCGGCCGCAGAGCGAGAACAGTTTCATTTCCTGCGAAGCTCGTGTTAGAAGGCTGGAGATATGGTGGGCGCAGATGTCCGTGTCCTGAGGTTGTAGTTTTAGTCAGGATGGTTACTTTCACAAAAAAAACTACTCAGCTAGCCTCAGGAGAAACCTCCCTTTTGAGAAAAATGCACCCAGGTTGCATGTTAAAAATGCTAAGTTGAGAGTGACACACCTGTCTCACTATTGCCATTACCAGGTGCATCAAAAAACATGTGTTTTTGAGGTTTTGTGAATTTTAAAACACCAAAAACAGATGACTGCATTTTTTGCTTGTTTTGCAATGTTCAACCTCTAGACATCTCAGATGCAAAAATAACTGCTCAGGTCTCCAAGAAGTGAAATTATGAAAATGAAGAACTTGCTCTCCCCAATCTCCTTACAAAACTTACTAACAGAGAAGCAGGTAAAATGCTTTCATACATTAATATATCACTCTTCAAATAATGCCACTCACTGTGGACCTTTCATCTTGAATTAGCATCTATCTGTCAAAAATGTGACTCAGTTTTTTGGAACTTGGAAGTGTTTTTTTTTTCTTGCTGTTTACATCCTGGACACGTATCCACAGCTTCAGTGGGTAAAGTCTGTCATTCACCTTGTGAAATATACCTACTAAAGCTCAGCGCGTTCTAAAATAAGACATGACCTAATGTGCCGTGTACTGTCATGGTATTTTGTAACTTGGTTACATCATATCTAGTCTCACTGCTCCTGAGTGCAAACATACGCTCTCTCACATCTTTTCTTTTTGCTTTACTGGAAAAAATATTACATCAGTGCTAATTTTTTTATTCCTGATTGTTTTATTTATTAATTAAAACATCTTGTTTGTCCAGTATTTACTTGATACTCTTGCCATGCTGGTTTTTTTTTTGACTGCACGGGGACAAGGAGTGCTAAAAGTGCAATATGTACTACTTTCACTCCCTCATAAATATCGCTCGAAATAAGCCAAGTTAATGTCCGTTTTATTGAAAAGTTGTAAAATTCATCTGTTTCAAATGCAGTGTGAAAAATGTAGATGTTCGCTTTTGACTTTCCGACTTCTAAACAAGATTTTAACTTTTCTCAGTACTTTAGTCTGAAATGTTGCACTTCACTTAGGAAATCTTAAATTTGCTGTTTACACATTTCAGACAGCAGAGAACGCAAGTTCAAATTCCATTAGTTAGATTATTGTGACAACCAGATCAAACAGCAGCCAGTAAAGATGGTACAAACCTCACTCTTACTTGCGTGGTTTTGCACACCTGAGACCACCGATGATACTCAAGATCATTCAAAAGAACCACTAAATACCAGATATCTGCCACTTGATAAACACAAAAACCAACTAATGAGATAGTCACTACCTCAAACGAGTCTCAGAGCTGATCACCAAACTCAGGCTGGTGAGGACGTGTTCAGTGAAAAAATAAAGATACCAGAAAAGCTGTGTCAGACCCAGCAGTGAGGATAATGTCTGAACTTACATGATGTCCCTTTGTTCCCGAATACACATCCTGGTGCTTGGTTTGGAGCTCCGTGCAAACGACTTCTTCTTCTTTACCGAAGGAGCAGACATGTCGGCGGACATGACAGCGGCAGTACAGGATAATATACCACCATAATTTTCAACCCACGTGGAGAGACGGATATACGGTTGAATGGACTCAAAGTAGAAAGAATCGAGTCAGATTCAAAATCATAAGAGTTGTTATGGGTGGAAGCATGAAAACAGAATGCAGATGAATGGAACTGGAGAAAGGTGTTAACGAAGAAAGAAAAAACAAAAAATAATGAAAGAAATGGATAGATGAGCAGAGAGAACAATCAGCTGTGTCAATTAGGAAGTCTGTTGATGATCTGAACCCCTGATACTCCACCAAGCGTTTCCTGAGGGGGGCTCCTCCTTTAGCTCTGGCACTTCATTGGCTGACTGCTTTCAGCATGTTCCTTCCTGCTTCCTCAAAGACAGCATGCGATAGGCTGCCGCTTGTAGCCCACACTTCTGCAAACACATAGCTCACACACTTGGACACCCAGCTCCTGTGAAAGAAGCCTGGGGACTTTCCGTCGCACAGGACTGGAACAATTCAGAGGTCAAGCACATGGACGCAGACACACAAATGCATCTGAAAACACACACTGAAACAGAGCCGTTCCTCTGTGAGGTTACAGGTGATACTTTCTAGTGTGTAGTAATTCTAAGAGACCCTAACTTCCTTTTGACTCTTAAAACCGACCTGTGGGCACTTTATAAAAGACTAAGAAGGCCTAAATAAAACAGATAAGCTTAGGCAGAAAGCTTGAAGAACGAGTGTTCTATGAGTGTTGCAGTGCATAAATTTGTCACTGATAATGTCTTTCAACTCAGTTTTAATGATGTAGAATAGCTGTGGCAAACATAAGGCCCAGGGGACTAATATTGGGCCGACAGAGACTGGAATCCAGTCTAATAGACGTTTTTTTAAAAAGTGAAGGAGGGCATAAATTTTGATCTTTAAAAATACGGGTCAACAACAACAAAAAGGTTATTCTCTGTGAATTGACTGTGTGCACGTTAGCATACGCTACTTCCAATGCGGAAACTCCTGTGGGGAGCTTTGTTTCCGGTGTCCTATTCGGGCCCTGTTTACGGTCCAAAACAAGTTAAGCAAATGAATGAATCAAGCGGCGATTTGCATTTCTATAGATGTCTTGGGCATTTACCCAATATGTCTGTAAATGATGTTCATCGACTTGTCGATATTTTTCCCCCGCGCCTCAGAGAAAAAGAGAAAAGAGATTCAAATGTTATATTTCTCAGCTGTCCCTCGTTTATCGCAGGTGTTATGTTCTAGAAATAACCAGCGATAGGTGAAATCAAGTAGCCAATTTTATTTTTTGACGAAGCAAAACATTTCGTGGACATACAGTACTACACTTCAGAGTCACACTGCTAGCGATCGATGCAGCGATTCTGTACAGTACAGGAGAGACGTCACGGAGGAGATCGTCTGCAGCGATCAGGATGCAGGACACAATGTGACGTAAAAAAAAAATAAGCATGCAAACTTGCACTAAAAAATCCGTGAAACAGCGAGGTGAAAGGTGAACCACGTTATAGCGAAGGACCGCTGTAATTTTTAAGGTAAGTCACAACATACCCTTCGTAAATACTAATGTATAGAAACCCTTACCAGCAATCATTCATTTTTTGTGTGGCTTTTTTCACGGTTTGTTAACATGCTGTGTAGGTGTGTACTTGACTAGCTGATCTCGACATAATGGGGGAAACATCTGGTTTGACTATTCTTCACCTGTAGTTTGAATGCTGAACATTTGCCTGTTTAAATCATAAGACCAGTCACTATACAGAGATGTGCTTCTGAATGTGGACGATGTGTCTTGTGCTGCAGTGATGCAGTTCTGCTTGTGTTGAGTGATGTAAACAACTGATCGATCTAAACTCTTTAGACGTCAAAATTGATCATTAGATTTTTTATGACACAACAGTGGCGAGTGTTCCCACTTTCTGCTCTTTGTAACTTAACGCGATCTTTCCGTTTTCGAGTTTTGGACATGATTTTGGAGTATATGTTCGCAGTAGCGATTGACCGCAAAGTAAAGCTACCGGAAATGTACAACCCCACATCCGGTCTCAAACCAGGAAGTTAGCATTTTCTCGTGCACAGGGTCTCTTAGACTGGGCAACAAGCTACCAGAACTATTTCTTTATTTTACACAGGTATTTCTCCAAGAGTCGTGCTGACAGATCGTTTTTTCTATTTACTGTTGAGTATATATCCATAGTGTTGCAATTGCACTGCAAAATGAGTCTGACATCCCTGATCTAGACCCCAAAATATTATACAGAGACAATAAACCAGTCAATCAGACATGGCTTAGAGTACATCAGCAAAAACTTGGTGATGGTGGGGACGAGATTGCCACTAGAAGCCAATGCGCTACAACCGACTGGGAAGTGAGGGAAAAGATGAGCGGAAAGAGAAGCACAGAGAAACTGACAGTGAAACACAAAATACTGGTGAGAGTGAGAAAAGAGATCTTTGGAGGAAAAAGGCTCAGTGCATCATGGGAAGTCCCCCGAGCAGCCGGAGCTTGTAGCACTGAAGCTACAGGGTGGTTCAGGGTCAGTTGATCCAGCCCTAACTTTTAGTTTGAAGCCTTAAACTAGAGCAGGCATCTCTATCCTAAACCCAGACTTTCTCAGTCTCACTTTGCTTCCTCAATACGTTCTCGTGCTTATTGTGTTCACAAATTTTAAAGACTAACATAAAAACAATAGTCTATATTTTAGTTTAGTTTGAATTTTCTTTATTTTTTTACAAGGCTGGGTTGAGCCTTGTATTTTAGTTCACTAAAATAACTTTTATATCGTAGGCTACAGAAGTCTGGAAAGTTCACCTCTTTTTAAATCCACAAACCTCACCAGACGACAGCTCTCTGACTTCTTTTCCCCCCCAACATACTACCGTGAACACACAGGAAGCACCATGATGTCTAAAACCACCATACTCCTCCTGTACACTACTTGGAAGTGAGTTCATATTGCAAAAAGAACTGAACTATTTAAGTCATTCCTCTAAAAAATGACTAGCCCTGTATCAGTTTCTCTTTAAACATTTTTCCTTTACGTCTCGTATCAGTTGTACATTTCCTAGTTTTGTATTAGCATTTGTGTTTCCACTATCAGCTTTCCCTCCTCTTCTGTCCCCTTTTCTGTCATTACTTCAAGCTGCCACAAGTCACTTACAAGTATATTAGGCTGGGCTCAATCAAGGGTTCAGTGAGTTGTTCTGTAATATATCTGAATACAAAAATGTGAGAAAATAAAAACCCACTAGAGTGTGTCATATCACTTGGGTGAGGTTTGTTGGGTGTTGATTCAGGACCAAACATGAGCCTGTGTACTCTGAAGCATGTTAGTGTATTTGTTACCCACTGCAATTCACACTGGCACAGGAGATTTGCATTATTGATGTGTAGCCGACAAATCTGCAGTAACTGTGTCTGTGTCATGGTCCGGGTGTGTGCCAGTGTGTCTCCCTCCGAGCCGGCGTCTCCACCCCTGGGAGGGGCCTCAGTGTTTTTGCTGATCGTTGACATCTGTGGGTAATTAGCCGGGGGACTCATAAGGCCAGCGTTCTCAATCTCTCTTCGCCAGATTCTCTGCTAAACATCAGTCAGTGCAGGCCACCACCATAATTTCCTTACGTGTTTTTTTGTGAATCACTTTTGCTTCACTGTATGTTTGTTTTTTGTGCGCCTCCCTTTTTCAGCTACACCTAACTGTTAAACCTCTGGCGAAGAGCTTCTACTTGGATGCTGGACCTTCTGGCAGTCCCTCAGGCTACCACCAAAACTACCTACCTGCCTCTCTGCCTCCACGCCAGGAGTTTTTGGATTTACACACCCGGATTACTCCCCCTCTATGTTATCTCCGACCTCCGTTGGCAAGTACACAGTACGAAGGAGGATTTTGAGCCAAATAACATATTCATATGCCTCCTTATCTATGTTTTGAACATTTGCATTCTGTTACAGTGACCCCGACCTTTCCCTGGACCTTTTGTGACTTGCTTTCCAGTCCAATCCCCGGACCCGGACCAGATCATTATTTAGTTAACGTCTACGCTCACCTTTTGTTTATGAATATTTTGTGTGCACATTAAACATTATTCTTAAAATATATTTACGAGCTGTTCGGCGTCTTGCGTTTGAGTCCTGTCACTCGTCTGAAACGGTCCCGGCCGTAACAGTAGAATCTGGCCAGCAGTTATGGACTCAGCAGACGCGGAACGGTCAGCCATTCAGAGGCAGGGGGCGATATTAGGAAGTCATGAACAATCTATTCAGTTCCTGTTAGCCCAGCAGCAGACTCTTAGAGATGGTCAAAGTAAAATACTGGAGACCCTCCAGGCTCTACAAACTGATATTTCTACTGCTGCTGGTTCCGCCTCGGGCCCCGCGGGCCAAGACTCCGGTACACCAGCTCCTCTGCCTCAACCTGTTGCCGTTGCATCTCCACCTACATCAGCTTTCCGTGATGCTACGTCCCCGGAGCCCGAACCATTCTCAGGGGATCCAGGGAGTTGTAGCGGGTTTTTGCTTCAGGTTGACCTTGTTTTCGGTCGTTCTCCGCGCACATTTGTTGCGGATTCTAATAAGATATCTTATTTGGTGGGTAAACTGCGTAATCGTGCACTTAAATGGGCGGAGGCGTATCTATCGAAGAATCCTTTGTTAACCTGTTCTTATGAGGTGTTTTTGGGGGAATTCCAGAAAACGTTTGCGCACCCCATTTCTGAGGGTAGTTCTGCGCAGAGGCTGCTGGATCTTCGCCAGGGCCGTCAGAGGGTTGCTGATTTTTTGATTGATTTTCGTACTGCTGCCGCCGAAACCGGTTGGCCTGACGACGCTCTGCGTGGGGTGTTTTTCCGGGCATTGAACGAGGGTATGAAAGACCAGCTTGCCTCCCGTGATGAGCCAAAATCTTTTGAGGAACTGGCGTCCCTCTCCCTTCGCATTGACAACAGGTTGCGTGACAGGGAGAGGGACAGGAACTACAAATCCCAGCGCCGTTTACCGCGCTCGTTTCCGGGTACGTCACCGTCGCCGCCTCCGACTGTGGACTCGCATGAGTTTGTCGCCTCGGCTTACGTCACTGATCCCGAGCCGGAGCCTATGCAGATTGGCCGGTCACGGTTGACACCGGAGGAGAGGGAGCGGCGGCGTCGGGCTCATGCCTGTTTTTACTGTGGCTCGCTGGAACACTTGATTGCTGCATGCCCGAAGGAGGGAAAAGGTGTCGCCCGCCGGTAGAATCGGGGATACGGGTGGGCGGTTCGAATTCTGGTCAGAAACCCCGTTTACAACTCCCTGTCACCTTGGAGATGCTACAGAGTACTCATTCGTGCACAGCCTTATTAGATTCTGGTTCTGAACAGAATTTAATCAGTCTCGATCTCGCTGAACGATTAGGCGTTCCGCTCGTGCGCCTTGAGCCGCCCATTCCAGTTAGAGCGATTAATAACCAGGTTTTCACTAGAATTTCTTTTCGCACTGGTCCAGTGTCACTGTGCACTTCGGGGAATCATAGGGAAAAACTCACCTTTTTTGTCCTCGATTCACCTGATACTCCGCTCACTTTGGGTTATCCCTGGCTGTGCTTGCACAATCCGCACTTGGATTGGGAGGGGCAAAGGGTTGTCAGCTGGAGCCCTTTTTGCCACTCCAATTGTCTGACTTCCGCCCGTTTTCCCGGCCCGGGGGAGGCTACGGGGACTGACGAATATGTCCCCGATCTCTCAGGGGTGCCGCCTGAGTATCATGATTTGCGGGAGGTATTCAGTAAGATCAAAGCGCAGTCCCTACCGCCCCATCGCCCTTATGACTGTGCGATTGATTTGCTCCCCGGAGCGTCCCTGCCCAAGAGCCGGTTATATAGTATCTCTAGGCCTGAACGTGCTGCGATGGAGGAGTATATTAGGGATTCATTAGCGGCTGGGTTAATCCGTCCGTCTTCGTCCCCCGTGGCGGCGGGGTTTTTTTTTGTAGACAAGAAGGATGGGTCTCTTCGGCCGTGTATTGATTTCAGGGGCTTGAATGACGTCACTGTTAAAAATAAGTATCCCTTGCCACTCATTAGCTCCGCTGTTGAATCGCTACAGGGTGCCACGGTGTTCACTAAGTTAGATCTTCGCAATGCTTATCATTTGGTGCGAGTCCGTCAGGGAGACGAGTGGAAGACCGCGTTTAACACCCCCCTGGGTCATTTCGAGTATCTCGTTATGCCTTTCGGTTTAACGAACGCTCCAGCGGTGTTTCAGGCCCTAATAAATGACGTCCTGCGGGATTTCCTCGACCGTTTTGTGTTCGTCTATTTAGATGACATTCTTATTTTTTCTAAGTCTTTGGCTGAGCATCATTCACATGTCCGTGCTGTCCTTCAACGCCTCTTGGAAAACAGACTGTATGCCAAGGCTGAGAAATGTGAGTTTCATTTGACATCGGTCTCTTTCCTGGGATACATCTTGGCAGGAGGGCAGGTGAAGACGGATCCAGCTAAGGTGAAGGCGGTCACTGACTGGCCTGTGCCTTCTACTCGCAAGCAACTCCAGGGGTTTTTGGGATTTGCGAATTTCTATCGTCGGTTTATAAGGAACTACAGTCTAGTGGCGGCTCCGCTTACACGCCTTACCTCTACGAAGCTTCCGTTCGGCTGGTCCGCCGAAGCTGACAGCGCATTCACGGAGCTGAAACATCTGTTTTCTACTGCGCCCATCCTCGCTCAACCCGATCCGTCTAAGGCTTTTATTGTGGAGGTGGATGCTTCTGATGTGGGGGTGGGGGCTGTGCTTTCACAACGTGCCGGCCCCTCCTCTAAGCTGCGGCCGTGCGCCTTTTTCTCTCGGCGGCTTTCACCAGCGGAACGGAACTATGATGTGGGGGACCGGGAGCTGCTTGCCGTTAAGTTGGCGTTGGAGGAGTGGCGTCATCATCTGGAAGGCGCGGCGCTACCGTTCCTGGTGTGGACGGATCATAAGAACTTGACGTACCTGCGCGGTGCGAAGAGGTTGAATGCACGTCAAGCTCGTTGGTCGCTGTTTTTCGCACGTTTTAACTTTTCCATTTCTTATCGCCCGGGTTCCAGAAACACCAAACCGGATGCCCTCTCTCGGCAGTTTGACTCTGACACGGGTCCGGCGGAGTTTTCCACCATTCTTCCGGCCGGCTGTACGGTGGGAGCTATTACCTGGGAGGTGGAGGACGCCATCGACCGGGGCCTCCGGACGGAACCGGATCCGGGCACGGGACCGCCTAACCGGCGTTTTGTTCCCGCGGCTGCTCGCTCCAAGGTACTGGAATGGGTGCACGCTTCGAGGTTTGCGTGTCACCCGGGCAGGGGCAGGACGACTTCTATGGTTAAGAGACATTTTTGGTGGGCCACTCTGGATAAAGATGTTCGGGAGTATGTGGCTGCGTGCCCTGTGTGTGCCAGGTGTAAGTCGCGTACTCACCGTCCTGCTGGGCTGTTGCAGCCGTTGTCTACGCCTCATCGCCCTTGGTCCCACATCGCCCTGGATTTTGTTACGGGACTCCCGGTTTCGGCTGGGAAGACCACTATTCTCTCGGTCGTGGATCGGTTTTCTAAGGCTGCTCATTTCGTCGCTTTGGAGAAGTTGCCCACTGCGGCTGAGACGTCTACGTTGTTGTTGGACCATGTTTTTCGGCTTCATGGCATTCCTGTGGAAATAGTTTCGGACAGGGGTCCGCAGTTCTCGTCCCAGGTTTGGGGTTCTTTTTGCGCTGCTTTGGGGGCCAGGCCTTGTCTGAGCTCTGGTTACCATCCTCAGACGAACGGCCAGACGGAACGTTTAAATCAGGAGCTGGAGGCCGCGCTCCGCTGTGTGACCTGTCATAACCCTGCGACTTGGGCCTCGTATCTGCCGTGGGTGGAATATGCCCACAACTCCTTGGTTTCGTCTGCTACTGGGTTGTCACCTTTTGAGGCCTCTTTGGGTTATCAGCCGCCCCTGTTTCCGGTGGAGGAGGCTGATCTTGCTGTCCCCTCGGTCCAGCATCATCTACAGCGCTGCCGTCGGGTCTGGTCTCGTACGCGGGAGGCGCTGTTGCGAGCTGTGGCTCGCCAACGTAGCTGTGCCGACCGTCGCCGGTCTCCTGCGCCTGTTTACTCACCTGGACAGAAGGTGTGGCTCGCTGCGAAAGACATCCCTCTCAGGGCATCCTCCCGCAAGTTGTCTCCTCGTTACATCGGCCCCTATTCTGTGGACAGGGTCCTCAGCCCTTCGGCTGTCAAGCTCCGTTTGCCTGCTGCCTTGAGGGTTCACCCGGTCTTTCACGTTTCTCAGGTGAAGCCGGTGGTGTCTAGTCATCTGTGCCCGCCTCCGGTGCCCCCGCCTCCCGCCCGGCTCATTGACGGGCATCCTGCGTTTTCTGTCCGGCGCATTCTGGATGTGCGGCGGCGGGGTAGGGGGCTGCAGTTTTTGGTGGACTGGGAGGGTTATGGGCCGGAGGAGCGTTCTTGGGTTCCTCGTTCTTTGATGCTTGACTCTGTGATGGTTTCTGATTTTCTTAGGTCACGTCGTGGGGCGGGTGCTGGTCGGCCGCCGGGTGGCGTCCCTTGAGGGGGGGGTACTGTCATGGTCCGGGTGTGTGCCAGTGTGTCTCCCTCCGAGCCGGCGTCTCCACCCCTGGGAGGGGCCTCAGTGTTTTTGCTGATCGTTGACATCTGTGGGTAATTAGCCGGGGGACTCATAAGGCCAGCGTTCTCAATCTCTCTTCGCCAGATTCTCTGCTAAACATCAGTCAGTGCAGGCCACCACCATAATTTCCTTACGTGTTTTTTTGTGAATCACTTTTGCTTCACTGTATGTTTGTTTTTTGTGCGCCTCCCTTTTTCAGCTACACCTAACTGTTAAACCTCTGGCGAAGAGCTTCTACTTGGATGCTGGACCTTCTGGCAGTCCCTCAGGCTACCACCAAAACTACCTACCTGCCTCTCTGCCTCCACGCCAGGAGTTTTTGGATTTACACACCCGGATTACTCCCCCTCTATGTTATCTCCGACCTCCGTTGGCAAGTACACAGTACGAAGGAGGATTTTGAGCCAAACAACATATTCATATGCCTCCTTATCTATGTTTTGAACATTTGCATTCTGTTACAGTGACCCCGACCTTTCCCTGGACCTTTTGTGACTTGCTTTCCAGTCCAATCCCCGGACCCGGACCAGATCATTATTTAGTTAACGTCTACGCTCACCTTTTGTTTATGAATATTTTGTGTGCACATTAAACATTATTCTTAAAATATATTTACGAGCTGTTCGGCGTCTTGCGTTTGAGTCCTGTCACTCGTCTGAAACGGTCCCGGCCGTAACAGTCTGACGCTATCATGTCAGTATGGATCAAACTTTCTGAGGAACGCTTCCAGCAAAGGGAACTCCAACCCTGTACTACTTTGGTATACCTAATAAAGTGTCCTGCAAGTGAATGTATCAGGTTGCACTTTGTGATTAGGTTAGGATGCTCCTTACATGTATCATGGCCATATCTGCCCATCATAGCAGCTGCATCAGTTGCAAATCGAACACGTAGCAAGCAGCTTGTTAGCACGATGTCAAAGTGAGAAGCCCCAGAGCAAGACTGTAAATCAACGAGTTAAAGAAGAGGTCACACTATGTTGGGGAATTTTTGTCTTTTTTTATGAGGATGCTATAAAATATGATCTTAATCTATTCCTCTACCAGACACTGAAATAGGTTTGCTATCAAAGCTGTCATACACCCTAAAAAGAGGAAGCTAAAAATAATGCCACTCCTTGTGTAATGTCTGTACTATTGTCAAGTTCCCACCCCAAAAAGGGGCGGCTAAGGTTATGCGGTCATCATATCAGTTAGTCTGAAGTCTCAGATGATCAACTGTTTATGCACACAGATGATGAGGCCATCTGCTGACAGAAAAAAAACAAAAAAAACCACTCCTTTTCACACAAGTTGGATCACAGCTAGTAAAACAATTTGCATGTTTTTATATTTTATATATATATATATATATATATATATATATATATATATGCTTCAGAACTTCCTTTTTCACTGTAAGTCTAATCCAGAGACAGTTGTTAGTACATGCGGGGGTATAAATGAGCAAGAAATTGTTTATGTATACCCAGATCATCTAAAGTGTGAACATATTTGGTACAAAACAGCTTTCATGTTGCTGCTGAAGTTTAACCAAGGGGACTGTACTGTACAGTCGTGTGCTGGTTGGCAGCTTTGAGGTGTGATGTCTGCACCACTTCTTTGAACGTAACGTTAGAAAAGGCCTTCTGTGAAATGGACACTTAAGGTGCTACTTAATGCTGAAAGTGCCATTTCAGGTGTAAAAACATGTATTTCCTTGTATTTGTGTAATCTGCATAGCTCTCCTCCTCAATGAACAGAGTGGACAAATTGCAGTGACAGTGCTGTTGCTTTATAGTGAAAAACAAAATATTAAACTTGAAACAAAAGGACGAATTACACTGAATATGAAAGTATGTACACCAAACCTCTTAATCTTTGAATTCAGGTGTTTTCAGTCTCATTGCCACAGCAATCCAGCATCTAGCCATTCAGTCGGCCTATACAAACATTAGTGACAGGCCATGTAAAATTACAGAGCAGGGCCTCTTAAATGTGTAAATGTCACCAACGCTCTGCTGACCCAGTAACTGCTTTGAGCTTTAAGCCTCCCTGAGATTAAAATCAGCACAAAAACTGTGCACTGGGACCTTTATGGTCTGGGTTTCAATGGCTGAGCACTCTTGTATCACGTGATATTAACATTTCCATGTCAATATCACAAATAACATCTGAAATTTTTTGTTATTGTTCCTTTTTTTTTCTTCTGGCAATGTATCTCAAGCAGTGAAAATCGAATATCTGCTGATGTTGGTTTCCAACCTTGTTACCATGTTTGTCTAGACAAAAAAATACACAGTGTATATCAATAAAGATTTTCAACTCAAAGAGGATCAGCAAGATCTGATGTATGATGTAAGTGTTCCTTATTCTGTTCCTTCCTAATATGTTTGTACCTCTGGTTAAGTGCAGCTGCTATTTTCAGATCTCTTCCTAAAAGTTCTTTTCATACCACTTATGCTGACCGTGCTGTGATTTTGCCACAGACCACAATTCATGTTTTATACTGACACCAACGTTTTATACATTAAGGGTGCAGATTTCAGGAGTTTTCAGTTAAAGAGGCCACAGTTAGAAGGCTGCATGCCAGGGGATTTGTTTTTTACCCTAAAAGGGGGAACACTGTGAAACACGGACTACTGATGTAGTGCCCCAAAGCATCTGAGGAAGAACATTCAGAAGAAATACTCTGATGTGGTGCATACCAGCATGCTCAAAATGCCTCATCACCAGTTCTTCCACTTTATTTAAATAAAAGTCAAGTCAAAATATCGAGCGCTGACCTGCCAGTTGTTTCCCTTTTCCAGGAAGTTAGCTAAGCATTAAATTTAGGCATTAAATTTGCTATAAGCAATTTATGACCAGTGCCTTTAAAAGCCCTATGCACACCTTTATAGGAAGATACTGGTTTAACTAGAATACGAGCAATAAATAAAAATGAAGATTGAAAAAGTGACAGGATTTTTTTGCTGCATTAGTTTCAGACCTTCACTGATGTACCAAGCATGCAGGTTAACCACACAACCTGCAGCAGCATGTAACAGCTGACCAAACTCACTGTACGGTATGAGCCAAACAGAATGACTTGCAAGGCTGTAGCAGTACTGTTGCTCACTGTGAAAGGCATGTGGTGACATTTTATATTCGTGCAAGTGGGGACTGCTGGTCCCTGTTGCACTGAGTCTGAAACCACGAGGGCTTTGCTTGACAGCAAAAAACACAACTGAAATGGGTCAAAGCAAAACTCACAAAGGAAAACAACCAATGAAACTTGAGGATGGCTGCTGCTTTTACTGTATCTGAGTCAGACAATGACTAGTGACCTATACTTGATACCAGTGTAAAGTACTGATGATGTCACCAGTGGTTCAGAAAGGTGATTAGAACCAGTTCTTGTCATGCTGGCGCTGCACGACACTTCTCAGCCAAAACTACAAAAAAGGAATCCTCTGCTAACCTGGTTAGCCAGTTACCTATTCCTAACCTTATTCTGCCTTATCTAGTATATATGGAAAGGATATGTAAGCCCATTTACTGTGCTGTGTAAATTTAACTGTAAAGGGAAAGCTAAAAGAAAAAATATCTGTTATATTCTTAAATAATATGTTAACTGTCAAGCGACCAAGTGGTTTCGCAACTGGACAAGTGTGGCCACGCTATCATTTTTTTTCAATGTCTCTATTGGTGTTTACCATACATATACAGTGGGGCAAAAAAGTATTTGGTCAGCCACCGATTGTGCAAGTTCCCCCACTTAAAATGATGACAGAGGTCAGTAATTTGCACCAGAGGTACACTTCAACTGTGAGAGACAGAATGTGAAAAAAAAATCCATGAATCCACATGGTAGGATTTGTAAAGAATTTATTCGTAAATCAGGGTGGAAAATAAGTATTTGGTCACCTCAAACAAGGAAAATCTCTGGCTCTCACAGACCTGTAACGTCTTCTGTAAGAAGCTTTTCTGTCCCCCACTCGTTACCTGTATGAATGGCACCTGTTTGAACTCATCATCTGTATAAAAGACACCTGTCCACAGCCTCAAACAGTCAGACTCCAAACTCCGTCATGGCCAAGACCAAAGAGCTTTCGAAGGACACCAGGAAAAGTATTGTAGACCTGCACCAGACTGGGAAGAGTGAATCTACAATAGGCAAGCAGCTTGGTGTGAAAGAATCAACTGTGGGAGCAATCATCAGAAAATGGAAGACATACAAGACCACTGATAATCTCCCTCCATCTGGGGCTCCACGCAAGATCTCATCCCGTGGGGTCAAAATGATCATGAGAACGGTGAGCAAAGATCCCAGAACCACACGGGGGGACCTGGTGAATGAGCTGCAGAGAGCTGGGACCAAAGTAACAAAGGTCACCATCAGTAACACACTACAACGGCAGGGAATCAAATCCCGCAGTGCCAGACGTGTTCCGCTGCTGAAGCCAGTGCATGTCCAGGCCCGTCTGAAGTTTGCCAGAGAGCACATGGATGATACAGCAGAGGATTGGGAGAATGTCATGTGGTCAGATGAAACCAAAGTAGAACTTTTTGGTATAAACTCAACTCGTCGTGTTTGGAGGAAGAAGAATACTGAGTTGCATCCCAAGAACACCATACCTACTGTGAAGCATGGGGGTGGAAACATCATGCTATGGGGCTGTTTTTCTGCCAAGGGAACAGGACGACTGATCCGTGTTAAGGACAGAATGAATGGGGCCATGTATCGTGAGATTTTGAGCCAAAACCTCCTTCCATCAGTGAGAACTTTGAAGATGAAACGAGGCTGGGTCTTCCAACATGACAATGATCCAAAACACACCGCCCGGGCAACAAAGGAGTGGCTCCGTAAGAGGCATTTGAAAGTCCTGGAGTGGCCTAGCCAGTCTCCAGACCTCAACCCCATAGAAAATCTGTGGCGGGAGTTGAAAGTCCGTGTTGCTCGGCGACAGCCCCAAAACATCACTGCTCTCGAGAAGATCTGCATGGAGGAATGGGCCAAAATACCAGCTACTGTGTGTGCAAACCTGGTAAAGACCTATAGTAAACGTTTGACCTCTGTTATTGCCAACAAAGGTTATGTTACAAAGTATTGAGTTGTATTTTTGTTATTGACCAAATACTTATTTTCCACCCTGATTTACCAATAAATTCTTTACAAATCCTACCATGTGGATTCATGGATTTTTTTTTTCACATTCTGTCTCTCACAGTTGAAGTGTACCTCTGGTGCAAATTACTGACCTCTGTCATCATTTTAGGTGGGGGAACTTGCACAATCGGTGGCTGACTAAATACTTTTTTGCCCCACTGTATGTTTCCTCATCTATGACAGATATTCCAACATGATCTATGGTTTACAAATATGGTTTTCAAGATTTCTGGAACTTGAGCTATTTCCATCATCACTTTGGGGCCTTAAGTGTGACTCAGGGATCCTAGAGCTGTAAGTCATGGGTCACTGTGCTAAATTCCAATACACCGAATAATAATTGGAAAATTACAATAAAATCAAAGTCTATAATGTTTAAAATATACATATATTTACATTCAACAATTATATTAGCCACGCTAATGCGCCAACCCCTGTGAAAAAAAGAATAAATACATTTTTTTTAAGAGAAATAGACTGAACTATGTCATGTTAAAAAACTCAGTGGAAAATGGATGTAGTGTTGCATTGTAGATAATGATGGACATATAATGAAAAACATCTTCTGACTGTAAACGTACTGCACTGTCTCTTGAGTTTGACTATAGAGACAACAGCGGTGGTTAAACTACGTGTACCATAGTGCATTACCCTTTATCACAGATATCACACATTTACAAAGCTCTGCTGCTAAAGCTCAAACTCCCTCTCATTCATATCTTGTAACTACAGTTTATGACCCAGTAGATCCAGTTAAACACAGAAGGAGGAGCTAAAGGTGACAGACTGACTGACTTGGTCTGCAAAACCTATGATGAAATATGTATGTTCAGTGCCAGAATACCACTGCTGCAGAAACAGCCCTGAAGAGCAAAAAAGATGGACAAAAATCTGATCCTTTTTGAAGGTTATGCAGCAGATTAACTGTAGCAATAAACAAATTAATCGATAGAAACATTCTTGTTAGAAAGAATCTTAAGAAAATATTCTATTATTTTAAGTCACATATGGCTAGACTGTGGTTTTACATGACTCCACATAAAGCAGCACTTTAAACACTGTCATTCAAAGCGTAAAGACATTTTATAACATTTTCTAACCCAGACTATTCTATAAAAACTCAGAAAAGACTTAAAAACTGAACCACGCTTTGCTTTAACCCCACTGTGGCACTACCACCCGCACAGTTAGCATGGCTTCAAACAGACATGGGAGTAAACAGTAAACTGACTTAATATTAACAGGAGAGTAAATGATGGATCAAACATGCAGCTTTAGTTACATCTCAGTAGGACTGGGAAATATGAGTCATTGCAGAAACGCTTATGAGGATGTTTTCTGTTCTGTAAGGGAAATGGCTACAGAATATTAATAATATGATTCTGGGCTAAAGCACTTCTGTCTTACTGTAATTTGTGTAAGCAGATGCTACACATTAGCACGTAGTGTTTTTATTTTTGGTACAGGCTGCATAAAGGCTGCACAAAGTTAAATCAAGAGTCTGTGTCAAATTACTTCACACGGCTACGTGCATGTTCCTGTATTTTAAGTTAGAACAAGTAAAACTTCACCAACATTTGTATTTATTATCAGTTTGAACAGGTTTTGGTGGAAAGCACGGAAACAGTCTGTTCGGACCGAAGAAGATGGATTGCTTTTACATGCAGTGCATGCATGTAATAAGAATATTTTCTTCTTCCTGCTCCTTTTCACATATGGTTGTAGTGCTTTATTGATAGAAAGTGTAGTTGGTTTGTTTGATCTGTTGTACCAAGTGTGAAATAAATAAATAAATGAAATGAAATGCATGGCAGCATGTTAAAATACTCTACTGGAGGCTAAAGTTAGCTGCTAGGTTAGTGATTTTTGAGGCTAAATGCCGAGACGTAATCATGAGCAATATGACAATACAATATAGTATGTTAGCACCAAAAAAGGAAGTGTTTCAGGGCTGTTATTGAACTGTATGTCATTCAAGATTTAGCACTGTTCAGAGCCACACGAGTTCAATTATTACAGAAAGTGTATCAATGTGCCTCTGTGGAACTATGGAACTAATCGAGCCTCTATGTTGCTTGTGTTAATAAGAAATTATGTCTTTGGCAAGGCTACAGAAAGGAATGTCTTTATCATAGCACCTATAAATGAAAAATATAAAGCAGTTGTTGAGCTAACTAGCTATCTTTCATACAGTTGGTATGAATACATTAAAAAGTCTTTATACTACAAGTATTTCTGGACTTTTGATCTCTAAATACTATAAGAATCATGGCTCTTGGGGGCTATTAGAACAGCGTAGTCAACAGTCTGAGGCACAAATCTTAAAATATCTTGTTCCTCTAATTGTTAACTATGACTGCTCCAAGTTAAACAACACAATACACAAAATATAATTCATAATTATTTTTTTTAATGTAACTTCTGCCTTGAAAATTTCAGATCTTCAACTGTTGTCAAAGAACCAGATACTTTGTAACTGATCTAAGCTCCAAAAGTGGCCTTGTTTATGGGATAAATAGAGACATCCCACCTTCACAATTATGACCTACAGACATATGAAACCAACCTTGAAACAAAAACTTCAGTCATTAGTCAGTGAATTGTTAATTTGGGCAACAGAAAATTGTACAATTTAAAAGACATACCACGGTAGAAATTCTCTGCAAGATGTGAAGCCTCACACTTTGCTGCATGCTTGTATGTGTATAGAAACTCACCACCTTCACAATTTTGACCTATAGACTAAATTTAAGTATAGTGAGAATACATGCATGCATTTACCTTGAATTTCTGGTGTTGCGTTGATGTTTATTTATGTAGCTCTATTCAGAGATACATAGAGCCAAAAAGACCAAGCAGCAGTTAGGGTTAGGGTTAAAACACTGACTCATTGAAAAGTTATCTTGAAGAGGAAAGGGAACAACAGTAGAGTTTGACATTTAGAGGAAGAAATACAAAAAAAAACAAAAAAACTCCCCCATCAAAGATAGGCTAAGCAACAAACGTGATCTTGACCTTGAATGGAAGTTGGGTGAAGCCTTATTAGGTTATCACCGAGTGTAAATCCCATTTTCCATTAGTACCTATTCGGATCGGCTCATCATCTCTGTGGTTTTCTGTTAGGTCATAGTATCTGGTACCAAGTACTTTTTTAGTGCCTACTCTGCCAGGGATCCAAGCGATCCAAGGCATCAACAGACTGCATGCCATGATTGGCTGGTCAGTGGCATCACTTGATGAGTCATCAGTGCATCTCCTTCCCGAAAATCAAAATCACCATTTTTGAAACGCAGCAATGAGGGAAATGGCAACAAAAAACAAGTCAGTGATCCCTGAGTCTGGCAATAAGCCACAGACCAAGAAGAAGGTATAATCGTTACCTCGCCGTCCACCTTTGTTGTGCCATTCATGCTGCATACTAATTACGTCATGAGACGCTAGGCCGCATTGCTGTAACGACCTCATGCGCATTAGGTGGCCCTCAACTGTAACAGAAAACAAGTCGAGGGGAGTTGTACCGCCTCCTGTCGCGTTGAACAAAGCTGAGTAGGTACCAATGGAAAAGGACTTAAGTTTAATTAATTTCTGACCAATGTTTTAGGAGGAAACACTGGTTACATTTTGCAACCTTGTGGATGGACAGACAACAGACGCATTGCCAGGGACTGAGCTCATAATGTCTATGGCTGGATGAGCTAAAAATGAATCACAAACAGTAGATACAGTGGAATTTCGGCTTTTTTGAACACTCAGTTTCACTTCACTATAAGAATTTCTTTGAATATTTTAACTTCTTTGTGTCAGAGGCTTTGCTAAAAGACAAACCTTAGCCCAAATATGAACATGTGTAGCCCATAAAAAACAGCTGTTCCATATATTTTTGATACTGGCACCTAGTGACAGCAGACAACAACAAAGCTCTTAACAGCATCGACAGACAGTATAAAAGATTAATGTAGCTTTGAAATGAAGCCATTGTGGAAGTGCCATTCTTTTTAATCACCAGCTTTTGCAGCCACACGCGTGGTTGCAAAAAGACTTTGTCCCTATAGAAGTCAATGCAAAATCGACCCTTAGGTTTGACCTCTGGAAGCACTTTCCGTTTTTAGCCTCAGTTGTAGTAGTTAACACATTTGCCTAACACACCAAAGATCCACAGTTTAAGGCACAAGAAGTGCCACACAAGAGGCAAACACAGTTTCAAGGGGTCAAAAGGCAGTGTACTCCTAGCGCTACTTCCAAGGCTGGATAAAAAGGAGGGTTGCACCAAAGAAAATACAGTGAGCCCTTAGAAAATACAGGAGGGGAGATGAAAGTATCTACCTACATAACAAGTAAAATATACTGTTTATTTTATAAATGATAACTTTTACAAAAGAAGGAATATTCAGAGTATGCTGTCTAATGACTAATGATTGACAAGCTGTTAGCCAATGAGCATGCAATTTCAACTTCTGATCCGCCCCTCACTGGTCATATCACCGGCAAAACACCAAGATAGCCACAATGGAAGCTGTCAAAAACTGGACCTCAGACCTCAATGGGTTATGTCACAGTAGCTACGTCCATCTGTCTGTGGTACTTCCTTTGGACTACCAACACACTATGACATCAGGACCTTAACGTGGGGTGGGACTTTGGTGCCTAGCCCTAACCAAAGCACAGGTGAAACAGAAAGGAAACAGCGGCTGAATACAAACCTAAAAATAGTACCTAGTAAGGCCTAAATTCCTGTGACCTTGTCAAAGTCAGACTTAGTTATTCCACTGCTATAGGTTATCAGTGATGAATTCCTGCTTATGAAGTGGTGTCAGGTGTTTGGAAGGATTGACTAATATGATTTTTTCTGCCGCTGGTCAAATATGGTGGTCAAAAATATCTCCTCTCTCTGTGTAAGTGTATAGTACCAGGATTGTCTGGGTTATATGGAGGCTATCGGCACTGAGACCAACCTTGAAACAAAAATTTCAGTCATTAGTCATTAAATTGTTAATCTGAGCAACAGAAAATTGTCCAACAATTTAAAAGACATGCCAAGGTAGAAATTCTCTGTAAGCCTCATGTGAAGCCTCACAGTTCACTGCATGCTTTATGTGTATAGATCTTTTCTCTCTGGTTCGGTGATTGAATCCTTCAAAACCAAATTACAAACACATATAAGAACTCACAAACTAGTGAAAGCTATCTGAGCACTTGCATGTGGGATGCTATCTCATTCTGATTCAAGAGATCTGATAGCCTCGCAGCCTTCCCTTAGCATATACCTTGAATAGCCAAAACATCCCATACTGCACACATTTTGGATAAACTGTTGAAATATTTCATGAAACTTACCCATGGATTGCCGCGTCAGCTGTGTAGCTCCTTCGTCTGTCTCTGTGTCATCAGTGTGGTTTGAGCCTTGCAGAGCTCCACTTCAGCCCAGTTCACTTCCTGGCCTGCCTTTTTTAAAGCTGCTGTACAAAGTGTCATAACACCCTCCCTTAAACCACAAGATGCAGCACTCATTCAACACAGACAAGCAGACATACAAGGCCAGCATTAAAAAAACAACCAGAGCGGGTATACTTACCAGCAGAAACTACTGAACCCTGCTCCTTTCCACGATTATGGTGTGATCATGATTAACTCTTCTTTGGACTTAAAGGTTTGAGTTGTTTGAATCTTTACAAACAGCTAACTACGTCCTTACACTAGTGTAGACATACTCGTGTATCAACTTTCATTGGTTGTATGACTGCTGCATGAACTACACAACTAACTTCCCCTTTACAGCGCAGATGGACCACTCCTTCCTCTGGTCACTAATTATGTCACAAACAAACACCAACCTGCAGCCTGCTGCTGTGCATATAGCTTTCAGTGTGCTAACTAAAAAATTCCATTTGGAGTTTTCAGGAGCCTAAAATCCACAGAGTGTTTATCATATATCATATCTTAGGATCATGTTAGGATCATGTTGAAGCTGTGTAATTATTCTTACCCTGCTATTATAAATCTGCTACACAGCCTCTGGACAACATGTAAAATAGATGATTCATAGGCCAATGTGACATCATTCAGTAGTGTGTGGCCTTTTGAAGTCAATTGATCATTACGCCGTGCTATTTTGTTTTTTTTTAGCAGCAAAGGTGACTATATTTGGACAACAGATTGGAGAGGAAACTCTAGCTAGCTTAGTTAGCACTTAGCATGTATAGGATCTATAGACTGTATATGTCCAGCACACTAATAAAGAAAACTACTAATCAGTGCTAAGCAACATCTATCCATCCATCCATCCATTCACTTCAGCTTATGCTTTTCAGGGTCGTGGGGGCTAAGCAACATATAAACAAATAAAAATATCCCACTTTCGGTCACCACACATGAATCACAGACCTTTTGGACAGGTTGTTAGTATAAGATATCATGACCAGCTAAAGGGGCACTGACGAGAAAGAAGACATATTTTCCTTCTGACGTACACCTGCTACTTTCGTCCACTGCTGTCCTTACTCTGCTCTGAACAGCTGATTTCGAGAAGAGGTCACAGACACACTGCAGGAGGACACTCCCATTATTTTGTAAGCCTTTTCAGTCTTTAGATTCATTTGCTCAAACTGCTAAATGAGAACAACTATGACCAGCTGTGCTACTGATGTTCTCTGCAAACATGACTCTCACTACAGTATTATTATAGGCAAAGCAAGGCAGGCTTATTCATATAGCACATTACAAGTAAAATCTAAAATCAAAAAGATAAGAGTAAAAGAAGAAAACCTGCCAGAAATAATACCAGAAACAACAACAATAAACCAGTGCTTAAATACAATCATGAAAAAAGCTGTTTTGGCTTCTTTTATAAATAGGTAGTGTTGGAGATGATCTGGCCTCAGTGGGTTGTTGGTTCCATCTATGGGTAGCACAGCGGCTAAATGCCTTTTCACCCTGTTTAGTTTCAGGTCTGTGCACCGCTACAGTGGATGACCAGATCTTGCAGACTTTAGAGACATACTGGGCTTGTATCTACTCAACATCACAGATATTTCACCATTTCATACAAATAATTTATAGTCAGACGTTTATTGATTAATAAACAATCAAAAATACTTTAAATCCAATCTATATTTCACTATATTTATATTTCAATCGTATGCAGGGAGCTGAGAATTGGAGTGATTTGCTCTCTCTTCCTGGTTCCTGTTAAAATTCTAATCACTGTAGACTGCACCACTATTTCCTCCTCTGGCACACAAACTGAAATCAGCTGGTTGTAGCACAAGTATAAATATAAAAGACAAGCAGAATATTAATTCCAAGGAATTCAATTACTGGGATTAGGTTCTTGTAGAGATTCAAATCCCTGAACCAAAGTCTTCGTATAGAACATATTATCCTTATGAAGTGAAACTTGAAAATTGAAAATTGAAGTTTGTGTGTGTGTTTTTTAAAGGATTGATTTTGTTCAGCTATATGTGAAACTATGCACTCATAAAGTAATACGTGTGTGCGATATATCTAAGCTGGAACACTGGAAACAATTATTGAATGAGCAGTTCTATATATGAGTGTGCTTGTTTGGTACTGTGACGCATTGATTTTGTCAACAGTGATTAATGGGCCTGTCATTTGTTCCGTGTTTAGAGACATTAAAGTTGTCTTTATGTCACTTTACTAAGGCTAAGCCTGTTTGAAGCAGATGGTGTGACTTTATCACTTACAGCACAGTGACAAAGTAATTCATTTTAAAGCTTTCCTTTTTGATAAAGCATATTAAGCCTGAGTCAGCTACCCTTAGTTATGATGCACTGAGTGTCCACTCCCTCTGCTTGCAAACCACCGTGCCTTTAGTTATTAGTTATTAGTAAATCTTCTGCAGCCCAGCCAAACCTTTAATCAGCTGTAATCATCACATGAGCCTAAAATGAAATATTTCTGTTTTTGTGTTTTCATAGATTCATTTTGATCTTGTTCAGGTCGGTTCTCGTTAACAGCTTTATGTCTGTCTGCTGAGAGCCACAGTTTCATGCAAGTTACTTCCTTGGAAATTATGATGAAGGACAGGTTCACGATTAAAAAGGGTGAGAAAATAACATCATCTTAAAACTTCAAATTAAATTGCATTATTTTATTTTATTTTTTACATTTTTCCTTATATATGATTACATGGCCCAACCCTGAGCCTAAACCCACACTTCTGAAATACCCAGAATCCCCTGCCCACACACTCTTTCTAGTTCTGTGGCTGGTGGTGACCTCCAGTCATGGGTGTGGTTGTTGTGTTGGGAGTTCAGGCACCTTTGATGGTGATATGATCTGTGTGGTAATGTTTTATCAGTGTAATGCTTTACTCTGTTCATAAATATTACACGAACCAGCAACAGCTGGCTGACCCCATGCAGCTGTGCTATGACTCTTCTCTTTCCTTCCTCTCTGTGACACAGTTTTGGTGAATGTTTAAATGTTAGAGCTCCATGGCAACCAGCGGTGTATTTTAATGTAACTAAAACTTTGATCTGCTTACTCCAGGCAAACATATTTTTCATACATAAGTTTATTATTTTATTCTATTTATTTGTTTAAATTCAAACTGCAGTAACAATGATTGTATCATAAGTGTTGGCATGGACATTTCCCATTTCTCCTGTGATCTCTTTAACTATCTGTATAAAATGTAACTTAATATAAAGACAGGTAGCCTAGTTAATGTACCAGAAATTTCTATAATTACATAAACTGCCCTTACACATCGAAAGACCTGTCAGTGAGTCAAATCATTGCTTTGTGGGGCTTCAGAGCTCACAATGGAAAATTTTAAATGTAGCTTTGTTTCATAGCAATTTAACAGCCCAGTCTATTCAGATTATTAAAAATGAATACTCTCTAACCATGTTTCCCAAAAGTCCCCACAAACAATTTTAAAATAATATGATGATTCTGCTGGACTTCTGGATATGATGACTGTTGCTTTAAATGTGCATTTGACAGGAAGGGCATATTTGGCTCGTCTTCTTTAGTGCACAGGGGGTAATCAGACTGAAAACAGAACAAGAGCTCCACCGCAGTTCATCTTCCTGTAGCATTTGCAGAGCCTGGTGCTGATTTGAAAATAATGGGGGGTGTTTTGGCAAAAGAAAATGAATATCTGCTCTAATACCAAGCTGAAGAAACCAAGCACACAACATGTACTATTTAAATAAACAGGTTGAAACTAAATATGTCCTTTTTTAAAGGTGACCCGAGGAAAAACTATTTAGGCTAATCCCCTTCTGGCATTTTGCACATGGTTGTGCACACAAATGAAACGACAGTGAAGCTAAAAGGGAGATTTATGTTTGGATCTGTAAATCAGACAAGTGATCTGGTGGGTTAAAAACTTTCTCTTGCTGCATGGTTTAACAGAAAAGTATCCACGCCCATACAGTAGTGCAACCGCAGGTGCAGTTTCAAAAATGTTTGAGCAATTAAAAGATCCCAAACTAAGGGCATAGTGTATCCCAAATATCTATTCTTAAACATCTCAAAATCTCAGTAGTTTGACGACGTTTGTTCTTATGCCGATAACAGATTGGTTTCTGTTTTTTGCCTTTGTGGGACAATATCAAGCCTTGACTCTTTAGCTCCTCTACTTCAAAAACAGGGTCTCAGAGCAGATGCACTGCATGAATTTGCAACCACTTGAATGATCCTACCACTCTGCAATGATATCTGCCAGTATGAACCTTACAGGGTGAGTACCCACAAAACTCTCACTTTTATTTTGTTTCCCCTGTCACTGGGGGAAAGCTCAGACTGATGTGGTGGTGCCTTGATGGGAAAGTCAGATAGCGTGCCTACTTTTGCCTCTCTGGGAAATTCCAAATATGCAGACGTTATCTATTGTGGTGCTATGTTGTTAGTTAGAGTCCCCCGTGTTAAACACAAAGGTAACTGTTAAACAACTGTGAAAACATCTGTTCTTTGATATGAATTAATCGAACTGAATCAAAATTACTAACAGATAACACTTTTTATATTATGGTTGTTAGAATGAGAACAACAGAGCCAATTACACATTAGTCTTGAAGTTCAACAGTTTATTAAATCGTTAAAAGACTTTTATTCAAATTAAAACAACAATTGTGCGTTCTAAATAATAATCAATTTTTTTATTACTTTCAGCATCTATTGGGTTTCATTGGTGGCCGTTGAACCTTGTCCAGCCTCCTTTCCACGATCTGCAAGTGGTGGGAAAAATGTTTTGGGGATTTTGACTTATAACATTCAAGTGTAATATTGTTAAGTGCTTGTGTAGTAAACTAGCACATACAATTTTTTTACCCTGCCAAGTTGATACTTAATTGAACTGAAAAAGCAGTAAAAAATGGTGATGGGGGATTGGTGGTGGTAGATGTTTAAATGTTAAAAGTGAGCCATTGTAGTCCGTCGGTAGGTGGTTGCTAGGCATGTATAATTCCAGTTTTGCAAATATAAAGGTGAGGTGTTATGAGATGTAACTGTCATGAAATTGAAATGATACAGTGCTTTTAAAGGGTGTTTGTTTAGATTCAAAACACTAAAAATGTGTCACACCAATAAGCTGAACTCAGATCTGCTCAATATTAAAATAATTAGCATTTATAAGCTAATTACCTTTCACAGCAGTCCCAATTTTTTTAATGTGGCCGCTTGGTTAAATGCTTAACGCTTTCTACACTATCGGGGCTACCTGAGTGTCAAGTTTGGTCGCTTAGTTTTTGATGATGTAGAAGTCACAGATCATCCAAAGGTGTAACCTTTGGCAGCCAAAGAAAGAAATAAAGAAAAAACAAAACACACAGGTTTTGTATATTATACTAAATAAACTGAAATTGCGGGCAATCATCAGTGATGTGCGTGATGTCCAAAGCCCTGAAGTATCACTTCAAAAAACTTTAAGTCTAAACTTATCAGTGACTTCAAGGCATTCTTTATGCGAGCAGCAAAGAGGAAGGGGCTCAAATGTTGCATTCGAGTTTCAAAGTTGGAGAATCAGAATCAGAAGAGAGACTGTAGAGCATAGGTGCCCAACCGATGGGCAGAGGACTGGACTTCCTTCATTCCGTACTGAGCTGCATACGAAGAATACATGTCGTTGAAAAAGTATTTTATTTTTCAAAAAATGCCACTTCTGCCCACACCTCACTTCTGCAGTTTTTCCCCATGCATCAGTAAGTCTGTAAGTGAACCCATGCAAAAATGACCCCAAAACAAATGTCACCGGAGAACTCCTTTAAAAAGAGAGAAAAAGCCAAAGATGAGACACCAGAAGGGTCTCAAAGAGCCAACAAAAAGAAAATTGCATTTAAAAGAACCAAACTTCAGTCAGGGGAACAACTGAGATAATCCATCCACAATACGAGGTTAGTCATTAATATACTGCAACTACACGGGAATGGAACAGCTGCGAGAGAATTCAACATTAATGAATCAATGTTACGGAAGTGGAGGAAGCAAGAAGAATGAGTTGAGTAAAGTTTGATCTGATTTTGTTTCGCTTAATGCGCCTTATAATCCGGTGTGCCTTATGTTGCGAAAAATATGGTAACAGTCTCCATTGATCTGAACTGAAAATCAAAATGGAAATGTGACAGAAGTTGCTTAATTCTGAATCTGCAGTTTTGGGACAGTTCCCTCTGGAGCTTTCCCCCCACACATGAATCTGAAGCCTGATCTGAAACAAGTGAGTCAAGTGACAATAACGTACAGTCCAATTTGAAATACAGCCCACTCTGTACAATACAAAAATATGTTGGAAAGTCAGTGTGAGCAGAGCTTTAATCCATGAGTTTTTTCATTCCTCACATTATCTCTTGGTATACAGTGGGGCAAAAAAGTATTTAGTCAGCCACCGATTGTGCAAGTTCCCCCACTTAAAATGATGACAGAGGTCAGTAATTTGGACCAGAGGTACACTTCAACTGTGAGAGACAGAATGTGAAAAAAAAAATCCATGAATTCACATGGTAGGATTTGTAAAGAATTTATTCGTAAATTAGGGTGGAAAATAAGTATTTGGTCACCTCAAACAAGGAAAATCTCTGGCTCTCACAGACCTGTAACGTCTTCTGTAAGAAGCTTTTCTGTCCCCCACTCGTTACCTGTATGAATGGCACCTGTTTGAACTCATCATCTGTATAAAAGACACCTGTCCACAGCCTCAAACAGTCAGACTCCAAACTCCGCCATGGCCAAGACCAAGGAGCTTTCGAAGGACACCAGGAAAAGTATTGTAGACCTGCACCAGACTGGGAAGAGTGAATCTACAATAGGCAAGCAGCTTGGTGTGAAAAAATCAACTGTGGGAGCAATCATCAGAAAATGGAAGACATACAAGACCACTGATAATCTCCCTTGATCTGGGGCTCCACGCAAGATCTCATCCCGTGGGGTCAAAATGATCATGAGAACGGTGAGCAAAGATCCCAGAACCACACGGGGGGACCTGGTGAATGACCTGCAGAGAGCTGGGACCAAAGTAACAAAGGTCACCATCAGTAACACACTACAACGGCAGGGAATCAAATCCCGCAGTGCCAGACGTGTTCCGCTGCTGAAGCCAGTGCATGTCCAGGCCCGTCTGAAGTTTGCCAGAGAGCACATGGATGATACAGCAGAGGATTGGGAGAATGTCATGTGGTCAGATGAAACCAAAGTAGAACTTTTTGGTATAAACTCAACTCGTCGTGTTTGGAGGAAGAAGAATACTGAGTTGCATCCCAAGAACACCATACCTACTGTGAAGCATGGGGGTGGAAACATCATGCTATGGGGCTGTTTTTCTGCCAAGGGAACAGGACGACTGATCCGTGTTAAGGACAGAATGAATGGGGCCATGTATCGTGAGATTTTGAGCCAAAACCTCCTTCCATCAGTGAGAACTTTGAAGATGAAACGAGGCTGGGTCTTCCAACATGACAATGATCCAAAACACACCGCCCGGGCAACAAAGGAGTGGCTCCGTAAGAAGCATTTGAAAGTCCTGGAGTGGCCTAGCCAGTCTCCAGACCTCAACCCCATAGAAAATCTGTGGCGGGAGTTGAAAGTCCGTGTTGCTCGGCGACAGCCCCAAAACATCACTGCTCTCGAGAAGATCTGCATGGAGGAATGGGCCAAAATACCAGCTACTGTGTGTGCAAACCTGGTAAAGACCTATAGTAAACGTTTGACCTCTGTTATTGCCAACAAAGGTTATGTTACAAAGTATTGAGTTGTATTTTTGTTATTGACCAAATACTTATTTTCCACCCTAATTTACGAATAAATTCTTTACAAATCCTAGCATGTGGATTCATGGATTTTTTTTTCACATTCTGTCTCTCACAGTTGAAGTGTACCTCTGGTGCAAATTACTGACCTCTGTCATCATTTTAGGTGGGGGAACTTGCACAATCGGTGGCTGACTAAATACTTTTTTGCCCCACTGTAGATGTGTAGTTTCCTTCATTTTGCATTACGTAATAGAATAATAGTTTTTACAGAAGACCGGAAAATGAATGATGATAAAGCCCCATTGAACTGCTTCAGCTGCAGGGTCCTGGTATTGCCAAGGCTTACACAATGAACACTTGTGAGAACTCTTGAGCCATGTCTAAACTCACAGTTCCTTCAATTGTTCGACCATGTGTTTAATGGCTGCTCATAAAATTTTCAATCAGTCGACCACCATTGTAAATAAGGGCAGTTTGCACCACCACTTCCTGTTGGGGGAGTTGTGGAGGCACTGCAGCTAGCATGGTGATGAAAAACAAAATGCAAATATATTGACACTTGTAAATACTCCTTAAAAACTCTGTGTGGGAGTTACCATGCAATGAGTGATTTGCATGTTGCAGTTTTTTTTCTGAAGAAAGGACCAGAAGGGGAGACAGATTTAAGACAAACGTAGGTGTATGTGCAAACATGTGGCAGGTATGCAGAGAGGTGGGCGGTGTGTGGAGACAGTGCAGGTGGGAGGAAGGATGTGTACAGAAACTGTTTCTCATTGTTTAACAAATGATGGGAACACAGCTATTCTACAGACCGTCTTCTTTTGTTTTGTCTGCAGAAGGATGTGAAACATTTATTTTTATTGCTTTGTACGAAGTTTTATTCATGTTTGGAGGTTCTCAACCTCAAAATTCAGTAAATAACCATTCAAAATGTCAACAGTGTACAGTAGTACAGTAGTGAAGAAGCACACTCTTTACAGCAAAGAATGTGCTCACATCTTAGAATCTAGAACATTAGCATCTACATAGAGGGCATAGAAGTTAGTCACAGCATGGCCGATTATTATTTGTTAACCTAAATTCACTTTTCCCTGTCATCCAAAGTTACAGTATACAGGGTGTGTACAGTACAGGGTGTTTTTGTTTTGTCTTTCAATCATTTAGCCAGCTCATCTTTATATTTAACTGATCTAGTTAGCTCACTGCTACTATGGCTCAGCCTCATAACCTCTTTTTTTCATGAAATCCCATTAAAGTATGTTCCTTGTACAAGTGTATACAAGTTTGACGTTAACGTGGTTATGGCGTTAATGTCATTTAATGAGATGATATATATATATAGGGTGGCCCCCAAGGGTGGTGGAGAATGACCGAGCTAAGATCCTGTGGGACTTCCAGATACAGACGGACAAAATGGTGGTGGCTAACCAACCGGACATAGTGGTGGTAGACAAACAGAAGAAGACGGCCGTAGTGATCGATGTAGCGGTTCCGAATGACAGCAATATCAGGAAGAAGAAACACGAGAAGCTGGAGAAATACCAAGGGCTCAGAGAAGAGCTCGAGAGGATGTGGAGGGTGAAGGTAACAGTGGTCCCCGTGGTAATCGGAGCACTAGGTGCGGTGACTCCCAAGCTAGGCGAGTGGCTCCAGCAGATCCCGGGAATAACATCGGAGATCTCTGTCCAGAAGAGCGCAGTCCTGGGAACAGCTAAGATACTGCGCAGGACCCTCAAGCTCCCAGGCCTCTGGTAGAGGACCCGAGCTTGAAGGATAAACCGCCCGCAGGGGCGTGCTGGGTGTTTTTTCTTTTATATATACATATACATACATAATTTAATCTTTTAGTAAGTTATGCTGAATTTTCTACTATGTCTTTAAACTTGATAAGGCCAAGGCTTATTTTCTTCTTTCTCATCAGCGACCATGGTGGACTACAACAGGTAGTTTCCCTTTGCCAGTATAAAAGAGATTTGTTTGACAGCCTTCACTGGAATGACCAGTATTTACACCAGGGGTGTCAAACTCAATTGCACAGGGGGCCAAAACTCAAGGCACACTTTAGGCCGTGGGCCAAACAAGATAAAGATTTATTGAACACACTAAAACAATGTTTTTTAAACATAAATATGAATGAAAACAGACAGGAATATTATTCCAGATTAAATAAAGTTAAAAAAAATAAACTTTAACTTTAAATATTTTGCTCTTCATAAAAATATATCCTGTCAAAATTATGCAAGTTAGAAATATGAACATGCTGCCAAACCCCCCAGAAAAAATAAATGAAAGCAAACACAAGGTTGGAGCCGCATGTAGACGGAGCTGAGCATTGCTTCAGGAGTGGAACTAATAAACTCTTCGGGCCATTCAGTTTCGTACTTTCCTTTGAGTGTATCATTACACATCTGAATCTGCACAGGTGCAGTTCAGCAAAGTACGCTGATTTGGTTCAACATTACTTGGCAACAGGGAAAGTGAGGCAGGTTGCACTGGTGCATTTGTGACAGCTTCACTTGAAATGCCTTCACCGCATCATACATGTCATGTCCATGAACTGACAGATTTCCTTGCTGAGCTCAAAAACTCTATTGAGAACTTTTCCCCAACTCAGCCAACGGATCTCTGCATGATGAGGACTGTCGGCAAATTCTGAATCTATTTCCCACATAAAAGACTGAAATTGACGGTGATTTAAACTTATAGCTCAGATTAAATTTACGGTTTGCGTTACGGTGATTATTACATGCTCCATTTTTAGGACTTTACCACACAGCCTTTCCTGGTGTATGATGCAGTGATATGCTATTAACTCACAGGTACAGTTCTTCTCCCGCATCTTTACTCGCATCCTGCTGACTAGTCCGCTTTTTTCACCGCACAACACCGGCGCTCCATCTGTTGTCAGTCCAACAAGTTTGTCCCAGGGCAGTTTCATGTCGGTTACACTTTGACATACGTTTTAAAAAATGTCTTTTCCTGTCGTTGTCCTGTGCATCGATTTAATGTTCAGTATTTCCACTTCATGGATGAAGATGGCCAGCTGTGCAATGTCCATCATGTCTATACGTTCATCCGCAGCAAGAGCGTATGCAATAAAGTGTTTGCTTCTTTCACACAACTGTGTTCTTAAATCAGTGGCCATCTCACAAACCCAATCAGCAATCGCATTTCTGCTCAGGCTCACATTTTCCAAAATCTGCGTTTTGTCTAGACACAAGACGTCACACAGCTTCATCATGCAGCTCTTCAGAGTGGTACCGGGCTGATTTGGCTCCTCTGCTACAATAAAACTTTCACAACAGCTTCACTTTGTGATTTTGCTCTGGTGAAAAACATCTGCTGAAATGTCACATTCTTCTTTAGCTCTTCTACTTTCTGTAGTTTCTGCTCTGCATTTAGTTTTTTCAGCTTATCCTGATGTTTTGTCTCGTAGTGTCGTCTTAAATTAAATTCCTTAATTACAGCCACATACGCTCCACTAATAAGACACACGGGTTTACCAGCATTGTCTGTAAACATATATTCAGTCACCCATTGGCGCTGAAAGGCTCTGCTTTCAGAATCAACTTTTCTCTCCACCATTGTGAGCAGCTAGCTTAACAGAAGTTTGACTTGATTGACGCGGGAATGTTCCCAGTTAGCCCAGCGTTCAGCAAGGAGGCTGCAGCGCCTCATTATGGGATCTGTAGTTTGTATATTATTAGCGCCTCATATCGCTGGGCCATGCATAACAATAATAATAGATCTATATAAACTGATCTCGGGGCCGGATATAAATGTACGCCCGGGGGCCTTGACTTTACACCAATGGTCTAAGGAAATCAGTGAAGATCTAAGAATACGAATTTTAAGCTCAAGCCTGAATTAAACTAGAAACTGCTGGAACACTAGAGTCACTGTCCACAGTGAAGTGACTTTTAAATCTCCATGGGCTGAAAGAAAGAAGACCCTTCTCCAAAAATCAACCCCTTCAAGCTCGACTGAAATTTGCTGCTGCCCACATGGGTAAGCCAAATACTTTCTGTAGAACTTTTATGGTCAGAGGAGACCGAAGAACATTGTAGCAACTGCCAAGCATGGTGAAGGAGGAGGACTGTCTCAAAGTCCTTCAACTTTGCCTCACATCAGCAGCTAGATGGTTGAAACTTGGACACAGTTGGGTGTTCCAACAGGATAATGATCCCAAACACACATCAAAACTGGTTTTGGGTAAAACAGGCTAACATTAAGCTTCTGGGTAGGCTTTTCCAATCCCCCCACCTGAATCCTATTAAACATTTTTGGACTATGCTTAAAAACAATGCCCATGGCAGGAAACTATTTACGAACTTCACCAATTCTGCCCAGAGGAACGGTCAAATATCCTCCCAGAATTATTCATAGAAGCATGTTGATGACTACCAAAAAAATACAACTTGTATGTACATTTAACCAAATATTAGTGGCGATGTATCCATCTATTTAAAAGTGTTGGTATACCTTTTTACCGTGCATGTTTTAAAGAAAATCCGAAATAAATACAAACTAGAAAAATAACAATTCAAAGAAATGATTGAAACCCCCAATTTCATGCCATTATTGAAGTGTGCACATTTGTTGTTGCACTAAAAGTGAAAATTAGTGAAAATTAGTGAAAATTAACTAAAATTAACTAATCACATGCAACAGTTGCAACTTAGAGAATTTGACATTAACAATGGAAAAAATAACACCATCAATTTTCAAACAGCTTTAAGTAATGACGTATATTTTAGTTTCATATTTGGTTTTCAAATATTTTAAGTTATATTTAGTGCTGACTTGGATGTCTTAAGGTTGTTTTAGTGGGTGGGGGGAGACTGGTTCACATATATACGTATTTGTGGTTGTATATCTCTTTCCATATTTACAAAAGGTTGTATGACACCCAAAATAGCCACAGACTGAAAGCTTCCTGTGTTTGCAGAACTTATGCAAAAGTGAGTGCTGTCGCACTTTATGACCACCGAGATCTTTATCTTTCTGTGCATCTGTCCTCTGTTTTTAGAAAATGTGCAGTGCATTCAAATGCATCTCGCAGAAATATTTAACATTAGATATAAAACAATACTACAGTTAGGTATAAAATGTTTACAGTGATCCTAAATTTGAGGGTAAGGATCTTTTTAACATTTGGTAATTCAGAGCCTGAAACTAGTTCAGATAGGATCAGCAGCCACAGCTGGTAACAGCAGGTGGTTTTTATTTCACTCCGTCTTTCTAAATATTCTTAAATTGCTGCATCACAGTGCAATGCTAACTTCTGGATTTGCCTAATAAAAACATGCTGTCTAGATGTGTGACTAGACAATTAAACATTACTTCTCTTGTGGCAACACTCGGTTACATTATTTGTATTTTATTAATGTAAAACACAGGTGAATTGTTCTTTCTGAGATGTTATGATGCCACCCACCACTCACCTCTCCCCCTGGAACCGGAAGGTGTTTAAAATCAGACAGATGTGGTTCTGCAGCACTTTGATATAGAAAATGACGGGTTGCATGTAGGCTGTATCAAAGTATACTGACATTTAATCACTTAACCAGAGCGATGTTTACCCCACGCTCGGCACAAGTATGTAGCCTTAAGCAAAGAGTAAAGAGCGACACATTTCAGCAACACTGTAAATATGTGGGGATCGTTGAAGAATGACATTAAGAGTTTCAAATAACACGTGTACATGCGGTATTTGTACAGACAACATTTAACGTTGGCTGTCACACTGGGCTGAATCCTGACCCTTTTCCCCCTGAGTGTTTTTTTAATTTGAGAGTAGCCAATTTGCCTTTTTTTCTCCTATTTAACTGATTAGTGTATTAGTTATCAAGGGCATCCTTAATTAAGATCACATGAAGCATGTCATGGATAATGATGTACCTGGGGCATATAGAAGTGTAATATTGCACTAAAATCATCAAAGAACTCCAAAGCACTATTTTAAAATACAATTTATAATGCCTTTATTCTCACGGCACAGTTGTGTTTAACCTAGACAGTTCTAATCAGGGAGTTAAGAGGTTACATGAACACTGGATCTCTTCATGGTGAAGTTAACACCATTGCTGCTTACATAGGAATTAAGAAGGCAATAATCAGCAAGTCTGATCACGTCTATAAAAAATAGAAGTTTTGGTCATTCATAGGTCTGGAGCATTAATTAATGTGTGTTAACACAATGCCAGAATCTACACAGGAGTGGAAATTCCAGCAAATTCACCCCAAGGTTCGACCATGCAATCCTCAGTGAAACTAAAAAAAAACAATCAAAGGGTACATGTCTGATTCTACAGAACTCATTTAGCATGTAAAATGTTAAAGTTCATGACAGTACAGTTTGAAAAAGCCTGAACTAAGCATGTCTTGATTGAAAGGGGTGGCAGGAAAAGGCCTCTCTCTAAAAAGAACATTGCAGCACAATATAAGTTTTCAAAGTTGCATCTGAACAAACTTCAAAGACCTGTAGAAATGTGTTCTTTGGAAAGACAACGTGGAGATGTTTGTGTCATAACCAGTGCAGGGGCTAATTTGCTTAGAACACTAAAACAAGACTTTGACACATGCACAGTGCTCAGTTTAACAAGGTTTACTGTTGCAAATAGACTAGAATGTACAAAAATAATATCACAGTGCGAAGGTTAACAGGTGGAAATGGGTCAACGGTCAGTGTAAGGATTTGGCAGTCTTTTCCCATCCAAGGTGGCTGAGAGCGTTAGACAGCTAAGCACTGCAGATCTCCTCAGGAAAGCTGCTCGTTTTAGTATTGCCCTTTAGAGAGTGGTAAGTGGGACTCT
Source organism: Rhamphochromis sp. 'chilingali' (assembly GCF_963969265.1). Classification (NCBI taxonomy): domain Eukaryota; kingdom Metazoa; phylum Chordata; class Actinopteri; order Cichliformes; family Cichlidae; genus Rhamphochromis; species Rhamphochromis sp. 'chilingali'. The sequence goes on along the minus strand of NC_137930.1, from coordinate 36,443,420 downwards.
TGCGTTTGTCATAATGTGGCATAGTAGGGTGGACCTTGACGACTGTTCCCCTCTTTATTTACAGGATAGTGCCATACTGCTGCTGTCTTGTGCTGTTTTGTTGTGTCTTATTGTGGCCTGTTGTCATCTTTCAAACGTTTATGGACTGGCCTTTACTGACTCCTGGTTTTATGGTCTTTTACTCGGAATTGTTTTATATATTTTAATCTTGCTTTTATAAAGAACTGTAACTTACGGTGTATTTGTTTTATGTATATCTCTTTTACTAATTTGTTTAACGTTTTATGCTTTGTTGTTTTGTTGCTTTAGTGGAGGTGCGGCCGCTTGTTGTGGGGCTAGGCACGTGAGGTGGAATCCCCTCCCCGATGCATGAGAGTGTACACGCTGGGCATAGGAAGATTGCACCCTTGGGCTCTCCTCTCTGTAGGTTGCCTCCTCAAGTGGCCGGTCTCCACCGTTTTGTTTAGTTATTTTAGCGAGCTGTTATTGTTCTAGTGTAGCACCATGGCAGCGAGACTTTGCCTCCTCCTGTGTGTTATGTTTTACGGAGACGTGGCTCTGTGAGGACATCCCGGACAGCGCGCTCAAGCTGGAGGGCTTTCATCTGCTGCGCGCTGACCGGCAGGCCTCTCTCTCTGGTAAGACCAAAGGTGGAGGTGTCTGCTTCTACATTAATAGTGGCTGGTGCACAGATGTAACAGTGATTGCTCAGCACTGCTCTTCCTCTCTGGAATACCTTTTCATTCACTGCAAACCGTTTTATTCTCCGCGGGAGTTTGCTTCATTCATCCTGGCCGCTGTTTACATCCCGCCAGATGCGGATGCGCAGGCAGCTCAGTGCGCACTCGCGGAGCAGATACTGCACATGGAGCGGACATTCCCGGACTCTCTCATCATTGCTCTTGGGGACTTTAACAAAGCCAATCTGAGCCATGAGCTTCCCAAATACAAGCAGTATATTAAATGCCCGACCAGAGAGGAGAGGACATTAGACCACTGTTACAGCACGATCAGCGGGGCCTATCGTGCGGTGCCCCCCGCTTCACTCGGACTTTCTGACCACGTCATGATCCACCTAATCCCCACGTACAGACAGAGGCTGAAGCTCTCCAAACCTGTCGTGAGGACCAAAAAACTGTGGAGCAACAAGGCTGTGGAGGAGCTTCGCACGTGTTTGGAGTCTACAGACTGGGACACAATGAAGGCTGCTTCTAACAGCTTGGACGAGTTTACGGACACTGTCACCTCCTATATCCACTTCTGTGAGGACAGCATTGTGCCATCACGCACCAGGGTGAGTTATAACAATGACAAACCCTGGTTTACTCCTAAACTCAAAAAGCTGTGGCTGGAAAAGAGAAAGGCGTTCAGAAGCGGAGACAGGGACTGCTACAGAGAGGCCAAGTACAGGTTCACTAAAGAAGTGGACATTGCTAAACATCAGCACTCTGAGAAGATGCAGCAGCAGATCTCAGAGAATAACTCGGCCTCTGTGTGGAAAGGTTTTAGGAATATCACCAACTACAAGCCTAAAACCCCCCACTCCACTGACGACTTGCTCTTGGCCAACACCCTTAACGACTTTTACTGCCGTTTTGACGAGCCATCAGGCAGCCTTCACACCTCCAACGGCCCCAACAATAGAGACACTTTGGACACTCATTCCCCCACCTCTCCCCCCTCCATAGAGCCATCACCACCTTCAAACTGTTCACCTACAACACCCCCCTCCTCACCCCACACAAAAGAGGATTTCACACCACCTCCTCCCACCACAACTCTTCATATTCATGAAGCAGATGTGAGGAAGCAGTTTAAGAATCTGAATGCTCGAAAAGCTCCCGGCCCAGACGGTGTGTCTCCTGCCACCCTCAGACACTGTGCAAACGAGCTGGCCCCAGTGTTTTCTGGCATTTTCAACTCCTCACTGCAGGCATGCCATGTGCCTGCCTGCTTCAAGTCCTCCACCATAATCCCTGTCCCCAAGAAACCTAGGATCACTGGACTAAATGACTACAGACCCGTGGCTCTGACATCTGTGGTCATGAAGTCTTTTGAGCGCCTGGTTCTCTTCTATCTCAAGACCCTCACGGCCCCCCTCCTGGACCCCCTGCAGTTTGCATACAGAGCCAACAGGTCTGTAGACGACGCCATCAACACGGCCCTACACTTCATCCTGCAGCATCTGGACTCCCCAGGAACCTACGCCAGGATCCTGTTTGTGGACTTCAGCTCTGCCTTCAACACCATCCTTCCAGACCATCTCCGAGACAAGCTTTCCCAGATGAATGTGCCTGATCCCATCTGCCGGTGGATCACTGACTTCCTGACGGACAGGAAGCAGCATGTGAGGCTGGGAAAGAATGTCTCGGACTCCCGGACCATCAGCACCGGCTCCCCTCAGGGCTGTGTTCTTTCTCCCCTGCTCTTCTCCCTGTACACCAACTGCTGCACCTCCACCCACCAGTCTGTCAAGCTAATCAAGTTTGCAGATGACACCACCGTTATTGGACTCATCTGGGATGAGATGAGTCTGCCTACAGGAGGGAGGTTGAACGTCTGGTGTCCTGGTGCAGCCACAACAACCTGGTGCTGAATGCCCAGAAGACAGTGGAGATTATTGTGGACTTCAGGAAGCACACAGCTCCACTCCCCCCCATCATCCTGACTGACACCCCCATCACCTCTGTGGACTCGTTCCGCTTCCTGGGTACCACCATCACCCAGGACCTGAAGTGGGAGCCCACCATCACCTCCGTCATTAAGAAAGCCCAGCAGAGGATGTACTTCCTGAGGCAGCTGAAGAAATTCAACCTGCCAACACGGACGATGATGCAATTCTACACTGCAATCATCGAGTCCATCCTCACCTCCTCCATCACCGTGTGGTACGCTGGAGCCACTATCAGGGACAAACAGAGACTGCAGCGTGTTGTGCGCTCTGCTGAGAAGGTGATTGGCTGCAGACTCCCATCTCTGCAGGACCTGTACACCTCCAGGACATTGCGGCGTGCAGCTCGGATCTCAGCTGACCCTTCTCACCCTGGACACAGTCTGTTTGACCTGCTCCCCTCAGGCAGGAGGCTCCGGTCCATTCGCACCAGAACCTCTCGCCATAAGAACAGTTTCTTCCCCTCTGCTGTTGGACACATGAACAATAACCGTATGACTGTTCCCACCACTAACACATGACCCTACGCTGTGTTCACTGCATCATTCCATGTTTGGCACTGATCACCACCTGCACTCATGTATATATCATGTATATATCTATCCACTTAGCACTTTTAATTCTTATTCTTATTTTTATATTTTTATGACAGTATGTTTGCACTGAAGCACCGCAGCAATTTCCTAATGTTGTAAACCTGCTCAACATTTGGCAATAAAACCCTTTCTGATTCTGATTCTGATTTAATCATTGCTCGTTAATAAAGTGTTTTAATTAACTGTCTTGCAGTCTCAGCCCTGCTACCTTAAGAACTTTTCTGATTTTACAGTTCTATGCTTTCAGTAGTAGTTCTTAATAAATTTTGATTTGTAAAACGGATCTTCCTCACCTCTGCTGTTAATAACGAGCTTGTGGGCTTTGGTAGCTAGTGTAACATCTACATTGGCTATAAAAATCTCTCCTGGGGTGTACCTCTCCCCCAGGTGGCGTTGTCAACATCCCTTAGTCACCGTCCCTGGTTATCCCTCATTCACGCCACCACACCAACTACATTCATACTCTTGAGATGCAGTCTGGAGGAACCAGGGATCGAACCACTAACCTTCCGATTAGTAGGTGACCTGCTCTACCTCCTGAGCTACAGCCAATCACTGGCAAAAATGAGTAAACCATCGCTAGGTTTTAGATAAAGTGTACACTCACAAACCTGTCAAACCTGCATTTGAAACGTTGGCTACCATAGCAGTATAGTATTGCAACACGGCATTTGGGTCTTCTAACTAAAATAGGAACATAAATAGTGCCATTATTGCCAGACCTGGCCCACATCTGGTTGACATACACTCTGCCATGACACCAGTCAGTCAGAAGTGCCAGCTTGATGCGGGATCCAGGGAAGACCTGTTTTCTATGAGCCTGGGCCGCATACACCAGCCAGCAGTCTAACTGCCAAATACCACAAATTCTGTACATCAATAAATCATGTTCAATTCCTTCTAATGATCTCTCCTTATTGAAGTGCACAGTGCCACATTTGGAGAAAACTAAACACATTAGCTGTCAGCACGGTGGTGGATGAATGATAATTCAGGCTTGTTTCAGAACCATAGGATGTGGAGACCTTACAGTCATTGAGTCAACCATGATCTCTGTATGCCAACGTATTCTAGAGTCAAATGTGAGGATGCCTGTCTGTCTGTCACGCAACAGCCATCCTGCTGCATAACTGAAACTGGGTCATAGAACAGGGCAATGATCACAAGCTTATTTAATATTACCTGTGTCTACAGGTACAGGTGTTTGCTGTTGAGTTTGTTCCTGTCTTAGATATTGTCATTTGAAAGGCATGTGAGTCAAAAACATTTCCCAACTTTGACCAACTGTTCAATTTGGTTAATAGGCTTTCTGTGTCCTTGAAATGGTTGAAATTGAAACAGACATTTTAGTAGGCAGAGGCACAGGACATGTAAAGTATTTGGTCAAATGTGAAAGAAATCTTTTGAGTCATTCCTGCCAATAATAATTTCAATAATTTGTTGTTTTAAAGGAACATTAGGCTCACATGAGTCACTCACCCTGTTTCTGTTGGTGTTTTGCGTGAGTCCCTTTTCCCCAGCCCAGGTCTGCCACAATGAGGGCGATGGCCAAGAAACCAAGAAAGCCACAGTGGCCACTTTGATGGAAAATATGCTAAGCTGGAAAGCCTGCAATTATTTTTAATATGCTTTCTGTGGTGCATATGTGTTACCATAATTTCCTTCTTACCAATATTATCTGAGTTCATGCAGAAGTCACAGTATATCAGAACTAAGTCAGACAAAGACCCATAAGGGGCTTTCAGTTATACTGTATATGAACATAACTTGTATTTGTCTTGTGGTAACTGATAAGCGGCTCTGTGGTTTTATGGTTATCTGCAGATTTCTGTGAAGTATCGGCACACCCCCTTTTTTTAAACCCCCCCCCCCCCACCCAGTCCATTTAGCTTCTCTTGTTACTTTTTTCACTTGTGATGTGATGGTAGTCACCCATCACTGTCAAACACGTTGCAGCATAACAATAGTGACCCAGTAACTGCAAAGCTCCTCATCTTCTGGCTGCATTTTCATATTTCACCAGTGTGCTGTAAAACCGGAATCCTTCCACGTGTGGCTCTAAACTATATGAAATATGTAATGAAAATGTCAGATTGGTTCTTTATTTTTACACTTTTTCAGCTCATGTTCCAAAGTGCCTCACAGGTGAAATGAGATAAGAAGCAAAAGTCAAGCACAGCGTCTAATAATAACAAACATGCCGATGTAGTAAAGATGTAGTAACCCACATATAAAGATATCAGTGAGTCAGAGCAGTGGTAGGATGTTTGTGTGTATGTTTTTAATGTGTGAGAGTGTTAAGGGGATGTTTCCCCTGTAGTGACAGTAACATGCATCCTTCCCACGTGTCACATCACTGCTCCTCCTCCTCCCACGCTTCTCGCAGAGAGGAACACACAGCTCTATTATTATCCCTGACAGGAAGCATGCTGAACCACACCAGCGAACTGAGCCGACTCTCACTCAGTCTTTTAGTCTCTCTGTCTGTGACTCATCGCTTCCTTTCTGTTGTTTGGCTGATACTTTCTTCTTTCAGCTCAGCTCTCTCTCTGCGTCTTTCTGCTGCTTTCGGCCTCAGTAACTTTCAGTTGTCTTGAATGATTCTGCCCCCCGCTATGTCACGGTATCGTGCATCCTGTCTTTTGCTTGCTTTGCAGCTTTTCGGGCTATGGTACCTGACATTAAAAAAACATTTCTCCTGAATTCCTCCTACATCTTGTGGCCATGCAGATAATTATGGTTTCTGTTTGTTAAGCACTAAACATAGCTGTGTCTGATTCTGCATTCATGCGGTGTCACAAAAATCCAAATGCCATCTCAATTTGAAAAAAACTAGAAAAGTTGAAGAATACAGTGAACAAATACAATAATTATTTCAGGTTATTTAGGTTTGTTTACATATTAATAAATTTACAGTCTATTTGATCTCCAGCAAACCAGACGTGCTCACGTGAAACACAGATTACAATCAGCCCATCAATCAATTATAGACAATCCTGATCTCAACTTGTTGTTTGTACAAACCATATCTGTCCACAAAATCTATTTCTTCTAATCCAACCTCTCCACTACCAAAAAAAAGTAAAGTGTGTAAAGTGTGCGTGTTAGTCCCCATAGGGAAATAGTTCCTCTGCATTTAACCCATTCACCCAGTGAAGCAGTCAGGGACAAGATCGTAGACCTACACAAGGGTGGAATGGACTACAAGACCATCAGCAAAGGTTTGGTGAAAAGGTGACAACTGTTGGCGAGACCACTTGGAAATGGAAGAAATAGGAAATGACCATCGGGTTGGAGTTCAATGAAAAAGTTTGCCTCATTAGGTGAGGATGACAACGAGAAAGGTGATGGATCATCCCAACACAACAAGCAAGGAGCGTCTTAATGATCTGAAGGCAGGAAGAATGATCCACAGTCACCAATGACTCCCTAAGGTCCCTCTCCTGAAGGAGGCACATGTACAGGCCCGTCTTAAGTTTGCCAGTGAACATCTAAATCAGCGGTCCCCAACCCCCGGGCCTCGGACTGGTACCGGTCCGTGAGTCGTTTGGTGCCGGGCCGCGAGAGTTGAGGCTCAGGTGTGAAATGTATAGTTTTCAGGGTTTTTATCGGTTTTCAGCGTTATTTTGTTATCGTTTTTATCGTTTACTCGGTTTTCCTTGGTCTTTTCACTTGTGTTATGAATAAATTTTCTTTTTTTCGGTACCGGTACTAGTTTTATTTTGTTGTATTTATCCGCGACACCTTAAAGGCCGGTCCATGAAAATATTGTCGGGCATAAACCGGTCCGTGGCGCAAAAAAGATTGGGGACCGCTGATCTAAATGATTCAGAGAAGGCTTGGGAGAAAGTACTGAGGTCAGATGAAGCCATAATCCAGCTCTTATCAACTGCCGTGTTTGAAGGAAGAGAAATGCTGAGTTGAGTCAAAGAACACTATAATCCTAGTCAAGCACAAAGGTGGAAAAATTATGTTTTGGGCTATTTTTCTGCTAACATGCCATGTTGGGAAGCCAATGGAGGACATGTATCATAAAATCTTTGATGAGAACCTCCTTTTCTCAGCCAAAACACTGAAGATGGGTTGTGCATGGGGTATCAAGCGTTGCAGGGACCCAAAACAGACCATTAAAGCAACAAAGGAGGGACTAAAGAAGAAGTACATTATGGTCATGGAGTCGCCTCGCCAGTCTCCAGACATCAGTCCATCAGAAAATTTGTGCTGAAACTTTGAATTCCTAAGCAGCAGCCAAGAAACCTAAAGGATTTAGAGTGTTTCTTTAAAAAGGAGCAGGCTAAAATCACTCCTGAGGCATAAGGAACAAACCCAGTGACCAACTACAACAAACATCATACTGCTGTGCTTGCTAGCAAGTGTTTCTCTACCAAGTATTAAGTCATGTTTTACTTGGGGATCAAATACTTACTCAATACTTACTTGAAAATAACTTTAAATCAATGACATGAAAATTAATTTATAACTTTTTATAATTTGATTTTTCTTTTTCTGGATCTTTGGTTGATATTTTGTCTCTCCCAATTAAAATGAAACTGCCATAAAGCTAGAGACTGTTTATTTCTTTTTAAGTGAGCAAACTTACAGATTCAACAGGGGATCAGATAATTATTTCTCACACTTTACATACACTGTAGGGCTAAGCTGGGAAATTTGCACCACAAATGCAAGAACAACAACAGTCTGTGTTTCGGTATCCCCACCTCTGCACTTGTGGGTTTTCTCTTACTATAGATGTACATTTTGGGTGTGTGCAGGTGATATGTTCCACAGTAGACACATGCATTTGCCCCTCCCTAACCCCCCTAAATACACAAATTCACACTTGTAACCACACTTACAACCAAATTAGATGTTTTTGCTACTTTGATGTAACACCTTACCGAAATGTTGACTTCCATTCATGTATTTAGGCCAGCTCAGAAACATATTTGAGAAGCATTTTACTCTTAAGAGTCATTTGAACATTTAATACATGTATTTGTGAGGAACGAGCCATATTTCTCTTTGTTTATGAATGAAAACAAACTGACGTGAGGAGGTGACACATGCACAGTTAAGCCGAATACTACGACGCAGAGTACTCAGTGACTGGTGAAACTGCAATAAGACAAACACAGTTATTAAAAAAGACAATAGCTGAGAGGCTCACTGAATTATATTCTAGTACATGTTTAACTGCTACCTGGTGTCTAATTTCCCTGCCACTCCAGGAAGTTACTAAGATGATGGTGGTCAGGATGTCTGCGCACTACTTTGTCTTCACACTCTTTTCATTGTGCACATTTTTGTTTAGTCTTTGCAGTTTTTTGTCGTCTCTGCATTGTTGTTTTTCAAAGTTTTTGCCTTGTCTTTTTGGGGTCTTTCTTCCCCTTTCGCACTTGATTGCACTTCTTCTGTTTGTATTCTGAATGTCAGTAGTCACTCAACCCACCTATTACATGTTTGAACAACTTACTGACTGCAAGTAGGAGATGCTGCCCTCTAGAGGTTAATGGACGACTAGACTGAAAGAATACAAATGTACAGTACATTTCCTGGGCATTTTTTCCAGGATACAGCAGCATCATCTAGTGGATTAATTTAGTCACTGCAACAAGGTGTTCACAACTTGAACTTTGAGAATCCTTTTCTGGTGCCCTTTTCAAGATAAGAGTCTTATATACTCTTACCTTGGATTAGCAAAATAAAAACAAACCACTCAAATAATTTAGAAAAACTGATGACACATTCACTACATCTATGAACCTCTTCTCATAGTAAAAATAAAATGTGCATGAATTTTTTTTTCATGCAAACAAACACTGCAGCTAAATGCTCCACGTTTCTGTTCTTTTTGAGTCTCTGTTCCTGCTTTTGTCACCCACATTTATTTTTTCCTTTCTGATTTTTTTTTACTTTCAGGAAATGGAACAAAGGCCAACAAGAAAGCCATCCGTGATTAAAATAGTAGCTTTGTGGAGGCAGTATAAGATCGAATAAAATGGGTAAACCTAATAAAACCCCCTAAGAAAAGACACTGTTTCCTCTAATAAAACTTTTACACACTGAGTTATTCTGTAAACACCATCAGAGCAAGACCAAATGAAAAGTCTCTGTCTGGTCTTCTGGGGGGCTAATCCCTGGAAAGCTTGCACTCAGCATTGTGTAAAGCACTGAATCATGTAAATGTCACGTGTAAAGTGAGGGAAACAACAGATTAATGAACTAATGCTGATCTCAAACAGGAGAACATATAATTTGCTTTAATCTCTATAAAATGTGAGATCTAATCTGAATCCTAAAACCAGGATACCACACACAGGCTACTTGTAACTTTATCTATGTTGCATCCACCCAAACCCTCCTTCTCACAAGCCCACAACCAACCTGATATTAAAGGGCATATATTTAGCTCTCTCTCTCTCTATGTAATACCCTCATGTCAACACATACAAGCAGTACTGCAGGACCTTTGCTTCCTCAACAGGACTAAATGAGTTATCAGTAACCTAAAAAATATCATGTGCAATGGCAATTATAAATGTTCGCAATTACATTCATGACGGTGATTACGACCAGACACAATCATACAGACGTTTGTCTGGTTAGCTTCCTGAGTCAGATCAATAGAGAGGTACACTACCAGTCTACTGCAGGACAGTGACTGTGCACCCATGCAGATGCAGAGAGCACATGCGAGCTCCACACAGAAACAAGCTTGCTGATTGGTGTATTTGAATTCAGGCAGTGTTGCTAACCACTACAACTATGGACAACTCAGCCCAAAAATATAATCAGAAGACGCGATGTTATGTGCACCCTCACCCTGCTGTTGTCTCGGATTTTATCCCCACTGCTAATTGGCTGGTGTTATCCATCTGTTGTTTTTGCAGTTTTTCTTATTATTATAAGTTGGATTGGGAATAACGGTTCTGTTCCTGGTTTTGTTTCTAATAGTTCAGATTTCTGGTATTAGTTTAGGGAACACCCAAATTATGAGAGGCACTTGCAGAGGTTAGCTTCACCTGTAAACCCCTGCCTTTTCCCCTTACATCTGTGGCACGAAAACAAGTGATTTACTGGAAAACTAGTATAATTACTGTGCAGGATAATTTTAAATTGGTGGATGCCACTTTAGCTCTTTTAATATGCAACCTCTGGAAAATGTTAAGCGAATAAAGGTGAAGTTATTTTCCAAAGTTTTCCTTTCTCACACATACACACACTTTCAGACACACACACACACACACACACACACACACACACACACACACACACACACACACACACACACACACACACACACACACACACACACACACACACCAGGAGACTATACGAACCTCCTGGAAATATTCTAGTTTAGGCAAGCATGCAGGAGGCAGTTACAGCGGCGGGTTGGCTTGCGACCATTTTTCCTATGGTTTCCACTGTTTTGTATAATCTTCCACTTGCACTCCATATGTAGGACATATAGAATCTTTTTACCCTCTCACGAGGGTAGAATTGACTTCCCTGACATTCATAATCATGTAATTACTTGTGATTTCATAAAAACAGCAAAGCTGTAACATTAAGTGACATTTTTAAACATATGTTTATATAGTGGAGTATTTTTGGGAGCCACCCACTCACTACAGAGGTGAGGATTTCAAACATGGAGGTCATTCCAGTAAGTAGAAGACAAGACATCATCTGTGCAGCAAGAGTACAACTCATGGAAAACAAGGTGAAAATAGACAGACTATGGCTGATTCTTAATGACAAACACATTCTCCATTACTCCAAAGTTATTATTATTATTTTGGCGGAAAGAAACACTGACCTGACTGTGACACATCAGTGAGTCAGGAAATCACACACTTGTGAGGCTGCTGTGAGGCTTATTACTCTGGTAGTTAGCAGATTGCATGGAGAAATAAATGGCACCAAACAGTGAAAAACTGTTATTATGAAGGGAGAAATTTTCTCTTCTGTGGGGATTTTGTAGAACCAACATGTTTGAGAAAAAACTGAAATAAAATGTTTAAAAATATGTGTGGGGTTTTTTTTGTTTGTTTTTTACTAAGGTGATATGACACAGAAAAGTCCTTTCAACCAGTTTCTGAACCGTTTATCCACTTAGGGTCACTGGGGTTTGAATCCCAGGCCATCATAGGGTGAGAGGTGGGGCGCACTAGGACCAGCCCACAGAGGTAGCAGAAGGAGACAGGTGACCATTTTAGAATCAAGTTAACCTAACATGCATGTGTTCAGATTGGAGAACATGCAACTCCACTAAGATGGAACAAATTGCTTTCTGAATTAGGAAAAGTCATTAGGATTCTTATCTTTGGGGACTATAGCTATGGTAATTTTAATGGGTATCAATGCAGAGTGTCAGTGTAACAGTGCCACATGACTTGGCAGCACCACTCCTATCCTCCTACCACAGTTTTCTGCTGTCCCTTCTCTCTCTGCTTTCCAAATAACACATTTCAAAACCATAAATCCATACAATCACCCTCAACCTGTGAGTTTAACGTGAGGTTATTGTAGGTCAGTACGTCTAGAGGGTAGCTTCGGACTACAGATGGGTGCCCATGTAAGGCTACTTCCTCCCCCAGAAAAGGGCCTCTTGGCTCAGGTTTGCTGGCTGGGAGTGCCAGGCTCCTCTTCCTGGTAGTCTGTAATTACTGTAGGTTGATCCAATAAGGGCTAGAGTTTCAAGAAGGAACTTCCTTCGAGCATGTTTTAATTTAGAGCTAAAACACATATGTCTAAACGTGTAATCACATGTTCACACATGTAGCAGAAGACCACGTTTAAACAGAATGTGTGCTTACATTTGCCTGTGCACAGGCTCCATGCAGGTCAGGCAAAGAACTTTGTAGGATGTTTCTTTTTCGAGCCCTGCAGACCTTTTTCTCAGCAGAATTTTAAAAAATAATAGCTCTTTTCCACTATTTTGTAAAGGACCAATGAAATGATCACTTTCCAGTGGTGAAATTCTACTTCAGGTGCAGTAGAGGTTTGGATAAATATCAAACTAAACATCCACATATGATGAAAATAGATTACAAAAAATATCACATCATCACTCTGTCACATATAGGTGGAAATGTGCTGACTGGCCATCAGAGAAAAAGGTTCAGCATTGTGTGAAAGGTCTGTGGTCAATGACAAAGCATGCAAGTCTACTTCTCAAGCTGTTCTGCATCTCACCGATCCATTTACAGCAGCTCTGAAAACGCATAAACCAAACCATGGGACAGTACAGAGACCAGCGGGGTTATAGCTGAGTCATTGGCCAACTGTATCGGTGGTTTTACTGTAATTTCCCAGAACATACAAAGTTTCATTTAGCTTGAAATCGACAGGAAATGTGACAAATAAGAGAAGAGCCGAGGATATGGCAACAGTTATGATAGCTGAAATTGTTGGATTTTATCTTTGAAAACTGGGCACACAATAATCATTTCATCTTTTTAAACTCTGGCATTATTATCTTGCACTTGCAGGTGTGCTTTTTAAGAACCATCCCAGATTTCCACAGGTTGGAAAAATGAGAAAAGTTTATGCATTGGTTTCAAGTCTATATCCAGTAATTGACAGCTTTTTGGCCTTGGGACCAGCCTTTTTTGGGTGTAGGTGTGAAGAATGGGTTCTAGATTGGGCATGGGCACTAAGAAGTGGAAGGTTGGGTAAAAACTATAGAAAAGAGACAGTGGTTCCAAAACTGTGCCAAAATCAGTAAGAAAGAGTCATTATAAAAGTATTTCAGACAGAACCTAGAGATAAATGTAATATATTTACATTCCAACATTTCTACCATTTTTTTCTTGATCTGCGCCAAACATATCTATAATTATTTTTTGATTTATGTCCCGTACACCCTGTCTACAGAGACCTGGTCTTTGCCTGTGCGTTCACTGGAAAATTGTAAAGTTACTCTGTTTTTGAACAAGAAAGGTTGTTTTATAAGGACCATCAGTGGCAAGGGTTACCTGCAAATCCTTCGGCTAATTTCTGGTGTCTGTGCATCCAGACCAAATGATCAAGTTGTGATATTTAGCCCACCAAACAGCTTTGTCAGAGTAGTCACCAGCAAGTCCTATGAGTCAGTTTTGGGGTTGTTGGAGAGTAGATGAATTACTTTGCCACCAATACCATTGCATGTCTTCTTAGAAGTTACTGAATGATTTCCTGTGTTCGCACTGGTTTGCGTCCTGGTGAGCCATGCATACTTTCACAAACCTAAAAGCTGTTTGGAAGAACAGGATGTTCGCTGGACCAGCCTCAGGAGTGAAACAGGACTGAAAACATGAGGTTTATGTGAGGTCACCTTCAGGTCCTACGGCTCCCTCACTTCCTGCATTATTTAAAAAAATGATGCAGATGCATACAAGTGTACGGCGGCCCCTATGTGGTCACAGCACAAATTCTTGAGGGCACGCTGAGTAGGATGCACTATAGGCTTTTTGTGTGTGGATGATTATGGCCGCTGTATTTCCTCTGAAAAATGGTTTTACAGCACAAAAAGGACAAACCTCAATCTAACCATACTATGATATAGACTCCTGCTGTGACCATAAAACATATTTTTATACAGATGTAATTTATGATTGTGATTAAATATAGCTCTACTATGCTTGTCAAGCAGCTGTGGGAGGGGTCAGGACACAAAGATGACTATGTTATATAATGTCATGTAATGTGACAAGACTCTAGAAAAAATACATTTCCCTGAACATTTAATAAATCATTTCTGTGAAATCTGGTTAGTAGCTCATGTGTTTAAAGAAGTGAGCCAAAAGCTCAGGCACAGGGACTACCTGTGCATACTATGGAGTGTATACAGTTTATTAAAGGTAATTACCTTAATCTGGAAGGGAACATGTTTAGATAACATTCTGAAATCCATCAAGCTGCATCTACAGAGTGTATGGGTGCATCGCTCAGACACACCACAACCATGTTGAGCAATTCAGTTCAGTGACTCATGTAAGCAAGATGAGAGGTGGAAGACATGGTTATGAAGAAAGAAACTGTAGTATTATTTTTTGCTCTTAGTTGGCCTGGCCATTTAATATGGAAATCTTTAACAACTGAGTTCGTTAAATAAAAGAAGCTGCTGTTTTTGGCATATTTTTAATAAGGATGAAGCTCCAGGGCTGAAAAGGGAAGCATAGTATTAGAAAAGTTGTTTAGATATCTATATCCATATGCATCCATCTATGAATGGATCTCCTATTGAATCTCCTGTTCCACCACATCCCACATGTGTTCTTTGCATTGACATGGCAGGTGAGTTTGAAGTCGTATGCAGACAGAATTAATAACAGACAAGCAGACAAATTATGATGTTTTCAGGCTAAGAAATCATGCATTTCCCCCACAACTCTCACAGCCGCAGGTGCCCAGGGACCCAGCAATCACAAAAAATGTTTGACTGGCTGATTTTGGTGTGACATGGTCTTCCTCTCGTCTAAAAACAGTTGCTGGAAGGTTTATTGTTTAGTCTGCCTGTTTTGGTTCAAACTTTGAAGATTGATGTTACCTCAAAACACAAGAATTCCCTTAAACCTCAAGCTTATTTAGGAAATTTAAAAAAAGAAAATGACTGTTGTGTATTTTGGGTTATAACAGGATCCGTAGTGGGCTTGCCCCGATGCATTAGGGGAAATGATGCTTTTCGGCTGTTGCTCGGGCTAGCTCCATGTTAAGTTGCTCCGTTATAATAAATACCGCAAGTTACGTCGTGGTCCGAGTATCATTGTTATACTAGTAACCCGGAGTGAAGATATAACAAAAGTGGCGACGAGGACGTCTGGACCGACGCTGCAGTCCGCTTTGGAGTTTTACATTTTTGTCCCATTATAGCAGGGCAGTTCTTCTGCGTAACATACACAGGCAGCTTAGCAGTTTGGCCATTGTATTGAACAGTCACCTCTGCCATTCCTTTCATAGGCACTCGATGTCCAGTATATCCTTTAAATACTGTGTCAGAGGGTTTGAGTGGAAGGTGCTTCAGACATGTCCTATAGACATGATATGACACTAGTGATGCTTTTGACCCAGTGTCAATCTGCATTTTTACAACATGTCCCTCCAGTTTGGGCGTGACCCAAAAGCCGTCTGAGGTTTCGTCCACCTTCAGTATTCGCACAGTATTTATTGCAGACAACACTTCTTCATCTGAGGAGTCATTTGCTCTATCCTCATGAAGCTTAACTGTGTGAACATGTCTTTCTTTTTTGAATCTTGCAGTGCCTCTTTTATTCCCAGGCTTTGAGCCCTTATCCTTGCACCTTTTGTTCCTGCATGCCTGTGCTACATGACCTTTTTTTCCACAGTTGTTGCAATCCATTTCTTTGCACCAGCAATCACTAGCAAGGTGTCCTAACTTGCCACAGCGGAAGCATGGTCCCTGTGCATTTGCTTTACCATTGTCTAGTTTGTGTACTCTGTCTGTAGCATGTAGCGCATGGGCTTCTTTTGATGCCATTTCCATGGTCACACTGATATTAATTGCCTTCTCAAGAGTCAAATCACTTTCCGTGAGCAATTTCTTCTGTGCAGCTTCATTTCTTAAACCACACACGAGTCTGTCTCTTAATGTGTCATTTAAAACATCTTTAAACTCACAGTGTTCAGCTAATTTGCGTAACGATGCAACGAACATTGTGACAGACTCACCCTCTTCTTGGTTTCGCTTGTGAAACTTGAACCGTTCAGCGATCACGAGGGGCTTGGGCGAGAAGTGTTTGGTCAGTGTGTCCACGATCTCTGTGAAACTTTTACTGCCTGGCTTTGCTGGCTGTAGCAGGCTCCTTAGCAGGGTAAAAGTCTTTGGGCCTATCACACTCAAAAAAATGGGCACCAGTTTAGCATCCTGTATGTCGTTAGCCGCAACGAAATATCCAAAACGCTCCGTATATGAGCTCCATTGCTCCGTGCTTTCGTCGAAGGGACCGATAGGGCCAGTAACTCCAGCCATTACTCGGCTCCTGGTTGAATGGCACTCTTCCCCTCACAACTGTTCCTTTTCGTAACGTCTCTTTTATCCGTTTATGTTTTGGTTAACGTCACTTACGGAGTCTGCCCTCGTCGTCCTGTCCGCTGTACATTCCTCCCCGTTTCGCTGAGGAGAAAAAAAAAACGGCATCCACCTTCGCACACCGGTAGCGTCGTCCTACCTCCGGCGCCGTCTAACACCAGGTTAGCGCGAGGCATCAGCAGGAAAAAAATTACAGTGAAGCTGCATCTCAAGCCTGACTCCAAGCCAGTCTTTATGAAGGCTAGACCTGTGCCGTACGCCATTCGGCCCAAGGTGGAGTCTAATTTAGACGCATTGGTCAAGAATGGTGTTCTGGAGCCGGTTACGACCAGCGAGTGGGCCACGCCCATCGTTCCAGTTCCCAAAAAGGACGGCGGAATCCGGATCTGCGGAGACTTCAAGGTATCCGTGAATCCTGTATTAACAGCAGAGCAGTATCCCCTTCCACTGATTGATGACTTATTTGCTGGTCTGAGTGGAGGACAAAAGTTCAGCAAAATAGATCTCAACCAAGCTTACCTGCAAATGCACGTTGAAGAGCAGTCATGTGACATGTTGACTATTAACACACATAAGGGACTTTTCAGATTTTGCAGGTTGCCTTTTGGCATCACATCAGCTCCAGCATTGTTTCAACGAGCGATTGATCAAATCCTGAGCGGATTACCTGGTGTGCAATGCTATCTGGATGATATCCTGTGTACAGGAGCAGATGATGAAGAGCATCTGCGCAACTTGGATGCGACCCTTCAGAGGCTGAAGGAATACGGATTGAGAGTCCGTAAGGAGAAATGTGACTTTTTCCAGTCATCTGTGGAATATCTAGGGCACGTGATTGATGCAAATGGACTTCACACTGCACCTTCGAAGATCACAGCAATCGTGGATGCACCCCCACCACGAAATGTCAGTCAGTTAAAGTCTTTCTTAGGGCTGTTGAACTACTACGGACGGTTCATACCCAACTTGGCATCACTCCTGAAACCACTGCACAACCTGCTACGCAAGGAAGAAGCATGGGAGTGGACAGCAACCTGCCAAGACGCCTTTCAAAAGGCAAAGGATTCACTGACTGCATCTGAGGTGCTAACCCACTTCAATCCCAAGTTCCCAATTCAGCTTGCTTGTGATGCTTCTCCCTATGGGGTGGGGGCAGTGATTTCCCACATTCTCCCAAATGGCGAAGAAAGGCCAATTGCATTCGCATCAAGGACATTAAACACAGCAGAGTCCAACTATGCTCAGCTGGAACGAGAGGCGCTGAGCATTGTATTCGGTGTTCGGAAATTCCACCAGTACCTGTACGGTAGGAAGTTTACACTGTTTACTGACCATAGGCCTCTCACAACCATCCTGGGACCCTATACAGGGATTCCATCTCTTGCTGCTTCACGTCTCCAGAGGTGGGCGTTGATATTGTCAGGACATTCTTATGACATCAAGTATCGCAAATCGGAGTCTCATTGCAATGCAGATGGGTTGTCCAGGTTACCCCTTCCTGTTAAAAAACCCGTCTCTGACACAGTTGAGATCCTCTACTTCAGGGAGGTAGAGACAGCACCTGTTTCGGCTGTGCAGGTGAAAAAGGCGTCCAGAAATGACCCTGTGTTGGCAGCAGTGCTGGACTGGATCATTAAGGGTCTGCCTGCAAGTAAGGGTGTAGACCTGAAGGCTTTCCTGGGAAAGCGGGCGGAGCTTTCTGTTCAGGCGGGATGTTTGCTGTGGGGGAGGAGAGTCATCATTCCCATGTCACTGCGACCAAAACTGTTGAAGCAACTGCATGCAGGACATAGTGGAATAGTGAGAATGAAGGAAATAGCGAGAAGCTATTTTTGGTGGCCAAATATGGACAAACAGATCGAGGAGATTGCTAAGAACTGCTCTTCGTGTCAGATGGTCCGGAACAACCCACCACTTGCTCCTCTTCATCCCTGGGAGTTCCCACAGGAGCCATGGCATCGGGTACACATTGACTTTGCAGGTCCATACGAGGACAAAATGTTTCTTGTAGCTGTTGATGCACACAGTAAATGGCCTGAAGTGACCATCATGAAATCAGCCACCACTGAAAAGACCATAGAAGCTCTAGGAGAAATGTGCAGTAGGTTTGGATCTCCTACTCAGATAGTCTCTGACAATGGACCTCAACTGGTTTCACAGGAAATGGAGGCTTTCCTACAGGCTAATGGAGTGCAGCACATTACGTCAGCTCCATACCATCCTGCAACGAATGGTCTTGCAGAAAGGTTTGTTCAGACAATGAAACATGCACTGAAAACATCACAAGGCCAAGGAACACTGCATCAGAGACTGCACAAGTTTCTGCTTAACTACCGGAATAGTCCACATGCGACCACAAGGACATCTCCTGCCAACGCAATGTTCAAAAGAGATCTGCGCACTACCTTTGATCTTTTGAAACCCTCAACTGTGAAGGACACTGTACAAAAACAACAAGAGAAACAAATCATGTACAGGGGTCAAAAGGTCAAGGGCAGAGTCTTCAGCACCGGCGAGTCAGTGCAGGCCAGGAACTACCGAGGAGTACACAAGTGGGTTCCTGCAACTGTCATTGCTCAAACTGGTCCAGTTTCATATACAGTTCAGGTGGCCGATGGAGTCTGGAGAAGACACGTGGATCAGCTACTCCGGTCCGCACCAGTGTCTGCAGAAGGGTCTTGCGGAGATCTTGAAAATGCACTCATCGACTCGTCAGCCCCTTCACACACACAAGTAGAGAACTCCACCACATCAGGAACAGTGGTTCCACCTGTAAAGGAGACTGTAAGAGAGACTGAGACATCTTCGGTGTCAGGAACAAAGGCTCCACAAGAGAGCACACAGACTGACGTTACCACAGACCGCCGATACCCCAATAGAGAGCGGCGGCCTCCTGTTCGTCTGAGTTATTAGATGGCACCTGACCCAAATGAACGGGGCAGAATAATCCCCATGGGTCATGGGGGAGGTTGAGGTAGTCCACCCTCACTCCCCAAGATAGCAATTAAAAGAGTTGGTGTTGTAACCTTACAGTTAATAAGAGGTGAAATGTTTGTGAGGCTATTACTGTCATGTGCCAGTGAAGACTGAAGTTTGTGAGTAGATCACCTGTTTATTTCATAGTACATCCTTTGTAAGAGGGGAGGAGATGTTGTGTATTTTGGGTTATAACAGGATCCGTAGTGGGCTTGCCCCGATGCATTAGGGGAAATGATGCTTTTCGGCTGTTGCTCGGGCTAGCTCCATGTTAAGTTGCTCCGTTATAATAAATACCGCAAGTTACGTCGTGGTCCGAGTATCATTGTTATACTAGTAACCCGGAGTGAAGATATAACAATGACAATATTTCACTTTGCATTATATGTTTTACAAATTCATAAGTGTCAAACCGGCGTCCATTATTGCAGTTTAAATAGATTCATAGCACAGTCAACAGAGACTTCAGTGTGAGCTTTTATAATAATTCCAGGAACAAAAGATGACACAAAACCTCAGAAAATGACAGTCATGCTGGCTGGCTCCTGCTTTGTGACAAATACGTGAGATATAAAGAACGCACACACACACACACACACACACACACATACACACACACACACACACATCAGGATCACACAAATACATTAACTGTTTGCTTTTTTTAGTGCAGACACATTAAAGAGGATGAGTCTCTCGTCATGTGTCACTGACCGCACAGCTGCCCCCCCCCACACACACACACACACACAAATACACACCACTCAGAATCTTTTTTGTGTTGCTGCCATAACTTGCAACAGCTGGGACAGTGATGCTGGTTAAAATATCTCCACAGACTCACGCACAGCATGTATGATGAGACTCAGAGAGTCAAGAGCTTTATATTAAACTCTTAAATGTAAAATATTTACACGCAATTTCACTTTAAATGCAGCAGCAATCCAACTGTGACCGTCTGTTTAACGTTAGGAAGAGCATCACGAACCTTGTGAACTGTTCCCACTAAAAAACACCCACACACATACAAAAAAGCCCCAAAAACAACGGAGTCACAACAAGGGCAGTAACTTTAGTTCCATGTGACTTTCCGTCACACAAGATATGACTTGCACAAGCATCACTAAACTTCCCAGGCCTGCTTTTTTTCTGGATCTGTGGTGATGAGAATGTGACCAGTATGACACAGTTAGGTAAGATTACAGTCAGTGAACTGTGGCAGATAGTTTGGGAGTGAAGGTGCTCAAGCACAAAAAGAAAAAAACTGTCTTCTGTGTTACTGTCTATTCAGCAACACCAGTAACTGTGTTGGACTTGATTTTCTCAGTTGATGTTGGATAAAAACCTGTTTCCAGTTAGTAAGTAAGTAAGTACATTGCTGGATAACATTCATTTAACAGTAAGGAAGCTAAATTTGAACTTTTTGGGGGTCTCTTAAGGCAAACTGAGCGATGTTCACCTGCGTCTGCGTATTTGAAACGAGAAAAACTTGATTTATGGCCTCAAAGTGAATTCAACATCAACATCATTCTGCTTTTAAGGGTGTTATCCTCTTAAGCACCAACTCCCCCCAGATACAGGGCCAAAAGGGAGGTTGGTGCTTAAGAGGTTAAGTTATCTTTCTATGGTGGCATGGTGGTTAGCACTGATGCCTCAACGGTTTGGAGTTCGATTTGACCATCTGGCCATGGACATTCTGTGTCTGCATGGGTTCTCTTTGGGTACTTCCTCCCACTGTCCAAACACATGCAATTAGTGGGGTTAGGTTAAGTGGTGATTTTAAATTGACCATAGGTGTGAATGTCTGTGGACTGGTTGTCTGTTTCTCTGTGTCAGTTCTGCGTCAGATTGGCAACCTGTCCAGTGTATACCTCGCTTCTTGCCCACTGGTAGCTGGGATAGGCTCGAAAAAACACTGTGATGAGGACATGTGGAAGAGGATGAATGAATGTATCTACTACTACTGATCACAGTTTGTGTTCATATATAAATTTAATTTAATGACAAAGACACAAGAAAGACTGTTCCTTTTAGTGTGTTTAACCCCTAAATCACAGTTCAGGTGTGACAGTGAGACTAGGAGACTAATGCTAAATGTAGTTCAGCTTTACCAGCTCCATGACTATTGCGGCTTACATGCTGGCGTACTGTCATTGCTTACAGAGACATAAGCTAAAATAGTGATTTTCCAGAAGAACCAATTCAGCCACATCTGCACTGAAGTCAGCACGGTCAGAGAGGGCGATTACTCAGCTGGTTTTGGTTTGTACATTACACACTAGCAAAAACCTACACCAGTTCTAATGCAAAGGGCACTTCTGTAGAACGTCTTGTTGCTATCAGTTATATGAAGCGCTAATGTAAGCTCTTATAGCTGTTAGGGATATTTAATCAGGTGTCAAAACAGTTAGTTGTTTGCAATTAAGTGAAAATCTTTATTTCAGGCCATGTTTATATAACATTAAATGACGTTGAATTGTAGGAACACTACTAATTAAAACATGTATATATTTATAAGTGCACAACTGTGTGGGTTTAACAGCAAATGCTGTAAATGAAGATGACAGCAATAAGGTCATGCGCAGTTTGGGAGCCTGTAAAAACACAAATAGAGTGACTGGCACAGCCTGGAGTTCCACTCTCAGTGCTGTGCAGCAAATGTGTTGCATTTTGTGTTATTAGAGACACAGGTAGATGTGCTATCATCAGCTAGGGCTGTCATAGGTTCAAACGTCCACTGCATGATTAGCACAGCCAAAAGAATACACAGCAATATTGCCAAACTGATCTTTCATTTAATATGCTTGTTTCTTGTTTTTCCAGCAAATCAGTTAGACTTAATGTATTGCAGTACAAAAGCATACACAAACTAAAGTAAGCTAAAGTAACAACTATGATGACGACTAATATCCGAGAATTAACATTAATGTCTTATGTCCAACATGGGTTGAAGTATTAGTTTCTGGCTCTATCTGAAGGATTTCCCTCCTCTGGTAGTTTCTTTTGTTGCTCTGTGTTTTCTTTGTCACAGCTTTTCACATGTTTGAATAAACTTTTGGAGTTGCCACAGTAGCAAGTAGCCTTCCTGCACACATCACAGTTTTCAGTGTTTTTATTAACAGCTGTAAAAT
Source organism: Rhamphochromis sp. 'chilingali' (assembly GCF_963969265.1). Classification (NCBI taxonomy): domain Eukaryota; kingdom Metazoa; phylum Chordata; class Actinopteri; order Cichliformes; family Cichlidae; genus Rhamphochromis; species Rhamphochromis sp. 'chilingali'. The sequence goes on along the minus strand of NC_137930.1, from coordinate 36,421,010 downwards.
GCTCTTCTTTGTCTCTGGGGTCATGCTTTCACTCACTGCAGCCTACATGTGTTTACTCAGTAGTAGGAGGAATAATGTTGTGAGAGGAGCGGTGTTTGCAAAGACAAGTCTACTTTTTGATACAACCAGAGCAATTCCATACCAACACTATCATCAGTGTCAGTAGCTTTATCAATCTCCCCTCTTTTATTTCTACTTGACCATGCCTTTTTTCCCTAAAGTGCTTATACATTCAGGGTTGTCGGAGCAGACTGTAGCCTATCCCAGGTGTCAAAGAGAAGAAACCGGGATACATCTTGGACAGGCTGCCAAAGAAACAGACCACCATTCACGCTGAGAGCTATTTCACAAGCTAACCTAACATGCATATACCCGGACTGTGGAAGAAATCTGAAGAATCCACAAAGGCACAGGGGTTCTCCCTGTGCCTTTGTGGATTCTTCCCAGACTCACAGACTCACAGAAAGGTCCCAGCTGACTTGTGCCGCCCCACTTCATTACTTTATTTACAAAGTTGTGCTTACTGTCAGGCAAAAAATTGGACAATTTGTGATCATGAACATTCTTTGTGCTTGTAGCTTCTAGTTTTATTTCTAGGACTCAGCGTTTAGTTTTTAGTTTGTGTCACTTTTGTGATCTGGTTTCCATTAGTGTTTAGAGTTTGTATTTATTTCTTTGTCTGGCCTCCCTGGTGTCATCCTGTATCTTGCTGTCAAGTCTTTGTCTCTATTAGGTTATTCCTACTTTAGTTTCTCCCTGATTTATTTTGTCAGTCCTTTGTACCTTTGTGTCTTGTCTTTAGTTTTACTTCCTGTCATTGTCTTGATTAGTTTCAGCTGTGTCTTCTTACCCTTCTGTTTCCTTTCCACTTTTCATGATTACCTCCTGCGTTTGTTTAAAGCAGGGGTAGGCAACCTTTCTGTTGATGAGTGCCATCTAAAATTTCCTCAGAAGTCAGTGGGCCATATGATTGTATTAGCAATAAATTAAATAACGCTCTATATTAACAGTTACACACTACACACAGTTACACAGTTACACACTACTTTATAGAATTATATTTGTTCGCAGATGTTGGCAGCTATCAGCGAATAGTTATCAGCTATTTTGAAACAAAAAAAATAAAGACACTTTTTATCCATAACAGCAAATGAACTGTACAACAGAAAATGCAAATGCTATTTATGGTCTCCTCACAACAATGATAAGAAAAATAAACTGGGCCAATATGGCATGTTTGATAATACGCGTTAATGTGATCTCTGGTCTCCCACTCAGAGACACAGGTCTCCGAGTGTCCAGCATTCAGACGGCTACCTGAGGACACTCTTCATGTAAGAGAAAATCTGCTCACACAGATATGTAGAGCCAAATACTGTCAATAAGGCCTCTGCAATGTTTTGAAGACAGTTAAACTTGTCAGGTAGTGATGTCCAGCAGGTGAAAATGAAAGCTCCATGAACACGCACAGCTGTGGATTTCAGCTGCTTCGATGTTGCATTAACTGGCATTAACTCAGCCAGTTAACGTGAGACAAGTCTAGCTGCTCATTAAAGATTTCTGGTTTGATCAGAAAATAAAACATTGGTCCATACACTTGAAAGTCCTAAAAACACATTGTGAATTCTGATTTGAATCTACGGATGTATCCGTGTATTTCTTCCTTCCCTTATAACTTCCCTTCAACTCATTCATGTCACCATAAAGGTAAACCTGTTTCTCCATCACCTGTTCAGCTCTGATGATTCAGTAAGGACATCTCCTGGTTTCATCTTCATGTTTCCCTCTCACCACATATCCAAACCGATATCATGACCAACAGCTTTTACAGCTGTGGCTCCAGCAAACATCAGCTGATACTAGAAATTAATATTAAATAAATTCTAACAACAGCTGATCAAGCTTAAACGTGCTGCTGTTGTTTAACGTGACATTTCCTCTTTCTGGTGCAAAGTGGGTGATAAACAAACAAGAGAGAAAAGCCGATCAGCTGATCATTGATCAGTTTCATGATTGAAGTAGCAACAGGAGAGGGAGGGGGGAGAATGAGAGAAGAAGAAACAGCTGTGCAGCATAACGACAGAATAAATCCAGCTTTGTGTTTTGTTTTTGTTTCCATTGTAGCTGAAGTACGGGACAAACTGTGTTCCTTTTCAGCTCAATACGAAACACATAATATTTTCTCTGAATGCGGGACGATTTGTCTTTTTACGGGACGGTTGGCAACTCTACTAACTAACCTTATGAATAAAACAAAGTTCACTATCAGTAACATAGTAGCACCCACCCAGCTGTATAGAAACTCCGTCATGCTAGCTAGTACGCAGTACGAGTTATTGTAACTGACTGTAAAAAGACAGCATAACGAAAATAAACTCCACCTAAACTTGGTTTATATCTGACCCAGATAGACTGCAGGTCATAACTTCTTACCTGAAGTTCATTTCACCTGACACTCGGACCTGCAGCCGCCTCGGGTCTCTCCTCCTCCTGCCTCCCATTTCTCTCATCCACCTACTGGCCTCCACCAGTATGTCACTGAATCTGTGGAAGCTACGCCATAGCCACCACCAAACAACTGAGTTATTTTTACACACCAGCCAGCATCTGGCCAAACCACCACCTTTCATTATTTATACCGTTACAAAAAATAAAAATAAAAAATCATCGGCCCATAAAAACGGAAAATCACCATCGGCCCACTGAGCAAATGCCCGGTATGCCCGATGGCCAGTCCAGCTATGGTCGTGCCATCAGTTAACCCTTCGCGTACCGTGCCTAGGGTTGCCGACCCCTGGTTTAAAGCCTCAGGTTGCCTTTGTTCTTTATTTTGAGATAAATTACCTGAATTTCAGGAGCGTGACCAGTCCTCCAAACACGCCCCTTTTTGAATTTTGCAGTCAGCTGAGGCTGAAGAAGTCGCTTGGATAAGCGACGAAACGTTTCTCCCACTGAAAACCCTGTTTTCTGGGGACCCTGTTTGAATTCTTTCACTTCTCATTAGTACATGGGGATCTGCCAGGCCTGGGAGCTGCTGCCAGTCCCCTTCGAGGCCTTCCCCAAACTGGAGCTCAATTCATATTTAAGCCATTCACCTTTATCTACTAAAAAATGGACGTGGGCCCAGCTAGTGAATGAGCCATTCTGTGTTGTCAGCCTTTGTGTGTTTCCAACCTGTAGTATTTCTGTTTCTCCATTACTTGCATTGCTTACAAAGTTTTGTTTACTGTCAGGAAAAAAAAAGTGACAATTAGTGATCATGAACGTGAACAAACTGCCTGCATTTTTGTGACTATTCCACATTTTGACTTTGGACTGAAAAAAATAATATTGATTTGCTAAAACTGAACTCTTCAGATTTTAAGAAGTAGTCATGTTATGACACCCATCTCTGCATTTTGGAAACAGCATTCACTCCATTCTGCTTCTCTGTGAATTACAGACAAGCCTCCACCTCTGTGTTTAGCCTGCAAATGTCTGAGGCTGATGGGAAACTGTGTACATTAAAGCCCACTAAAAGCATAAACCTTCTAACTGTTGGATGCTCCAACAAAGAGGGTACTGTTAGCTGAGAGATCTCAGAGATGTCTAGGTTAAGAAATCCATGTTTCCAAATGGACATACAGTGGGGCAAAAAAGTATTTAGTCAGCCACCGATTGTGCAAGTTCCCCCACTTAAAATGATGACAGAGGTCAGTAATTTGCACCAGAGGTACACTTCAACTGTGAGAGACAGAATGTGAAAAAAAAAATCCATGAATTCACATGGTAGGATTTGTAAAGAATTTATTCGTAAATCAGGGTGGAAAATAAGTATTTGGTCACCTCAAACAAGGAAAATCTCTGGCTCTCACAGACCTGTAACGTCTTCTGTAAGAAGCTTTTCTGTCCCTCACTCGTTACCTGTATGAATGGCACCTGTTTGAACTGAAATGGGTCAAAGCAAAACTCACAAAGGAAAACAACCAATGAAACTTGAGGATGGCTGCTGCTTTTACTGTATCTGAGTCAGACAATGACTAGTGACCTATACTTGATACCAGTGTAAAGTACTGATGATGTCACCAGTGGTTCAGAAAGGTGATTAGAACCAGTTCTTGTCATGCTGGCGCTGCACGACACTTCTCAGCCAAAACTACAAAAAAGGAATCCTCTGCTAACCTGGTTAGCCAGTTACCTATTCCTAACCTTATTCTGCCTTATCTAGTATATATGGAAAGGATATGTAAGCCCATTTACTGTGCTGTGTAAATTTAACTGTAAAGGGAAAGCTAAAAGAAAATATATCTGTTATATTCTTAAATAATATGTTAACTGTCAAGCGACCAAGTGGTTTCGCAACTGGACAAGTGTGGCCACGCTATCATTTTTTTTCAATGTCTCTATTGGTGTTTACCATACATATACAGTGGGGCAAAAAAGTATTTGGTCAGCCACCGATTGTGCAAGTTCCCCCACTTAAAATGATGACAGAGGTCAGTAATTTGCACCAGAGGTACACTTCAACTGTGAGAGACAGAATGTGAAAAAAAAAAATCCATGAATTCACATGGTAGGATTTGTAAAGAATTTATTCGTAAATTAGGGTGGAAAATAAGTATTTGGTCACCTCAAACAAGGAAAATCTCTGGCTCTCACAGACCTGTAACGTCTTCTGTAAGAAGCTTTTCTGTCCCCCACTCGTTACCTGTATGAATGGCACCTGTTTGAACTCATCATCTGTATAAAAGACACCTGTCCACAGCCTCAAACAGTCAGACTCCAAACTCCGTCATGGCCAAGACCAAAGAGCTTTCGAAGGACACCAGGAAAAGTATTGTAGACCTGCACCAGACTGGGAAGAGTGAATCTACAATAGGCAAGCAGCTTGGTGTGAAAGAATCAACTGTGGGAGCAATCATCAGAAAATGGAAGACATACAAGACCACTGATAATCTCCCTCCATCTGGGGCTCCACGCAAGATCTCATCCCGTGGGGTCAAAATGATCATGAGAACGGTGAGCAAAGATCCCAGAACCACACGGGGGGACCTGGTGAATGACCTGCAGAGAGCTGGGACCAAAGTAACAAAGGTCACCATCAGTAACACACTACAACGGCAGGGAATCAAATCCTGCAGTGCCAGACGTGTTCCGCTGCTGAAGCCAGTGCATGTCCAGGCCCGTCTGAAGTTTGCCAGAGAGCACATGGATGATACAGCAGAGGATTGGGAGAATGTCATGTGGTCAGATGAAACCAAAGTAGAACTTTTTGGTATAAACTCAACTCGTCGTGTTTGGAGGAAGAAGAATACTGAGTTGCATCCCAAGAACACCATACCTACTGTGAAGCATGGGGGTGGAAACATCATGCTATGGGGCTGTTTTTCTGCCAAGGGGACAGGACGACTGATCCGTGTTAAGGACAGAATGAATGGGGCCATGTATCGTGAGATTTTGAGCCAAAACCTCCTTCCATCAGTGAGAACTTTGAAGATGAAACGAGGCTGGGTCTTCCAACATGACAATGATCCAAAACACACCGCCCGGGCAACAAAGGAGTGGCTCCGTAAGAGGCATTTGAAAGTCCTGGAGTGGCCTAGCCAGTCTCCAGACCTCAACCCCATAGAAAATCTGTGGCGGGAGTTGAAAGTCCGTGTTGCTCGGCGACAGCCCCAAAACATCACTGCTCTCGAGAAGATCTGCATGGAGGAATGGGCCAAAATACCAGCTACTGTGTGTGCAAACCTGGTAAAGACCTATAGTAAACGTTTGACCTCTGTTATTGCCAACAAAGGTTATGTTACAAAGTATTGAGTTGTATTTTTGTTATTGACCAAATACTTATTTTCCACCCTGATTTACCAATAAATTCTTTACAAATCCTAGCATGTGGATTCATGGATTTTTTTTTCACATTCTGTCTCTCACAGTTGAAGTGTACCTCTGGTGCAAATTACTGACCTCTGTCATCATTTTAGGTGGGGGAACTTGCACAATCGGTGGCTGACTAAATACTTTTTTGCCCCACTGTATGTTGAAATGTGTTTGTACTGTAAGTAGAAATGAAAATAGAGACGTTTGGCAGACAGTGATGATGGAAAATGTGACAAAGTAGTTTAGTCAAGTGGGGTGACTGTTTTACATGTCACAGTATGTGTAAAAATGTGTGAAGCAATGACTGACTAACCCCAGAACACACACACACACACACACACACACACACACACACACACACACACACACACACACACACACACACACACACACACACACACACACACACAAAGCATATTTGCCAAATCTGAGTTTGTACCTCTGTGTCCTCCTCTTAGACATCTCAAACAAATGACTTGGTAATGATATAAAAGCAGACCTCATTCTTTTTTCCTCCTCTTCTTCTAGGAACTGACTGAAGGATGTAAACACACAGGCTCTTCAACCCACTCACTTTGGTTTATGAGGGCTGGGCCACAGCTGCTTTTGTGTTTTTTGTTCTAAATTCACTACCTTTCTGTTTGTGTGCTGCTGCAGCAGCCATGTGCTAACTATTGTAACACGTTTAATGGCTGCTTTGATTTATCAAGGAAATTGCTGCTGCAATGCGTAGGAGCAGTGAAGTTCAACATCAAACTGCTGCGCCAGAAGAAAAAAAATAATGACTGCAGCTGAATCTAAGAGAAATAAATGGAAAAGCAAAACAATATGTGTCCCTGTTATGAAATGTGAAATGTGCTGCTTGTATAGTGATACGTCAACAGAGCTCACTATTTTACCTTATCTTTATCTTTTTGCTTTTCAGCTTTGCTTCTGAAAGCACAGACTTGGAAGACAAAAAAATTAAAATTAATCTACAAATACAAACTGAAATATACAAGTTTACAAAACAGTTACAGGTTTTTTGAGTCATTTCACACGCTGTGATTCTTACCGGTCTGTAGTTAATATATCCGGTCTTTAAGTCTGACATCATTAGCCATGTCTGGGCCAAAACTCTGCTGCAGGTCCCTAAGTCAAATGATCACTGCGGCATCACTGAGAGTTGAAAACTGTCTAAATCCTTTCATCTGTAATAAAGTGATCAGCATTGCTGCTCTGCCAGGTGTAACAATGAAGTTTAATATCCAGACATCCATGAAAACAGAATTTATGAAACTTAACGGAGTTAGAAGTTAGCAGGGAGTTAGCTCGCTAGTTTCCATCTAAATATAATATACCATATACTGACTGAGAGATTTATAAAACAAATTAAGACATACAGCTCTGCTATCACTTCCGACATAAATGAAGACAGGAAAGCAAATAGCAGTGATGTTTGTAGGGTTACTGAAGTTTGGCTAGCTGGTATATAATGATGTGCTACGTGATTGCTAGCGACACAGCTATGTTAGCATAGCATAATCATTGAAGCTGGAGGACAAACGGTAATTTATAAAAGTTAACGTGACCCTTTGCTTGCCCATGAGAGATATACTATATTTTCATTTTAAGACTGCAGGTCTTAATGCTCAATTCCGATTTTTTGATCAAATCAGATTTTTTTTGTCTGCTTGTTCACACTACAAATAAAATGCGACGGCAAACGCGCTCTAGTATGAACCCTCAAAGTGGCCCCCATGCGCAAAAGAAGACGTCACACACCACGCGCTCTGTTTAGACCCAGATCAAACAGTATTGTTTGACTGATGGCCCTTGATATAAAGACTTGTTTCGGACTTTATGTTTCCCAATTTTACTTTAAGTTATAAAGTCATTTTGTTATTGACATATGGCCTAATAATTATCCTTATTGCTGTTTTAGGATAGTTGCAGATTTCTGTCAGAATCTGCAGATTATACAGTACAAATACAATGTTCACGTTTCTCCAACGTTGTCTTCCCAACAGTTTCACTAACATCTACACTGGATGGCCAGGAAGCATTCGTGATGTCTTCTCGGGCGCTTCTCCGGCGCTGATAATTGGCGTCTGTCTTGTGTCAGTGACGTAAAAGACGGATTTAATGCGACATGACCATTCAAACAGCAGTCGCTTTCTAAAACATCAGATATGTATCGGATTCAGTACAACATATGAAAGTGACCCAGATCGGATTTGAAAATATCGGATTTGTGCTGTCCACACTGTCATACCATGATTGGATATGGGTCGCATAGGGTAAAAAAAGTCGGATTTGATGCGCTTTTCCCTGCAGTGTGAACGTAGCCCAAGGCCGAGTTGTTTCTATATATTTTGACTCCAGTATAATTTCACCCAAAGCCAAAACTTCTATAAAAGTCTAACCCTCTGTTAGTATGAGGCAAATTAGTCAGCTAAAACAAATTTATGCACAAAACAAAACAATCTTCACAAAATGATATTTTTTAATTAATCTATCAAAGAATTTCTTCTTACACTTTTTGTACCTGTTGTATCAAATAAGATTTTGTTATATCTCATTGTTAATTGCTTGTTTGGTGGCCAGTGGCCATAATACAAACAGAAGCTTCTATCTAAGCATCCCTCACTTCTGTTGCTGTATGTATCCTGCCAGCATTGAGGTGGTGCAGGAGCTTCCACATCCACACCAGCAGACAGGGGGACAGTTATTTTAGTAATCTGTATTTATTTATTCTATTCTTTTCTCACATAGTCACATCTATGTTACTGTTCGTGGGATAAATTGTCTTGTCATTTACACTTTTGTGGTGCAAGTTTAGTTATTTTACTCTGTATTTAGGAGGTGAAAACTTTATTTAAACTTCCCTTCCCAACCTACTAATGGAAATGCAGAAATAAGAAAAAAGTTAATTTCGTGGACATCTACATAGAATCTTTTGTAGAAAGCAGTTTGAGTCATATGTTTTAGGGTGTGGTTACCTGCTCCACAATACTATCACTCACTGACCATAAAAACTCAAAACCTCATCGTAGAAACCTGCTGTTCCCACAGTGCAGAATGAGAGTCTGATCTCACTGTATCAGTTGTGTTTCCTTTACCATTATAATCCCCAGCATTACTTTCGCCACAGTGTAAATACACATTTACTACCTCACTGTGGTCAGCTTTTAGTGCAGATATTTCATATAAACCCAGTTTATTAGAAATTAATGAATTAGTGGGGTCAGGGGCTGGTAGGAAATAAATATTAAAAAGGGTTCAGGGTCACTTTGGAATGGAAAGTAAAGCTGTCTGAGAACCAAATGTTTATGGGAAGTGAGTGCATGAGGAAAGAGTCTATACATAGCTTTTAAATGAGGGAAAGTGCATTTTTTTTTTAAATATAAAGTATTTTCTGGTTTAGTCATTTGTGAATGTGTATCCTTTTGGTACAAAATGTCAAAACACCAAATGATACGTTTTCTAGAGGAAAACATATTGATATAAGCCCCCTAGCCCATTAAATAAAGTCACTATATCATCATTACTGCCTCAGAGAATCTTCCTTGGTTGGGGTTGGGGTGGGGGGATTGTGGTACTTCTATTGTGCTTTTCTACGGCAACAAAACATGCTTTTAGCCAGCATCTGATTTCATGCGCTTACATTTGTTTGTTTTTTTTACTTATCACAAGCACACGTCAGTGGACTGGGGGAAACTTGGGGTTCAGTATCTTGCTCACTTTGACATGCAAACTGCAGGAGTCCATGATCGATCCACTCACTCGTTGTTTTTTTTTTTTTGTATAAATGATTTGCGCGCACTCCTGAATGACACCTACCACAAATTGACTGAAGTAAGACCGAAGTTTAAAAGATCATCGGCAGCCAAGTCATAGGATGCACATAGGCCCATGTGGTCCCATTCAACGGATTTGCTACTTTAACTCAAATTGCTGATAAATGTAATGACGGTTCTGATAAAAAGATGTCAGAATACACACTGCATTGCAGTTTGTTACATGCAACCATAATAAGTATCATTTGGGAACTCCAACAATGGGAACATCCCTGTCTTTGAGAAACAAACTAACAAGTCTGATCATTGTAGGCCCTACTTTGCAACTTATAGGACTTATATGACATGTTGCAAACATTCTGGTGCCAAATACCACAGCACACCCTCAGGGGTCTAGTAGAAGTTATGCCTCAATGGGTCAAAGCTGTTTTGGCAGCAAAACCAACACAATGGTGGTCTTATGTAATGCCTGATCATTGTATAATACAGTATAGCTACACAAACAGCTCCGTGTGGTGAAGAGCCAGACACACTTGAGGCTGGTGGCTAGAGCAGAAATACAGAAGACAAAAAACTGTCAATACAGCGTCTTTAAGTCTTCATCCATATGACCACAATTCCATCATATCCTCAGTGTGCACAGAACCTACCGTACAGTCAACTCCCTGCACACAGGTCTGTTGTCTTTTTCCATACCACCCCAACCTGGCGAAGCCACAAACAAGGGGTTTTCCCAACAGTAGGCACCAAAGTTTATATTATAGGTTTAGAGAACAATAGATAGGAACTCATGGCTTACCTAGTGTGTGCCACAATGATACTGTATCACACACACCACAGTGAGAATGTATAAGACTTTGGTTGGCTTGTTGTTATAAGGGACTAAACTGTACCAGGTCACTGCAGAGATGCACACTCAACAGCACGACCTCTAAAGTACTGACACTGCTTGTGTAGTTGTGTGAGATCAAATTAGCCGAGGAAAAAAAAAAAACAGATCTTTTGGGCTCTGTGAACTGATTCATAAAACGCTATACCAAAATAGAACTATAAAAAATGTTATCAAAAGTATAAAACAAACTGTACACTGATAACCCACATTTACTAAAATCTATATTATCAAAATCAAATCCATTTATCCCCCAAACCACTGCTGCAAAACCATTATGCAATCAAAATGTTAAAGTGCAAAGGTAAAAGCGCAGGAAGATAACTGCAATGGCTCCTGCTAAAACACAGAGTTACAATTTAGCACACAGCACTATTGAGGAATAGGGACCTGGTGTGGAACACAGGTGAAAATAATTAGTGTGGATTAAATAATGTTTGTGTTTGTTTATATAATGGTAAATAAATTTGTATCATATGAAAATCCTGCATGGAAAGCACAACCGTCAATATAAATTGAGATCATGGGAACTAAAACTTAAAAACAAAACAAAACAAAACAAAAAACAGTTGCAGTTGTGTTTCGAGATTTTCATCCTCCATTTTTACTTTACTTCATATCTTTTGCTTTCTCTTCATCTCTTCTCATCTCCAGTGAACAAGTGTCAGGTCTGATCAGAGTTTGACTATAACATGACTACTGCTGTGTGTCTTCTCAAAAATACCCCATGCTGCCTTTCTCCAGCCCCACCCTTGGACAAATATAGCACTACACAGGCACTTGTGGGTAACAAGACTGCTTTTAGACCAAAATATACAGTACAAACATATAAGCCTAAATAGTCCCAGAGATGCAATCAAAACAGGTAATTTCATCGAGCATCTTCAGGTCCTGAAAGTGAATACAGAAGAAGCAATTTACAGCAGCAGTATTAACAGTTACATACCCAAATACACATTTGGGTTTGGTTAAGGACCACCGTCACATATAAAGTGACATATTTCTTTGTTTTAATAACACCACAACATTTTTTTCCCTGTTCTTGTGCAGAAGAACAATGTCAGAGCTTAACTTTATTGATGGTTTTACCATGTTGCTTGTTAAATGTTATTGGTGAGCAGAATACCCCAAAACACAGAACACCACCCTGTAAGACAGCGGCCAACGTGACCAAAAAACACTGGCTTGGTTCGTAGTGCTGCATGAGCTGAATGCCATTCAGACGAACTTTTCTTGGCGGTAAAACCAGTCAGTGTGCTTTCTGGCACCAGTGCTGTCCACCACAGAAGTCTCTGCTCAATAGCAAGAGTCCTTCTTAACCAAACCCATGTTTTCCACCCAGCACCTCACCCCGACCTCTGTACACACCCTGCTGGGAGTCCTTGAACCCTGCCAGTGTGTATTCAAACATTGCTGTAATCATCATCTTGGACTAATAATATGCAGGTGGTAAGTGGCATGATCTAGCTCAAGTACACACATATGGAAATCAATCAATTCGCTTACCTACGTAAGTAAGGTGATTAACGGGAATGTAGATTCTAAATGTTGATCAAAATAATGGAGCTTGTGTTGTTTCTGGCAACTGTGAGCCCAAATGTTTTATTTCAGATCAACTAAATGTATCCACCTATCCATAGAAGAGCAAACGTGTTGGTCATAAGCAGATGTGCTAAATTACCATCACAAATAATAAAGTAAAATTTCTAGGATGGTCATTTTTAAGGTGTAATTGTCGTAAAACAAAGTACATAAGAACTGCAGACTTTTTGAAGAAACAGAAAAAAATATGAGGATTATCAGATTAGATGGCAATCCAGCGACTCTTTGATAATAATAAGGGATAATGATGGGTGTCAGTTTCAGTCTAGCTGCTGCCGCCATCCAGTCAAAATACAGAGCAAAAATATAACAGAGGGGCAGCAAACCATTTACTGCTTGAAAACACAATTATTACTGTGGTCCACAACACATCACAGGTTTCCTAATGTGACTTTGAAAAGAAAAACAGAAACTAGACTCTGAAGTGGGTGGCAGATGGATGTTCTTCCAAGTCTAAGCCAGTCAAGTGATGCAGAACTCAACTACTGATCCACCCAGCCGTCTGGTGGTCCATTCCTTCAGATTGTATATCTCACACGTAGCTTGTAATAAAATTGTTGTTACAGCCTCTGAGTTTGTTACAAATCCTAGAGGCTCCTTAATTACTCCCAATGTGACTCGATGAGTCACTGGCTGATTGTAGATGAGCCAGCATTGGCAGTTCCTACTAAACTTGTCCATTTGTGTTTTAAGTCCAAGTCACCACATCAAAATACTTTGATCAATCTGGACTTAGAAAAACATAATTCTGGTCTTTGGCAGAGCTTACAAATCTTGGGTGGTGGATGGTTGAGGCATTTCTCATCCTTAAATCACTTCAACCTGCCCCTCAGTCTTTAGCAACAGGCTCTGAGAAATAGATGAATCAAAGGAAGTAAAGCACCCCCAAAATCTCTTGAACTATGGTTTGTACTCCTTTTGAAATCATCTTACTAAGATAATGACCATTTGGTCACCAAGTTACCAAATTGTGTTCATTTTATCATAATTATTGCTCTTTATGTTTTAATAAACTCTTTCTCAAAGCAGTGTCACTTGTCAGCTTTCTTAGAAACACATGCATGCACTTGTTTTGGCTTAACGAAAATCAAGTGCCCTTCAAAGTGAATGGAGACCGAGGTGTAACTTTCATTTTAATTAGTCAACAGAAGCAGGAACAGGGGCTTAAGTGATCTAAGTTCAGATTTAATCCTGGGTTTTTAGTCTTACATATATAGATAAGCTATCAGTCGATATAAAATCACTCAATTAACTCTCTGCATATTAGCATTACCAAGATCTCCTGGAGCCACAGGTACAGGCAGTGAGAATATCTAAACTCTGTGTTTTCCTGGTTCCACCTTGCTGCAAGCAGTAAGGCCAAATTTGTCTTTCAAGCCACAGAGCACCTTTACTCTAGAAACACCTGTATTTAACAGAGTATAAAAATTATAATTACAGTGGGGCAAAAAAGTATTTAGTCAGCCACCGATTGTGCAAGTTCCCCCACCTAAAATGATGACAGAGGTCAGTAATTTGCACCAGAGGTACACTTCAACTGTGAGAGACAGAATGTGAAAAAAAAAATCCATGAATTCACATGGTAGGATTTGTAAAGAATTTATTGGTAAATCAGGGTGGAAAATAAGTATTTGGTCAATAACAAAAATACAACTCAATACTTTGTAACATAACCTTTGTTGGCAATAACAGAGGTCAAACGTTTACTATAGGTCTTTACCAGGTTTGCACACACAGTAGCTGGTATTTTGGCCCATTCCTCCATGCAGATCTTCTCGAGAGCAGTGATGTTTTGGGGCTGTCGCCGAGCAACACGGACTTTCAACTCCCGCCACAGATTTTCTATGGGGTTGAGGTCTGGAGACTGGCTAGGCCACTCCAGGACTTTCAAATGCCTCTTACGGAGCCACTCCTTTGTTGCCCGGGCGGTGTGTTTTGGATCATTGTCATATTGGAAGACCCAGCCTCGTTTCATCTTCAAAGTTCTCACTGATGGAAGGAGGTTTTGGCTCAAAATCTCACGATACATGGCCCCATTCATTCTGTCCTTAACACGGATCAGTCGTCCTGTCCCCTTGGCAGAAAAACAGCCCCATAGCATGATGTTTCCACCCCCATGCTTCACAGTAGGTATGGTGTTCTTGGGATGCAACTCAGTATTCTTCTTCCTCCAAACACGACGAGTTGAGTTTATACCAAAAAGTTCTACTTTGGTTTCATCTGACCACATGACATTCTCCCAATCCTCTGCTGTATCATCCATGTGCTCTCTGGCAAACTTCAGACGGGCCTGGACATGCACTGGCTTCAGCAGCGGAACACGTCTGGCACTGCGGGATTTGATTCCCTGCCGTTGTAGTGTGTTACTGATGGTGACCTTTGTTACTTTGGTCCCAGCTCTCTGCAGGTCATTCACCAGGTCCCCCCGTGTGGTTCTGGGATCTTTGCTCACCGTTCTCATGATCATTTTGACCCCACGGGATGAGATCTTGCGTGGAGCCCCAGATCGAGGGAGATTATCAGTGGTCTTGTATGTCTTCCATTTTCTGATGATTGCTCCCACAGTTGATTCTTTCACACCAAGCTGCTTGCCTATTGTAGATTCACTCTTCCCAGTCTGGTGCAGGTCTACAATACTTTTCCTGGTGTCCTTCGAAAGCTCTTTGGTCTTGGCCATGGCGGAGTTTGGAGTCTGACTGTTTGAGGCTGTGGACAGGTGTCTTTTATACAGATGATGAGTTCAAACAGGTGCCATTCATACAGGTAACGAGTGGGGGACAGAAAAGCTTCTTACAGAAGACGTTACAGGTCTGTGAGAGCCAGAGATTTTCCTTGTTTGAGGTGACCAAATACTTATTTTCCACCCTGATTTACGAATAAATTCTTTACAAATCCTACCATGTGGATTCATGGATTTTTTTTTCACATTCTGTCTCTCACAGTTGAAGTGTACCTCTGGTGCAAATTACTGACCTCTGTCATCATTTTAAGTGGGGGAACTTGCACAATCGGTGGCTGACTAAATAGTTTTTTGCCCCACTGTATACTTACATTATTCCATGTTGTAATCCCAAATACATACAATCATTTCCTGGCTTATTTTATCAGAGCCTGAGAACAAACACAATGCTAATTCATGTTTTGATAACATAAACCATGACTTTCATTATTGCTATTTAGGTTTATCTATTTACGGTTCTATTTAATTTGATATATATTTTGTTGGATAGTATTTTTTTTAATGTTTTTATATTTGAGATGTCTGTGTGTGTGTGTGTGTGTGTGTGTGTGTGTGTGTGTGTGTGTGTGTGTGTGTGTGTGTGTGTGTGTGGAAATTTGAGGGTCCTGCGCAGTATCTTAGTTGTTCCTAGAACTGCACCTTTCTGGACAGAGATCTCCGATGTTGTTCCCAGGATCTGCTGGAGCCACTCACCGAGTTTGGGAGTCATGTCACCTAGTGCTCCGATTACCACGGGGACCACCGTTACCTTCACCCTCCACATCCTCTCGAGCTCTTCCCTGAGCCCTCGGTATTTCTCGAGCTTCTCGTGTTTCTTCTTCCTGATGTTGCTGTCATTCGGTATCGCTACGTCCATCACTTTGGCCGTCTTCTTCTGCTTGTCTACTACTATATCAGGTTGGTTAGCCATCACCATTTTGTCCGTCTGTATCTGTATCTTGGGCAGCACGGTGGCACGGTGGTTAGCACTGTTGCCGCACAGCAAGAAGGTCCTGAGTTCAATTCCAACATCAGGCCGGGGTCTTTCTGTGTGGAGTTTGCATGTTCTCCCCGTGTTTGCGTGGGTTCCCTCCGGGTACTCCGGCTTCCTCCCACTGTCCAAAGACATGCAGCTTGTGGGGATAGGTTAATTGGATAATACAAATTGTCACTAGGTGTGAATGTGAGTGTGAATGGTTGTCTGTCCCTGTGTGTTGGCCCTGCGACAGACTGGCGACCTGTCCAGGGTGTACCCCGCCTTTCGCCCTATGACAGCTGGGATAGGCTCCAGCGCCCCCTGCGACCCTGAAAAGGATAAGCGGAAGCGAATGGATGGATGGATGGATGGATGGATGTATCTGGAACTCCCACAGGATCTTAGCTCGATCATTCTCCACCACGCTTGGAGGCGTCTCCCATTTTGAAACTTCCAGGCCATACCCGGCACAGATGTTTCTGTAGACTATGCCGGCTATTTAGTTATGGTGCTCCATGTATGCCGTGTTTGCACCCTGCTGTTATGTGCTGGATTATCTCAGAGGCATCTTTACACAGTGTGCACCTGAGGTCTTGCCTGATGTGATAGACCCCAGCCTCTATGGATCTTGTGCCCCGCACTTGTTCTTGTGCTGATTAGTGGCATTCTATTCATGCAACCCCTTCTGCTGGGATTGCGTGCATAGCAGCATTTCTCCAGATTCCTGAATCTTTAATTGTGTTTTATTATTTATGTAAATGATGAAATATTCAAAGCCTTTCTACTTATATTTTGAGGACCATAATTCTGAAATTGTTCCACAATTTATAGACATGTTTGTTTTGTTTGTTTTTCCAGGTAGGTGACCCTCTGCCCATTTTGAGGTTTTACCAAGGGTTAATTATGAGATTCTCTCCCTGTCTAAGATGCTTTTTTTTTTTATATACCCAATCATGTTACTGACTTTTTGCCAATAAACTTGAAAAGTGACAATGTTCCCCCAGCTGTTTATTTTAAGTACCAGTTTTTCAGCTTTCTGTTGTCTCTGTCCAAACTTTTCTGAGATGTGTTGCCGCCATTGTGCCATTCAAATTCACAATGAGTTAAAGTTTTTCTAGTAATGGTGAAGTGTCAAGATTTAAACATTTACAAATGAGATTTGCAAGTCATTGCATTATGTTGTTGTATTCACACCTTACACAGCATCCTTACTTTGAAGGAATTAGGTTTGTATATTTTGTCCACCGTGTTGGTTGAATTTTGCTACTACATAAACAGTCTTTTACTCGGTGAGCTGACATTTACATTCGGCTTTAATTCGTACACAGCAATACACACCCTCATAAGATTTGTAATGGGATAAACACACAGAAAGCCCAATGTGATACCATTTCTCTAGGCTTGCTTTCCCAGTGCAGTCTGGTTAAATGTGTTTGTTTTAACAACACCTCTAAGTTAATATCCGTCTACAAGAGCAGGATTAGCTGCTGGGTGTTTTCCCATTTTGATCTAATCCTGCAAACTTGCAGATAATTTAACCACAGACTGTAGGAACTTAAAAATAATGTCTGTGGTGGCAGATAATGAGTGAGAAACAAACTCTAAAATGACTAATATGCATTAAAAATAATGGTTAGGCTGTTGGCTAATTGGTGACATAAGTCCAAAAGCCAACAACCAAAGAAACCACAAAATGGCCTTGATCCTTGCTAACGAGTGAATGTAGACGTAAATATGGAAATTCTACACTCTCATCCACCCAGCAGCTGGCAGCTTTTCTCTGATAAGTGTGTTGTACCCTTGTACAACCAGAAGAGTTATTGAAGGGCTAATGAAGAAATATAAATACAAAGACAGATTTTTTTTTTTTTGCTCTGAAGTCAGTAGATCAAATTAGAGCTAACATAAAGTGAAAATAAACATTATTTCCAGCTACATTATATATTAAGTTTTAGGACAGCTGCTATAACAGCTCGATTGTGAGTAGAATTAATCCAGATGTTTGTGTTTTTTGGCTTGTACAAAATGCACTTAACTTTTTGAAACCTGACAAGATTGCCAAAACCATTTATCAAGGCAGAAACATCTAGTTATAAAGGGGTGTTGCATAATAGCTGCACCAGTCTCTGTGGAAAAGTGAGTAAACCTAATTCGAGCCCCACCCAAACTATATAAAAATTACTATGAATTACATCCTTAGAGTATAAAAACAAGAAAATACATAATATCTTGTTTGAAACACAAGCCAAAGCCAACAGAGCTCTGTGTTGATGGTAATTACTGCAGACACTAGAATGTAATGCATCACTCATCAAGTGCAATATAGAGCTTTACCTTTGGGCAAACTTTTACTGTGCTCTGCAAAACCCCCACATCCCCCTCGGGTCCCATCTAACATATATATGTTCTCTTTGGGTGTAATTAGAAGAAGAATGTCTGAGAAGGGTTGTTAAGGAACCACCTTGAGCCTCTTGCACAGACAGGAAGTTGAATGTATATATATAAGACCTGTAATTCTGATTCTGATCTGCTCTGCATCTCACTGCATTTAACTGATGCAGGTCCTGATGGAAAGTGTGCACCTCTGTTGGGATTCATTATCTTTAAAGCTAAGAGCAGAAGGTAAAATGCAAAACTGCTAAGATATTTCTGGATTTAGTGGATGCCCATTAAATTTGACCATAAGAAAGGACTTCAGATGTGAGAGTAGCCCTCTCAAATACTAGCACAGAGACTTTAAAAAAGAAAAGAAATCTAAACAATGATGTGTTATGAGGTCTTGATTGAGTATTGATGTATTCCATTGATATTTAAAGATCAGCAGAACTGATAGGTGCAGACTTGTGGTTATATAGTATTAAATAGTGGTTATAATATTTTGACCTACATGCACCTATTACAAGTAAACTATCATGGTTGTTCAGTGGCCGCCCTGGGGTGCTGTGCTTTTAATGTTCGCTAGGGCGGTGTCTGTTCTGCTGTGTTCTTCTGATCTTCAAACCCACACACAATCACCTGTGGCTCATCACGGCTGATGATTCTCAACTGCATTTAAGGCCATGATGGCATGCTGTTCCTCGCTAGTCCGGCTCTTTCTCTTCTGTATTTCCCTGTGTTCCCCAGTGCTTTGCTGACATCTCTCTATATCTCCTCGTATAGATGTCCCGTGGACCCAACTGGAGGAGTGTGATTGAGAGTGGTCACAGTGTTGGATTGGGCAGTGTGAGTGTTTCTGTTTCTTGACTGTACAAAGAGTAGAGTGAACATGTGTTTCCCCCCACTACTAGCCCTGGACTCTCCCTTGGATTCCCTGGAACCCCTTTTCCCTTGTCACTATATAAATGTACATAATCTCACGGGTGTTGTAAATAAACCCTCCTTTCGGATCAACACATATACTTTATCAAAACTGAAACCTGTGTGGACCATTTGACTACATTTTGCTTTAAGTTGGTAAAGTTGTCCATAGCCATAAGGATAAGAGCTGATGGAGTTTTGAACAAGTTTCACCAGGATCCAGAGAAAAGGCACTGGAGAGAGCTGTGCTGGTCTAAAAACAGACTGGAGTGTGCACTTTGGCCTGATTTCACTGCCAGAATTATGCGGGAAAAAATGTGATATGTAATTACTGACAGAGAACCTGCTGTAATTTCAGAATGAATCAAGAAAAGAGAGAAAACTGCACAGACAAGCAGCAGAGAGTGAAGATTATACAGTAGTTACAGTAGCTGAAAATGGAATCATGCCTGGACTGAATGAAACTCAAAAAATGTTACAGCAGAAACACAAACAGAAAACTGAAAATAAACTTCAAATCTGTATTTCAGAGGTTAAGAATACCAAAACGTGATTATGAAGTAAGCAGTGGATGAGATTTTAAAATGTGATATCATTAAAATATTAAGCTTTAGTTTGTTTCACCGGTTTTACTTTGTTCTCCATCACTATGACAACATTTGATTACCTTGAAATGCTTTTACAGACGATTACTGTCTGACTCTTCAGTGCCAGCAATGCAACAAAATCTACAAAGTTCCTGCCTGCATACAAATTTAAACCTTTAACTAAATCCTTCCTCTGCATTCCCCAGGTCACACCCTCCTAATGTTCCCTCATCCTGCCTCATTAAAAAAAAGGAAATGGGTCAATTTCCGTGGAAATTTTTGCCTGAACACCTGAGGTTAGCAAACTCAGTATCTACTTTTTAATCACTCCCAAACTCTTATAAAAGCAATTTTACAAGAAAATTCATTTTATAAAAAATGTAATAAACCAGATATAATTGCTGCTCTACAGTTTCTTCATTGGGTTCTTTATTTGTATTGAATTTATTACTCCTACCTTATTATTCACAGGTTTTATGTTTTTGTTGTTGTTCTAACTGTGTGAACTTTATGCTTAGGTTTATTATTATCATCATTATTATTATTATTCACAAAGAGAAAGAGGCATCCACCTCAGAACAGACTGATTGACGTGCCTATATATCTGAGCAAAGAAAGCTTCTACGTATGACGAGGTGTCTAAATCCACTAGAAGCTTGCATAGATAACCAGATGTTCTCTGACAGCCAAATCTGAGCTATAGAGTGATGTTTGATTATTCCTGTGACTGTAAGACTCCTTGGAGGAACTGGGATATACAACATGGTTTCAAACTGGTTGCTGGAAAGCAGACAAAGAAATGAGGTCACAGGAAATAGGGAAATAAAACTACGAGAGCCTGCAATCTGTTGGAGAACATCAGCACGAACCAGCCAATAAATATTATGAACCGAACAAGAGAACTCGGATCAGATACAGGAATGAAAGCAAGAGAAAGATAAGCTCCACCCACAGGTGCACCAGCAAAGACATGCCAGCCCTCAACAGTCTAAGAATTTTTAATTAAAATGAGTCTAAAACTCTGATTTCTCCCTCTAATCTAAATCTGTAATGTGCAGCTTTGATCAGAACTCTTTCTCACTGAAACCTGGGAGAGAACCAACAATGGTTTAAGTCCCGCAATTCCTTTCTGACTAAAAACACATAAACACAAGTTATGTTCCCCCACATGAGAGTCAGCCTGCAGCACTGCGGAGAAACAGAAGGACGACACAGCATCCTCCACTAAACCAGCGTTGCCACAAGCGCTGACATTTAAACAAAGTTTGCTAGCAGTGAAATTTAGTTTCTTTGGTCTGAAACAAGTAGACTCTGCTATTGTTGTCATATTTAGGTTCCCAGTGCCCATCCGTACCCAAGCCACATGATGCGCAAGTAGATCCTTAATTATATAGAGTTTGGTGAGTCGTGATTGCCAGGTTTGAATTTTTGGCAACAGCAGAGTCACAACAAGGCTTCTGCACCTTTATTTCAGCATGCTGGATTTGAAGAAGACTCATTTAAATAGTACCTCTCATTCAACCCCATTAACCTTGTTACTTTTTTTTTTTTTTTGCTTCTCCTTGATTTCGTTTTTATTGTCTAAGAGCTCTGCTGGTGCAACATTTTATAATTGCATCAGATCCTCTAATATGACCATGGTCACAGCTAAATTTATCCCACGATTGAAAGCATAATTTGAAAGGAAAACAAACAACGACAACAAACGGCGTCCTGTATTTTTGTTAGTGCCACTAGCTCCAAAATATACATCGTACGGAGTACGTCTCACTACCATGTTGTAAACCCATCCCTCACACTCACCTCCATCCAATCCACCCTGTGTGCACACTCTTTTTCACCTCGTGTGTGCACACCATTCATTGCTTTGCTTAAATACCTCCCTCTACTCCTGGTAGTCACTCCTGTAGTAACTACAGCTCTGCACCTCACCCTTGTTCTTGAAAATCAGTACCAGCGCATTTTATCTCCACTGCTCTGTATCCTTTCACTCTCGAGGACTTTGCTAAACAATCTGGTATTTATATTAGAAATCTAAGAAGCTTAAAGCTTGTAAATATCATTGATGGTAAGCTGAGGGTATACTTTAGTAGATTTGACTTAGCCAGGATTTCTTTATGTAAGCAGGCAGGACAAAAACTAAAAACCTGTCAGAGATGATGGGTGTGATATTGGTGGCTATGAACTTTCCCTGTTAACTCAAGATCTGTGCATGCTCATATAAAATGGGGCATTTCACACATCATTTCACTCTTATTTTGCACAAAATTTACCAATTGAATTCTGCGTGCTTCAGCTACAGACATTACCAAAGTAAGATAAAGATCTCTAAAGTACCAAGAATAGACTTTATAACCCAAAACTGAATTTCCTTGAATTTCCCAAACAAGAAAACTAGGGCTAACTGACAATTTGATGCATGCTTTTACATACACTGTGCAAGTTCAACTTCTGAATCTGCTAGCTGGTGTACCCGGAAATGCTTTAAATGAACTACAACTGGTTCAGAACTCTCCTGTCAGACTTCTTACAGGACCAGAAGTAGAGATTACATTGCACCTGTTTAAAAGTTCTTCAACTAGCTGCCTATAAGTTTCTGTACTGATTTTTAAAACATTTGCACTTACTTTTAAACCACTTCAATATACATGTCTCAGAAGCTGACAGTGAACACACGTCATGTGTTGCATTGCAGGTTTGTGTCTGGTGTCAGCATTTTCAGTTTCCGCGTCTTTCCTGTCCTGTCACGTGTAATTATCCTCAGCTGTGTTCCCCGTGTGCTTCCACTTTCCTCATTACCTTCTGTGTATTTATGTCAGAGTCCCCCTCTGTTATATGTCGCGTCGTCCCTCATGCTGTGTGTTTCCCAGTGTGTCCTTGTGTGCATTAGTTCTATTAGAGTTTCCCAGTTTAGTTTAGTTTAGTTTTGCATGTTTTTTCCCCTGCCAGCCAATAAAGCTGTGGTTTTTTGAGTTTATTCCCTGTGTCAGTGAGTTTGTGTTTGGGTCCAATCCATGCCTGCACACAGCCGTAACATGACAGGTAGTTGCCAGGAGAATGGTACTTGTCTGACTGCACTGCACCAAGTGTACAGTTTGGTGGACAGTGTTAGTTTCAACGACAGGAATTCATAATGTTTCAACATACTAAGACATTTTGGACAATTTCATACTTCCAATTTTGTGGGAAGAATTTGGGGATGCCCCCTTCCTACTCCAACATGACTGCAATGTCATGTTGGAGGCATAGATTAGGCATAGATTAGCGAGTTTGGTGTGAAAGAACTTGACTGGCCTGACCTTAACCAGACAGAACACCTTTGGGATGAATTAGAGCAGAGACTGCAAGCCAGGCCTTCCCATGCAACATCAGTGTCTGACCTCACAAATGCACTTATGGACCAATGGTCAAAAATTCCCATAAACGCTCTTAAACACTATGGAAAGCCTAGACAGAAGAGTTGAAGCTGTTAGACCTGCAAAGGGTGGGCCAATAATTATATTAAACACTATGGAATAAAAATGGGTTCTGGCTCAAGTTCATATTGATGTGAAGGCAGATGAGCGAATACTTCTGGCAATGTAGTTAATACATCTGTTAACTGTGAAACTGTTAAAGGATTAGTGATGTGTCGGTCGCGAACAAAATGGCTCTTAGAGCCTGTTCTTTGACGTGAACAACACGAGCATGGTTTTTTTTTTTTCTTTCTCTCACCCTCTCTCTCGCACTTTTTTTCCACGTCACTCCCCACGCGAGCCTTGTGCTTTGCGCTGGGAAGAGGGGGGAAGGGCTGTAGTTACGCTGGCAGTAGCACAGGAACAGAGCGGGAGGGAAAGAGAGAGAAAGAGAGCCAAAGTTTATTCATACAGGCCCATATGACAGAGAATATGCATCTTCTTTTTGTTTTCGTATTTTAATTTATATTTAATTGTGTTGTGGTTTGCAGTGTTTTGTGTTGTTTCACTTTAAATTTGTTTAAAAGGAAAAAGCTGAAAATTTAAATAGTTAAAAGTTGAAATGTAAATAGTTGGTTTTTATATTTTATAATTTATTTATTAAATTTTATGTGGAGTGAATAAATAAAAATATATTTATGGTGGCCCCTACAGACAAAACACGTACAAACTCCAAAACACAACAGAAGTGCTCCAGTCTAGCTTTGTAGTGGACTACTCTGGAAACATATTATATAATACACACACACACACACACACACACACACACACACACACACACACACACACACACACACACACACACACACACACACACACACACACACACACTCTCACAAAACCCACAAACACACACAAAGAAATTTGATGAAAGCATGTCACTGTGTCCAGGAAGTGAGATGCTACAGCCAAACCAGATACAGGAAGTGAAAAGCCACCCAGTCACTGTGGAAACTGGAGGTGGAAGCTAAGAATACTCCAGACTGGTGTGTGTATATGTGTGCGTGTGTGTGAGAAACTCAACTGTGGACAGCGTGACAAAATAAAACCAGGAAGTGATAAAAGCTCTGAAATGAACAATTTTATATTTTTGTTTTCAAAAACATGTTTTAATCCAAGCTGTTTGTTCCAATGCTCCTCTTATTGGTTATTTTCTATTTTATTTGGAACATTAAACTAATTTTTGCACAGAAATCAATAAAAATGTCCCAGATGAGGAACTCCTTGGCTTCCGTTCTTATCCTGCTCAGTTCTGTAGACTGCGAGAAGTGACTGTTTTCACTTAGGAGCTTTCCACTAGATTAACTGTATTATTCCTACTGAGCTTTGTGTTTGTGTTGCATAGACACAAAAGTTATTTGTTATAGGTGGTGGATAAGCAGCTCCAGCCACATAAAGCCAGAGCCCGGTCTGTTTCACAATGTATTTTCTTCCTGCCACAACAACTGCGGCTTCTCCAGACTTTGTTTATGGAAGATGCAAATTTCAGACAGAAAAATGTCCAAACTGTGGCTGCTTTCACTATCATTTAAGCTGAGTCAATAACAGCAATGAATTAGGTTTAACGTGATTGTTGTTTCACTAAATTGTGTGAATGAAACGATCTGGCTTGATTCTGACTGCCAGCTGGTGTACTTTAAACAGCTCCTTTTGGCTGGTTTTTTTTTTTTTTTTTTGCATTTTTCATGGCACTAAAATTGGGAGGCCATTTTAACTAAAACAAATTACAGAAAATGTAATTTTACCCTATAGAATCATGCAATATCATCCAAAATTGAGAGCATATCCCTCTTAAACCAAAGACCTGTTTTGAGCACTTACACTGGAAGATGTCTGAAAAGCTGGGTTTTAAGGCTGCAACAGAAGAACATCTGTCTCATAGACACGTCTGGTTGCCACCCTGCTATGCCTACCCCTAGTCGAAAAGGTTATCATCCATTCTACACAGATGATGATCAAAGAAAAAGTAGCCCAGAGTGTCACACTTCCAGTGGTTGTGTGAATAATTGCATGAAGAACAAAATAAAAACCCAATGGAGTCTTCACCCCAGTAACCTTTTACCTTAAGTTACCTTTCTAACATGTGGTTAAGTTTGTGGAAGGGTGTATTTTAATGGTCTGGGAAAACCATTAACCTTTTCTAAACCTAACCATGAGGTTTTTGGTGCCTAGACATTACTAAATTTATAAAAAAAATAAACAGTGAAAAACAAACAGTCAAAACAAAATGTAAGCCAAGAAGGTGAAATGTGAGAATACATTGGGCGAAAGCAATGATCAGGAAGAACTCTAGAGGTCAAAAAGTAACTAACAGGCTCTTGCTAGATGAGAGCTGCACTGTCCAGTTGGCAATCATATTGGGCCATCTGTTATGGTCCCTGTGTCCGCAAGGCTACATGTGTTGTTGTTCACTCTTTCTCTTTCTCTCACCTCTCCGCCTGGGCGGAGCTCACCGCGGGCTCCCGCCCTTGGCCCACACACCTGTTGCCCATTATGTGCTTGCCATTTAATGGCATGCATTTAATGGATGCAGACAGTCTCATCGCTGGATGATTGTGCGAGACACATTAGTGAGCCTCTAGCCTCAGTAAAGTTTTCGTGTGTAAATCTGTAATTCAGCTTAACCAATCTTTCTTGTTAATAGTTTTCCCGGACCGGTAACCTACCCGCTGTGTGGACGTGTGTGGAGAAGAGAGCGTGTGTGAGAGAGCTTCCCCTTCCCAGATTTCCCCCCCTGGACCCTAGGAACTCTGAATTTCCCCCACTGTATATATTCTGCACCTGGTGATTGTGTAAACAAAACTCTGTTTTTTGGAACTGAACTCTGCTCTGCGCTTGAGTCCCCACCATCGCTTGAGCCACCATCTCTTTGCAGAGGGAAGAGTGAGTTCTCCAAAACTAGGTCTAAAAAATGAACCCAATGTGGGTACCTTATTTTTATCAAAGCGGGGTCTGTCACTTCTCTAGACCAAGCAATGGTTAAACACCATAGCATACCTGAGTATTATTGGTAACCACATCCATCCTTTATGACCTCAGTGTGCCCACCTTCTAGTGACTGCTTCCGGCCTGATAATGCACCTTGCCACAAAACAAGAATAATCTCAAACCTATTTCTTGAACGTGACAAATGACCTCATTGCACTCAAATGACATCCACAGTCACCAGATGTCAATTTAACAGAATACCTTTGGTGGTACTGGACATCCATTCAACACAATCGACAAATTTGCAGCCATTGTATGATTTTATCCTGTCAGTATAAAAAATAAAACTTCAGATAATTTGCTATCATTGAAGTGTGTTATGTCCTCGTCAATCTAGTAGGTGACGTCAGTGGCTTTATCTTTTATATACATCTAATTATTCATAATCTATTCCATGATAACTGTCTTGCCACGTCTCACATGTTTAGTATAGCAGTCTTACCCAGTGAGGAATAATATTCTTTTCTGAAATGATGGAATAAGAGAGTTTCTTAAATTTAAGATTAGATTAGAAGTAGGCTTAATGGTTTATGAGAAAATATAAAAAATATCCGACCAAAGGGATTTAATGTTAGCACACTTGAAGAAAACCATGGCATTTTCAGTAAGAAATCTGCATAGGTTTTGTGGAATTTTGTGTACTTTGTGTGTTTTCTTAATGTGACTTGTGCTGATACGTTTGGAGCAGCTGTTGCAAACTGAACTCGCAGAATAGATGAGCTGCGGCAAAAAGATGTTAGTATGAAGTTTGTCTTCAAATTCCTCCTGTGCCTGCACCATTTGTGAGGACATGTGTCAAAATACAACAGACATATATGCCTTCACAACATCGACACACACACACACACACACAGTCTGGGAAAGTCCTTATGATAGCGGGTTTCACACTCTTCTCATTTATGCTTTGTTCCACAGTCTGACAGAGTGTTCCAACACATTTATAGCCTGGGGAGTGCGTGCGTGCAATTGTTTCTCTGTGTGTTTGAATGACTTTGAGAAAATGCAAATGGAAATAAAACTCCAGATGAAATTGTTGCTGTTCTAACAGCAGCCAGACCACGTCGGCTCTCTCCCAGGACTCATTAACACTCTTAAATATATATTTTTAATGATAAGACAATTTGATAGACTGGTGTTCTGTTAAAGCTTTAGCAGCAATTTGTATTACCACACAAATATTCTGAGGTTGCTATTAAAAGGAATATTTCCACACAGAGGCCCCTCATATGCATTTTACAACTAGCCATGAGGTGAAAATCACCAATGACCTCAGCTTTGCATACAACTGTGACTGTCTACATGAGAACATTTGGGAAGGTGTCAAAATGAACCAATGCACATGATATACACTATATTGCCAAAAGTATTTGCTTGTCTTCCTTCACACATGTGAACTTGAGGGACATCCCAATATTAATTCATAGGGTTAAATATTATGTTGGCCCACTCTTTTCTGCTCTAACAGCTTGAGCTTTTCTGGGAAGACTTTCCACAATGTTTAGGAGTTTTTTTATAGGAATGTTTGACCATTAATCCAGAAGTACATTTGTAATGTCAGACACTGATGTTGAGGGAGACCTGGCTCACAGTCTCTAATTCAAAGGTGTTTCTATCAGGTTGAGGTCAGGACTCCGTGCAGGTCAGTCAAGTTCTTCCACGCCACACTCGCTCATCCATGTCTTTGTGGACCTCACTTTGTGCGCTGATGTACAGTAATGTTGGAAGAGCAAGGGGCCGTCCCCAAACTGTTCAGACAAAGGTGGGAGCATGAAATTGTCCAAAATGTCTTGGTATGATGTTTTTTTTGAGCAAATCCATTTGTTGATTAATTATTAATTCATGTACTAATAGGGACATAGAATAGAGAGACCAAATGTATAATAATCCACATTTCATTGTTTTACTCTTTGGATACAATATTTTTCTTTATTTTAAATAATTGTTTGCTAATTTGTTGTTTGCTTGTTTTCTGGAAGCTGACACAGTCTCTAAGGGGATAGAGTTTTAGGGATAACTGGAGGAGAGAAGCTGCATTGAGGCATGTAAGACTGCAACTCTCCTTCCTGGTCGAAATTCTGAATAGTGACATTTTGGGGGATTTAATAAGTTTGGCCAGATTTGTAGAAATGAAAGCTGCTCCAATCAAAGTGGGATGGATACAAGACCAGGTTTCACACCGAAGGTTACCCAAATATTTACAAAGCTTACGCCATTTATTATGGCATTTATTTATTTATTGGACACCACTCAGGCAGTCAGAAATTTAAGGAGAACATGCGGCTAAACCTGTCACTCGTGCTCTGATTTAGGAGTGGCCCAGAGAGTCCGTCTTTGTTACACGCCGACTCAATATTACATTTAGTGAACTCTGACTGACATATGCGAATTATAATTTACCCTTAGCCAGCAGTTTAAAATTTCCTTCAATAGAACCCAAAAGTGCAAAGCAGGACACTGGCTTTGAAGAGAGGAAGCACTAGTTTCTCGCTTCATTTTGTTCCTTGCCAACCTTCTTATCTTAGTTCTTGTTATTATTTTATATGCTTGCTGTGTTTTATATTTTCTGAGAAACAGCAATAAATGCTGTAACAGTGAACAAGCTGTAGAGAGTGTTATTTGTGGTCATGTTGGGGGCCAGCTGAATCAGTTTTTATTGGTGGAGCACAGAAGACTGTCAGTATAAATCATTTAGTTAAGTATACACACATACATTTGAGGAATGCAACAATGCAATATGAGTGCCGACAGATATGAATAGTCAGACAGAACAAAACAGAGGCTGAATGCATGCAAATGGTACACTGAGACAGATGATTAAGACATGCTCATGCACAATCAGAGCACAAACGATACAAACACATATAAACAGGTTATAAAATCTTTGGTCCTTTCTTTGGGACAATTTTATTGAACCATGAAACAACACTTTTGTGATTTTCCAAATAAACATTTCACACCACCAAAATTTGTTTTTGTTCCCAGTGTTGGAAACTGTAGGAGGCCTTATGGGGGACTCAGCGTCCCAGACCAGTCCATCCTCCACTCTTCATCTTTGATGTTTTTACTGCTTTATTTTCAGCTCATAAGTGGTATAATCTGCACTCCCAACACCTACTTAATGATCTCTATTGACATTTAGCAATATTTTTCATTCACATAATTAATAACCAATATATATGCTGTATATATTGGTTACAGTATTGAAGATACTTAGAAATAACGCACTGGGAGATAAAGTGATAAAGAAATTTAAAAAGCTTTGCATTAGAAATTAGCAACATAAAGCAACATACAACATAGAGAAAAGACAGTAAATGATCTCAGACACATAAACATCTCTGCTCCAGGATAAAAACGTGTGCTAACACATTTCTCCCAGGCACGTCTGAAGCTGTTTTATTCCCCTTCTTTCCAAATATGTATCTTTCTCTAACACACATGCACACAGTAACATGTCTTGATTTTGTAAATCTATGCCTTATATTTGGTTATCAATCAATATGTCAAAGCTAAAAGTAACACTGACCTTTGTTTCTTGTATGTAAACAAGCAGATGAAAATAAAACATAAAATATGGAGAATGATCTGTTATTTTCAGAGGTAAAAATGAATAGAAAATGCTCTTGATGGACTGGTGACCTGACTGGGGAATAACCTGCCTCTAAACCTGTGACAGCCCTCCTGTGACCTGTGAGCAGTTAAGACATGTGCAAATGAGTGGGCATCATGTGAGATGTCTGCTGCATACTCCTCCCAGCTAGTTTCCTTGCCTAAACCATTAATTTATCAATTTTCTTAACCTGGTGTCTCATTTAGGCTCATGGAGGCAGGGACTGTGACTGAGATAGACTGTGGGAGGAAGCCAAAGTATCCAGAACCAAAAAGCTTTATTGATAGCCACTGAAGTTTCTAAAATTGTGCCTACATTTTTAAAGATTATTTGAAAATTGCTTAAGGTTAATCAACAACAAGGACAAATCTGATGAGCTGTATCTAAAAAACAAACAAGAGATTTACATGGCGGCGCGGCAGTAGCACGCAGCGGCCACTCCGGAGCCAAAACTGGTGCTGCATTGTTTATTGTTTACGTTTTTGTGTGTAGCATGCTTATTTTGCACTATGTATGGATAACGTCGCAACTGGTGTCGGTGTTCGTGCATACAACAGCCAGACACTTTTCAACCTAAATAACCTAGTTGACGACATCCAGGAGGGGCTGCGGGAAACGCTGCGTGAACTCGGCTTGCTCCGCGAACCAGGCCTCGAAGCCTCGGCGTTGCCTGATGCCGGCGGACGGAGGTGGAGACATCGGAAGCGTTGCGCGAGGAAGCGGAAGCGCGGCAAGCGGGCGGGAGTCTGTGCTAGGCTAAAAACAAACCCTAGCCGGCCGGCTCTACCGTCCATCATCTTATCCAACGTCTGCTCCCTGGATAACAAACTGGATTACATCCGACTCCAGCAGGCCACACAGCGTGAGATTAGAGACTGCTGTGTCTTTGTTTTCACGGAAACATGGCTCAGCGAAAGAGTACCGGACGCCGCTATTCAGCTAAACGGGCTGGCCTCGTTTCGCGCCGACAGAAATGCAGCTCTGTGCGGTAAGACTCGCGGTGGCGGCTTGTGTGTTTACATCAACGAGAAATGGTGCAAGAACTCTGTGCTAGTCTCTAGTTATTGCTCATCGCTGGTGGAGTTTGTGACTGTTAGATGCAGACCTTTTTACTTACCACGGGAATTCACCACTGTTTTCATTATCGGAGTGTACATTCCACCTAGCGCTAATGCTAAGGAAGCGCTATGGGAATTGTATACAAAGATCAGTGAACTGCAAAATACACACCCGGATGGACTGTTTATTGTTGCTGGGGACTTCAACCATGCAAATCTCAAGTCAGTGCTTCCTAGATTCCATCAGTATGTGGACTTTGCAACGAGGGGAGAAAACACGCTGGATCTTGTTTACACAAACATCCCCGGCGCATATCGGGCAGAGCCCCGCCCCCACCTCGGCTACTCAGACCACATCTCTGTTATGCTAATTCCAGCATACAGACCACTCGTCAGGCGATCAAAACCGGTTCTGAAGCAGGTGAAAACCTGGCCAGCAGGAGCCATCTCTGCTCTTCAGGACTGTTTTGAGAGCACTGACTGGAACATGTTTAGAGAGGCTGCAACTTACGGCGACTTCACTGACTTGGAGGAGTACACATCATCAGTGTCCAGCTATATCAACAAGTGCACCGATGACGTCACTGTCTCCAAGATCATCATCTCACGACCCAACCAGAAACCGTGGATTACTGCGGAAGTGCGTGCACTTCTAAGGACCCGAGACTCTGCCTTCAAAGAGGGAGATAAGGTGGCGCTTAGAAGAGCGAGGGCTGAACTTTCTCGGGCCATCAGAGAGGCGAAGCGCGCACACGCCCAGAGAATCCACAACCACTTTAAGGACAGCGGCGACACACGACGCATGTGGCAGGGCTTACAAGCCATCGCTAACTACAGGACGACACCACCTGCCTGTGACAGTGACGGCTCCCTCCCAGATGTGCTTAACAACTTCTATGCTCGGTTCGACAGGCAGAACGACGTGGCGGCGAGGAAGACCACCCCTCCTCCGAACGACCAGGTCCTGTGTCTCACTACAGCTGAGGTGAGGAAAACTCTACGCAGAGTCAATCCACGTAAAGCTGCTGGACCAGACAACATCCCAGGCAGAGTGCTCAGAGAATGTGCTGATCAGCTGGCAAATGTTCTCACCGACATCTTCAACATCTCTCTGAGCAGTGCCGTTGTCCCCACGTGCTTCAAGGCCACCACCATCGTCCCCGTGCCCAAGAAGTCTTCTGTGTCCTGTCTCAATGACTACCGCCCTATCGCACTTACACCCACCATCATGAAGTGCTTCGAACGGCTCGTCATGAGACACATCAAGACCCTGCTGCCCCCCTCACTGGACCCAATGCAATTTGCATACCGCCATAACCGCTCAACGGACGACGCCATCTCCACTGCACTCCATCTTGCCCTGACACACTTGGACAAGAAGGACTCACACGTCCGAATGCTGTACATAGATTTCAGCTCAGCATTTAACACGATCATCCCCCAACAACTGATCGGAAAGCCGAGCCTGTTAGGCCTGAACACCTCCCTCTGCAACTGGATCCTGGACTTTCTGACCGGAAGGCCTCAGTCAGTACGGATCGGGAACTGCACCTCCAGCACCACCACACTGAGCACTGGGGCCCCACAAAGCTGTGTGCTCAGTCCTCTGCTGTTCACACTGCTGACTCATGACTGTGTAGCAACACACAGTTCAAATCACATCATTAAATTCGCTGATGACACGACCGTGGTGGGTCTCATTAGCAAGAACGACGAGTCAGCGTACAGAGAGGAAGTGCAGAGACTAACGGACTGGTGTAAGGACAACAACCTGTCTCTGAATGTTGACAAGACAAAAGAGATGGTTGTTGACTTTAGGAGGACACGAGGCGACCACTCACCGCTGAGCATCAACGGCTCCTCTGTGGAGATCGTTGACAGCACCAAATTCCTGGGCGTACACCTGGAGAAGGACCTCGGCTGGTCCCTCAACACCAGCTCCCTGCACAAGAAAGCCCAACAGCGTCTCTTCTTTCTGAGAAGACTGAGAAAGGCCCGGCTTCCACCACCGATCCTGACCACCTTCTATAGAGGAACTATTGAGAGCATCCTGAGCGGCTGCATCACTGTCTGGTTTGGGAGCTGTGCCATATCAGACCGCAAGACCCTACAGCGGATAGTGGGAACAGCAGAGAAGATCATCGGGGTCTCTCTACCCTCTATTGAGGACATCTACACCACACGCTGCATTCGCAAAGCCACCAGCATTGTGGCTAATCGGACACACCCCTCTCACACACTCTTTACACTCCTGCCATCTGGAAAAAGGTACCGAAGCATTCGGGCACACACATCCAGACTGTGCAACAGCTTTTTTCCACAAGCCATCCGTCTCCTCAGCAAAAAGGGACTGACTGATAAACGGGCACACACACACATACACTAACATTATCACTCAGCTTAACTCAAATACCTCAAAACATTGAGACTGGACTGACTAACCAACACAAAGCGCAAACACACGGACCTACACCACCAAACCATCGCACACACCAACCTGTAAATGCTCTTTTGCACAATATTATTACTAGATATATTATATATTATTTTTTTTTTGCACTAACTTGTCTTGTAGCACCTTGGTTCCTGGAGGAACGTTGTTTCGCCTCACTGTGTATTTTTAAACTGTATATGGTTGAAGTGACAATAAAGTTGAACTTGAACTTGAACAAACAAACCCCTTAACCCCTCAGAAGGGTTTAAAAAACCTTTAATTTGAGCAGTAAATTAATTGTAAAATTGTGACTGAGGACTCATAAGTCATCAGACTTGTCTGTACCTTCAGTCTGATGAGACATTGTGTTTTTGTAATCAGTGTCAGAGAGAATGGAGGGACGATTGATGTGAACAGATAAACTGAAACAACCATGTACCTACATAATTGCACTTAAAAAAAAATGTGTCTAGGTCATCAATCAGAAAATATCTTGTTTGTGTGTACCCCCTTGATGCGCCACTCTTGTGATTATGTGTTCTGTGCATGTACCCTATGTACTCTAACGGTAATGCCATATTGTCAAATATCAACATATACAGATTTAGACATTTTCCTGTAATTGCAGGGGGAGCCTTAGAGAAACTTTACCACACAGTCAAATCAGGGTTGATGATTCTGTCATCTCAGTGAGACTAAAATACAAATTATAACAGTATTCAAAGAATGTCTGTCTGGATACAACCAGTTAATTTATACTGTATACATTGTGCAGTCTTTACCTTACAAATATATAAAGTGCTCTGAGATAACTGTTGCCATGAATGAACCCTAAACGTAAATAGAGCATACAAAACCCAGGTTTTACTTGCATACAACGAGGAGAACATAAGTCTTTGTATTGTAACCGCTGTAACGTCACCCTTTGGTCTGTGTTTTGCTTTCTAACTTTCAGTTTTAGAGCCAGAAGTAACAAAACTGAGATGATGAAGTGGTGTGCTAAGTTTTCAGCTAACGGTAGCCAGCTACCTTAGCAAGCTGCATTTAAATGCAATATGAGTGCATTGCACAGACAGAGTTATACCTGTAATGAGTTCCAATAAAAATACACACAAAATACTGTAATTCCATTGCACCAGTGCCAACAACACAGGTTAAGAAGTTTATTTCAGTAACTTGAATAAGCTGAAGTGAAGGCTTTCACAAAGCTAGCAGCTAAAACTCACTATATCAGCACCAATCTGATTGCCAGTTCAACATATAATATTCGATTCATTTGAATTTTGGTTGTTTAACCCAGTATATATATATATAAAAAAATTTTTTACTTAAAAGTATATACTTACACTGTTAGACACAAACAGAAAGCGCGGAAAAAGAATATAGACTTGGAACTAATAGAAGCAAAAGGACGATATGATGTTGATTTTTGCAGTGATGATTTAATTGGGAAATTTGGGATGTAAAAACACAATTATTCAGAAATCTAAAATGCTACAAAGTTATTTAGGAATTTATATAGAAGTAACATAATTGAATACAAAGTAGATCTGCTAAAACTGGCATGATCTCTGTTATTTACATTAGTCTCCAAGCACACAGGCCTAGAGACTATTCAGTGGACCATTCAAATACTCCCCCAGTTAATCACTAAGCAGCAGTAAAACTGTGAAGATGTAAAACAAAAAACAAGACCGTTTGGCTTCAAAGGAAAAGTTGCATCTTTGGAAACCTTTATTTTAAAGGTAACCTACTCTCTGGTTTGTGTTTGTAGACATTAATGTCTTCTGAGCAACAACAGCAATCACAAGATTTGGTGACCGCTTTGTGGCCAATTTAATCTGGTGCCTACCAGAAACCTTCAGGAAGCACTTGACCTAATGAGCGGACTTCACCAAAGGGTTGCTGACCAGTCTTTAGGCCTATGTGACTGAATAGGTTGCACTCTACTAGGATAGTCTTTTGTAGGAAATCCAAAAAAAAAAGCACTGCATTAACCTAGTCTACTTGAAATAAAAGCAAACATTATTTCAGCTCTGTGCGTACTGACCTCCTTTTGGATTCAGAATCAAGTGACTACAAGATCATCCTCATATTGTAAATTTAGACAAGTTTTGCAAAGCCTACAAGCTACTAAGACCTTAGAACTCCTAAGATGGTAAACATGAGATACTGTGTATTTTGTCATAGATTGTTCTGACACTGTAAATTGTGCACAAAAGTGGAGCTTATGAAACATCACAAACATATGAAAATCCCATGGTTCCAGCTTTTAAAATATATTAAATACAACTTTGTTGTTGTTGTCAAAGGAGCTTGGAAAGAAAAGCGTCTGGACTTCTTTAATTAAGTTGCTTGAAGACGTTTCACCTCTCATCTGAGAAGCTTCTTCAGTTCTAAGGTCAAATGGTGGAGAGTCCCAGATATAATGACACAATGAACACACCCGAAACTCTGGCTGATTGGGACCCACGCCCAGTTTCACACCTTGGCTCAGGCGATTAGAGGATCATCAGGGGGTCCTTTTGTCCCTCTGTGGGGGGTTACTCCCACTAGGTTTATATCTGGGACTCTCCACCATTTGACCTTAGAACTGAAGAAGCTTCTCGGATGAGAGGTGAAACGTCTTCAAGCAACTTAAAGAAGTCCAGACGCTTTTCTTTCCAAGCTCCTTTGACTACGATGACCTGGATGACTGAGAACCTTCACAGACATTTTGTTGTTGTTACTGTTATTGGAAATATAAATTATTTATATTTAATGACAACAATGTTAAAAAAATTTCCTTTATGCTGTATGCCACTAAATGTTCTCCCTTTTGCTTTAGGCAGTTATCAGTCAGGTTTAGTTCTAACACAAAAATGTCTGCATACACAAAGAAGGAAAAAACTAGCACCTTTTGTTTGACAGTTTAAGACAAATCAAATTGTTGATTATTCACAGAGACCTCAGTCAGATGATTTTGTTCTGTCTGTAAGGAAGCTGAATCACTGTCATGCCACCTACCACTATATGCTGCTGTTTTTAACCCAGAGCTTGTTACTACATGTTCTTAAATTAACTTACACACATAGTGAGCTTGTGTGTGTGTGTGTGTGTGTGTGTGTGTGTGTGTGTGTGTGTGTGTGTGTGTGTGTGTGTGTGTGTGTGAAAGAGAGAGGCAAAAAAACAAAAACAAAACGCATTCATATGCTTCTGTCTGGGTTTCAAATGTCTGCATGCCTTTATCCACGTATTTGTCTTGTGTTCTGTGTGTGTGTCTGTGTGTATTTGCCCCCGACACCACCACAGCACACCACCAACCACAGGAAGAGTGGGAGAGAGAGGAGAGGTGGACACCATGGAGCGGTTAACCTCATGACATCACAAGTGCTGAGATGATTGGCTGCTGCCAAAGGCTAGAAGGTTTATAAGCCAGCCGGTAGCCCTACTTTCAGCAGCATCATCACGGTGAAGCAAACCCAGGAGATAAACTAAAGACAAATCACGTCTCTGTGTTTCTGCTGCAGCCGCTGAACCCCTGAAGCTTCCCTCAACTGCAGACAAGGTCAGAATGAATTCATGACAAATTAACATTATATGTAATATATGAAGTTCTTGTCTGGTGTTTGCATTCCTAATGTCATGGTTAGAGGTGGGAAACTAGCTTAATGTTTATACAAGCTCCTGAAAATGTGCTTTTTTTTTTTAGCTTGAAGAATCTATCATTACAATGTGGAAATGTGATTATCAGGTCCTTGATTATATCTGCTGCACTCTCTAGTGCATGTCCAAAAGAATGTACACAGTCCTTTCCTGACTTTAGTGTCCCCACATTCTTAATGATACAGCACTTAGCTATACTTTTGAAAACAGTGTGCTACCTGCTGCATTTTGCAGAAGACTTTCCTAGCTTTAAAATGTCAAAAAGACTCATAAAGAAACATTTTTCCTAGTCTGATATTTAAAAACTGACCGACTGGTACAGAACCCAATCCTTTATGAGAAAGTCCTCTACACGTCATCATCTAACACCAGTGTTGTACATAACAAATAAATGTTACAATGAGAGCAAATCGTCGTAGCAAAGCCAGAAATCATGTGGAAAGTTTTAAGCAAAAAGCATAGAGCAGTTGGAACAGTTAGAGCAGCAAATTAAAGCTTGTTTTTGTTTTTAAACTATCACACTTGACGAACCGTGTAGGTGTCCACATACTTTTGCATATGTATAGGATCTCTTTTAAAGAAATTTGTTTGTAAATGACATTTTTTTTTAATTTTATGATTTTTAATTTCACTATTTTCCCCATAATTAAGCACTAAATGTTAAAGTTTTTGAATAGTTTTAAAAGGCAAATGTCTTTTATTTAGCAAATAAAAAACAAAAAAATAAATTTGTAATGTAATGGTGTAAATAGCCCTTTCTTTGGAAGAAAGAGAGACTTCTAACAAAATCAATCTTAGCTTTTTTTTTTTATTATTCATATTGAAATGACCTTCTCAGGAATTTAAATCAATGCAGAGCAAACTGATAATAAACCCACAAGAGAGTTTGGTTATCCGCTGTGGAGTTTATTGCAGTATCTTATGAGAGTTTGAATTACTGTCTGTGATTGGTTTGAGTCTGTGCAGCTGTTTGATTGGTTTGCCACCAGGGATAGGAAGAGGAAGCTGTGGGCACCAGGAAACCAACTCAGTGTTGACTAGTGATGCTGACAACACGCATACCCACAACAATGCACTGCCAGCTTAAATTTTTGCTGTTAAATATATTTTTGTCAGATATAAATTTAAAAAAACAAAATCCAAATATTTGTCTCTGCTTCCGCTCAATCTTCTGCTTTTCTTACACATAAATTGATTAATCACTAAGCATATTTTAGTCTGGTTCGATCTTCAAAGAATAATCTGTGTAACTAGATTCAGGATCTTTTACTTCGAACAATGAAAACTGTTTACCACAGACAGTTTTGAATGATGGATGGACAAATTGAGACCTGAAAAAAGTCCTTAGCAATACAGACTGGGGGAAATTAAGAGACTCCTGTCAGCCCTCTTGCACTGATAATCTTCTTCACTCTGAATATTTCTTCATTCCAACTTCCTTGCTGCTATAAATCCTGGGTAAACATTTTCAAGTAAAAAGAGGATAGCTTATCTAAAATTCACAGCTGCTTCCTGGTATACTTTCACATGTTTTTTTAGGGTGCTTAAGAAAAAAGCATTGTAAGTTAATGCAATATTAGATGGACAAGTGTTTTATTAAACCCAGTTTGTCTCTGAGATGCTAAAAGTTCAACAAAAGAGTGACTTGTTTGAAAAAAGTACCAGTCACCGGTAACCTGCACCAACCCAAAGAAAAACGCTATGGTTTCAGAGCTCACATAGCATGTAACTTCCTATAAAACCACAATGTGTGTTGTTTTTTTAAATTGTTGGTTTTAATTTAATAAATAAGATAGATGAAACATGTAAATTGCCTTTAAAATTGCTGGCTGATTGGTTACAATTAACCCTGCTTCGACTCTTTAAGTTAAACTAACTCTTGGCATCACTTGAGTGTACAGTTCTAAGAGCAGTATCAAACCTCCTAACCACGACAGCAATAAAGCTAAACCCAACACCTAACCTAATCTTAACCCGAAAACCAATTCTGAAATCCTAAAAAAAGCTATTTGTAAAAGTGAAGTAAAAATCAAACTGTCCTTACTTTAAAGGTCTAAAGCAGTGGTCCTCACCAAGATAGAAAAACAAGAACAATACACACACTTAAAGTTACTTCCATTCCACATGTGCATGTGTGGTTGCTTTTCATGCAAAATCAGCACTTATTTCCCAAGCAGCCCAAGTTAGACCCAGAAAGGACAGAACAAAAATGTCCATGCTTTCAAGGTCTGAAACATAATCCTCACACAGTGCAATATACAAAAATACACGCATACACAGCTACAATTACTGCCACCATACATATGAGGTTGTTTTAACTTAGTCCTGAAATCAGTCCAGACAATAAAGAACAAAATGTCTTTATTATACTTTATTCTCTAGGTTTAAGGTTAAAACTTGTTCTCATAAAGAATGAAAAAATACATGCTCGCATACAGCGACAGAGACATCTGACATTATGCAGTTGCGCTGTGGCTTTCCATTTATAACTTAGTGAATTACACACTATAGGAAACGTCCATCATTAAAGATAAGCACTTAGACTGTTCCTCCCACAGCAAACACCAACATTAAAGCTTGTTAAAGAACATGACGAGAAAAGAGAAGAAGGAACTAAAAGACATGAACAAAGACAAAACAACAATGAAATAAACCCACTAACAAAATGATTCACATTGTTGCATTGGCTGTGCTTTATTTTTTGGCTCAGCCCATGTACACCAACCACCCTGCTACTGAAAAGTGTTTATTGAGCCTTGACTGAAAATAGTCCTCTACAAAAACACAAAAAGCATCACAGAATAATTCATAGTATTGCAAACTAGACTCAGGCAGTAGAAAATCAAACAAAGTCATTTTTCTAAAAACATTCTCGAACAAAATGAATCTCCTTCTAAATGGTACCTGTTATTTTTCTCCTGTCTTTTTTTTGGGCTCCAAATTAGTTATGAACCGCCTGCTCATAGTTTGAAAAACCGTGCTTCATAGTGATGCGATTTTCCTGCTGTGATGACAGAGAAAATGTTTTACTGTATCGAACTGAGTCGTCAAAGGCACATAGCTCTCTTTAGCTTTGTAATTAAGGCCTTAATGACTCCCTGGGACATACCAAGGACGGTTAACAGTCATGTGACTGTACAGCCTCCGCTTTTAGGAAGGAATCTGGGTGAGAGGCTGACATGTCATTGTGTTTCCTGTGAAGTTATGGCTTTCAGACGAGTATTTTGGTGCCGAGCGCTTTGTATCATGATTATGATTTATTGTTTTACTGTGATGTTTTATTGTGTGACTTCAAACTGCGTTTTTTCTGGCTTTCTCCTCCAACCAGGCATCAAACTGAGACAATGAAAGTGGCTGTTGTGTTTGTTCTGCTCTTTGCCACAGTTCTCTGCCGGCCGGTGAGACACTTTTGTCAAATCAAAACTACACCCAGATTAAAAATAGATAAATTAACTGAGAACATAACATGTTTTATCATGCCATTTTGTCATAAATTTCACTCTGGTCCCTTTGTTTTTCTAGGCGAGAAAACTTTCCAGTTCAGAGAGCTCTGAGGAAGTGGTAAGTATTCCAAGAGAGGCCGGTGGGAGGTGGTGAGAGAAAGAATGAGACATCCATGGTGTTTTTCTCTTCCACAGGTGAGACGACCAAAACCTCCAGCACTCAGAAAACAGGCGCCTGTGGTTCTTAAGGCTCGTCCCCCACCTGTGCAGGTAAAATATTCATTTTTTGTGTCCATTTATCATTTTGTCAGTTTGCTCTCCTCTCATTCTTTCTTCTCTCTTATCTTCCCTCCAGTATCTTCTCCTTATTTTGTCCTTGCAGTAATGGTTCTCCTCTAATTCTCTGCTGTCTGGGCTGTCAGCCACTTTCACCTACTCACTTAAATCTCACAAGGCACATATGTGATATCTGATAACAAAACCTATTCAAAGTACTGTTTTATGGGAATTCAACAATATTTTACTACATGTTTTATTGTTACATCACAAAAATATAGTAAAAGTGTACAAGTATAATCAGGCAAAAGTCAGAGTAAGGCAGAAACGTGATCAGCTAATTATTAAAGTTTAATAACTGCACAAACACAATTACCAGAAGGCCAAATAGGTAGATTTAAAATGCTTTTTTTGATTGGCTAAAAGTCAAATCCTCAAAAATTGTTCAAAGTAATGTGAACAATGTAAATTATAAAAGGGACGGTACAATATCTTGGACACACCAATATGTTAACATGAGGCAAAGCATCATATGTTTAGATGCACTTCATCTGTGGCTATGTGCTACTGGTAGCTGGAGTTTAGTGAGACTACGGGTAAAATCTTTGTTATACAGAGCAGAGAAAAGCAGGAGAACTAGGATTTTTAAACTTGTAGTTCAATATCTCATTCTGATTTTAGCTGCGAAGTAGAGATGCAACCTTTAAATAATCTCCTCTAGCTGGGTTCAGCTTAAAGTACAAATTTTATAAAAGCAATGAAAGAAAACTAAAGGACGATTTCAAAGATTGTTTCTTCCAAAGAAAGGACTCTTTACAGCAATGATGATTAATCACATTCATTGCACGTCTCCCATCTCGCAGAATGTTGTAGCAGCCGCGGCTGCTGGTTCATATGAGAGCGCAGAGACTTCAGAAGAGGAGGAGGTGAGAGATGAGCAGCAGAGGTCAAAACAGTGATCATTTATGTTACAATGCATTTATTGTTAAACTCTTATAACATTGTGTTTTAATGGTTGTTGCAGCATCAGCAGCAGGTGGCAGCCGAGGCGCTACCTGAAGTCAAATCTGTCGTCACAGACACAACTTCAGATTCGCCCTCTGTTAACAACCAGGACAATGAAGACGGTGATGATGATGATGAAGCAGAGGAGAGTGTGAGTAAAAATGTCCTGTGAAAACCTTTTCATTACTTCTTTAAATAACAGGAATTTATTATTTCAAACAATTAGTCTCATGTGTGTCACATTTCTCAAGCTTAAGTTTAGATATTTGTGTCAATAAAAATTTTAGATATAAAATGTATTTTAGCCATGCCGATGAAGATATGAGTCATGGACAATTTAAACTAAACTACTAGAAAATCAGTAGGAATTTTTGCCAACTTCTATATCTTGTCTACAGGAAACAGAGGAGGAAGAGGAGGAGGAAGATGAATCCAGCGACAGCTCAGAGTCTGGTGAGTCCTCCACGCCTGCTCCTTCTACAGTAGCCCCTGTGGTTGTCACAGAGACACCGGCCCCTGAGTCGACTGATGAGCCCATTGTGGCCACCGTCGTCACCGATACAGCCCGCGGTGACAACCTGGGAGGCTACCCCAGCGAGTACAAGTCCATCGTTTATGTGGAGGAAAAATCCTACCACAAGGCTCCCGGGCCCTACAAGTCCTATGAGTTTGAGGACACAGGAAAGAAGACAGCCTATTCAATGACCGGCGGCAATGAGGTGGAGAAGCTGCCAAAGGTGTATAAGGTACAGTTAGCTTTATCAATTTCTAAAAGACTGAACCAGAATTGGTCCTTAAAGTTAGCAGAATCCCTAACCCTCATTTCCGATTACTGCATTAAAAGGTTAAAATATAATGTTGATAAATATGCAAACTAACCCTCACATCTCTCCTTTGACCTTTAGACTATTTATGTCAACTCTGAACTCCTGGAGGAAGACACCAGCACCCCTGAGGTGGAGAGCCAGGGTCTGGATGCGTCCTCTGGCACATCTCAGGATCCGGATCCCCGCCAGGCCGATCTGGCAGAGGAAGAGGAGAGCACCAGCACCAGTGACCCTACCACCAGCGAGAGTGAAAGCAGCAGCACCCCAGAGGAAGAAGAGGAGGAGGAGGAAGAGGAGAGCGCCAGCACCACCAGTGATAGCACCAGCCAGGAGGCCGAAGACGAGGAGAGCCAGAGCAGCGAGGAGGCTACAGCCACACCTGGAGCTGCTGACGCTGACTCCGATGAGAGTGACAGCACTGAGAGTGACTCTGATGAGGAAGGGGCAGCACCTGACACCACCACTGACATCCCGGCAGTTATCACTGCCAAATAAGCCCATCTAGGAAATAGAGTGGGCGGTGGTGTCCGAATCACATAATGTGTGCACACTGCATCCATGTGCAAAGAGCCCCCTCCCGAGCCCTTTTCCCCTGCAAGGTCCAATAGGGATGACCAAGGCTGAATTATTATTGACTCATGTTTTCAGCTGATATTTCCATGAAAATCTGTGCATCATCTAACAAAGCACATGTGTTTTGCTCTCTAGGGTTTTGGCTAAATAAACCATTAACGCCTTTATCCTGTGGTCCTTGTAAATCTCATCTTTGATCCAGTAGGGGAAAAGAAGTTAATTGAACTTTAAAAATGACGACTGCTACCTGTAACAGGAGGTTGACCGACCTCATGATCTTTGCCCCTTCCCCTTCTCCCTTCTCTTCCAGCAGGGTACAAGGTCAAAACTGATAAAGAACAAAAACGCTGACAAAGTTGAGTCCTCTTGTCTACACTAGCACAAAACTGCCATTTACTATTAATTAATAACTGCAATACGCAAACATACAAAGTTCTTATGCTTAATAAATAAATGCAAATGCACATTTTATATTTAAATACATTTGTAATACTTGTAATCATTTTGAAAATAATCAAATTTAAAACTGACATTAAGTCACACATTTGCTGCCAGTGTGGCTTAGCTTTTTTGCTCGCTAACATTACATTTTGCTGGTGTAGATAAAAGGATCCAGGCAAAGAACAAAAAAATTCTTCTATTACAGGGTTCAATCAGATATAGATACAGTACACACATACAGACAACACAGCCCTGTTTATTTGCACAGTTGCTACCTACACTACATGTTGTTTGTCCCATGTTGTTTACTGTAATGTACCATAATGTACCATTT
Organism: Rhamphochromis sp. 'chilingali'; assembly: GCF_963969265.1. Classification (NCBI taxonomy): domain Eukaryota; kingdom Metazoa; phylum Chordata; class Actinopteri; order Cichliformes; family Cichlidae; genus Rhamphochromis; species Rhamphochromis sp. 'chilingali'. The sequence goes on along the minus strand of NC_137930.1, from coordinate 36,377,216 downwards.
CTAAAATATTAATAAAGTTCTTTTTCATAAAAAACCCCCATCTTGGTTGTGTAAGCATAAACACTATTCTGAAGTTTACCGCATAGTCCTGTGAAAAAGTTTACACAAGACTCTATGTGGTGAAAAACTAACTGCACGGCACGTAATTCAGTAGCTCGCAGAACTAGCATTAGCAGCAATAACTTCAAGTAATGATTTTATATGACTTGATCAGTATCTCACATCATTTCCCCCCCACACTTGATCCAGTTTATTTAAGGTTGCAGGCATTCATTTATGCACAGCTCTGTTGAGGTCCTGTGGCTACAAAACAAACCCAAATCATCACACTTCCACCGCCATGCTTGACAGCTAGTATGAGGTCTTTGTTTTGATATGCTGCGTTTGGTTTTCACCAAATGTGGCGCTGTGGATTCTGGCTGTGGATATGGATTTGCAAAACATCTTTGCTTCACCAAAGGACATTGTTCTAGAAGTTCAATTTGATTCAGTTCTATTCAATAATATTAAATAATGGTAAATCACATACAAGGTCATCTCAGGGCACTTTATATTATTATATTGTAAGGTACTGGCCCCACAACAATATAGACGTGACCCCAACAATCAGAAGATCCCTATGAGCAAACAATTTGAAGTCTTTTACACATGATTGCTATGTTGCTAAATACAGTAAGCAAGGCAACAGTGATATAGAGAAATACAAAATTATTAAAGTGGAGAAAAGTAGAGATCGTAAACAACTGAAAGGTTTGGTAGACTTGTATCCAGCCATTTTTAAAAAAGTTTAAAGGGAACAATCTTAACAATTAATGTCACTCATGTCTGTGTGGTAACTTTGATGCTGGAGCCTAACAAGTACTGAAAAATATTCTCATAAACAAGGGAATCTGAACAGCTGACTCTTTCAGTCAAATTGGAAGCAAAACTACACAAACCACAATACTGCTCAACTTTAATCTCAAATGTTAATGGGTTATAAATGTTTTTAATGGGTAATATAAAAATATATATATTAAAAAATAGGTTATATATATAATTTCTCCTCATGCAGTATTTATGATTCAAGAGAGAAATTAGCTATAGTACTAATCCTTGAATGGTGGGCCTTACTCCCTGGTGGGTTATGAAACATACATTTTTCTTCCCCACAATAACAACAAACCAGTAAACAACTGGAAAATTATAAGTTAAAAGTGTTTATGTATTATTTGTAAAATCAATGCATAATTCAGCTAGTGTGTGATTGTGATTTTTGGTACTGAAGTCAAGTTTTGTTAATTTCCCCGTTTCTTTAAAAGTTAAATCATGAGGTCAAAGCCTGGCCCAGAATGAACCCTGGCACAATGTATAGGCTGAATCTAAAAGACTGTTTGCCCAGACTTCGCCTTCCATTCTGTTTATGTTCTACTGTCTGTCAAATGCGTAATACACACATTTAAACACATGTGCAGACACATAAATGCAGACGTTAGACAGATTGCAGAGTATAATCAGTTCTCCCAGACTGCAGCAGTGAAGATCCTCAGGCAAAAAGACAAGAAAATTAAAAATAAAGTAAAGTGTGATGCTGTGCTTCTCAAGACTGTGAGCTGCATGATGTTGAGAAATGTACAGTGCAATACTGAAACAACACATCTTATTATGCATTTGATATGTCATGCCCTGAGCATATGCAGGACTGAAAACAAAGAAATGTGCTCTTTAAAAAGAACCCTGATTACAAATATATTTGTAGTTTCAATTTCATGTAACCTTAATTACTAGACTTGTGCTTACTTTTGGTCTCATGAATTTTGTATAGATTCGAATATTAATTTATTTTGTCTATTAAGTTGTGCAGGATTACCTTATGTCTTTGCAGAATTTGGTCTTTTAAATTTCCATTCATACCTGCTTATGCTGGTACAGTTTCAGTGTTACATCATCTGAGTAGTACGTTGGGAAGAAGAGTGAGTCTTGACTATAGGAGATGCTTTCAAGAAAAACAGTGCTTTGCCATTAATCCACAGCCCAGACAGTAACAGGTTCAAATTAACAAGAACATCGGCAATTTCACTATTCTCTTAATAAAAAAATTATAAAATCTATAAAAAAAGTGTCATAGCATCCATCCAACATGTTCACATGCTCAAACATGGCTAATAATAACTGGGCTTGTAGGTAACAGAATAGAATAGAATAGAATACTTTTATTGTCACTATACAGTTGTACAATGAGATTGCGAGCATCTCCAACTCAGTAGAAACATGTGTGTGTGTGTGTGGGGGGGGGGGGGGGGGCACAGTTCTGCAGCACTATATACATATGAACAGGACTAACAGAAAAAAAAAAATAAAATGTAAGCAGGCTGAACAACTTGAAACCAGGGTGGGAACTGACTTTCATGATGTTTGCTGCTCTGCTGAGGCAGCAGGAGGAATAAATGTCAATCAGGGAGGGGAGAGGGCAGCCAATGATCTTCTGTGCTGCCTTGACTGCACTCTGAAGCCTTGCTCTGTCCGCCTTAGTGCCTCTGCCGTATCATACGCAGTATGTTAGCAGGCTCTCAATGGATAAGTGGTAGAAGGTCAGCAGCAGGCTGGAGTCCAGCTTGTACTTCCTGAGGACCCTCAGAAAGTGCAGCCGCTGCTGGGCCTTCTTGACGACCCCTGAGATGTTGTCTATCCAGGAGATGTCAGCGGAGATGAGGACACCAAGGAACACACTCCCCGTTGATGTATAGTGGGGCTAAGTCAGTGCTCTGCCTCCTGAAGTCGACAATGACCTCTTTGGTTTCCCTGGTGTACAGTGCAGGGTTGTTTTCTGAACGCCATGCTGCCAACTTCAGGACTTCCTATCTGTAGTCTGCCTTGTCTCCCTTTGAGATGAGTCTGACTACCGTGGTGTCATCAGCAAACTTGATGAAGAGGTTGTTGTGGTTAGTTGGACTGCAGTTGTGGGTATAGAGAGAATACAATACCTGGAAATACCTGGAAAACATGTAATGTCTGCAAATTTTGAACAAACATAAGTTTGAGTTAGGAAACAAACTAACTAACAAACAAACTAACTAACTAACTAACTATGAATTTTAACCAAGAAATTCGAAGAATTTTTGTTAGCATTTAGTCTTTGGATCAATTTTCTGCTTAAAATTTAGTTAATTGAATTTATTGATTTATGTGTTAAATGCAACACATCTCGGAACTATGGATGAGTAGAAGGTAGGAAGCTCCTCAAGGAGATGAAGACTGGAAGCTAAAATTAGGAAAGGATGAACTGAGGTGCAGAAGACAACATGACGTCCATAACTGAGGCTCTAGAAAGTGCTAAATACATATACCAGAGAGATATGTAGGAATGTGTTTGTGTAGGAATATGTTAAAACTAATTCAGACAGTATTTGAGCTAGCACAGAAGCTTGAATGGGCTTGCTCGAATTTATCTATCAGATTTTTAACAATCCTTTGCCCCATGTCTTCCACAGACAACCAGATGTTCTCAGTTGCAGATATAAAAATCTGTAATTTCCTTTTTTTTCTTTTTAGCCCTTTTAGCTTCCCATTAGTTTTGGTTTATTGTGTCATTTTTCCCAGTGCATCTCTTTTACGGTTATTATTATCCTTTTGAATATTATTTGCTATTAGAATTTAGAATTTATTGCCCTACTTCTTATTAAATCATTACAATCACCACTTTTGTTATTGTTAATTTTGTGTTTCAAATCATATTTATTGTTTCTTTGATCATTTTACTTGCAGATTTGACTCTGTACACATCCTAACGGTCGACTTCTGCCAAAAACTGAATTCCTCAACTAACAGAAACTGTAATAATTAACCATTCCCACTAGATGGAGCTAGACAGGTCGTTGTTATAGCTCAATGCTGAGCTTCTTATCCACCCAGCTAAGACAACCCTATTTTGGTTCTTGACGAGTAATCCAGGCATCACACAAACAGACATACAGGCATAGGCTATAGTATTCTTTATTTCTTTTTTGCTTTATTTCCTAAAATCTGTAGATTAACATAAAAAACAAGAATCCATTAATCTGTTTTTGTTCTCTATAAATTTAAAAATTCAATTTGCCAAATTGTGTCTGTTCTTTGAATTTTTGTGGTGATAAATTGTCATTTATTGCACATTCCTAAGAATAAAGGGATAAACTACAAATAAAAGCGTTTTGTAAAAAGTATTTACTTATTTACAACTCTTATCTATGAGTCACAATTAGTGTGCAGTTGGACCTTCATATCTGATTTCATAACAAAACCTTTAGAGATGGTGATAACGAGACTTCGTTAACTAATGCATGATGTCCATAGAGCCTCAGCCACTTTTTATACAATTACAATTAATCAAAGAATGCTTTCAGACATGCAAATGATTGTTTATTGGGCCCAAATGTATTCTGCAGCAGGACAAAACCCCCAAAACACAGCCATAGTCATTAAGAACTATCTTCAGTACAAAGAAGAACTGGAAGTGATGGTTTGGCCCCCACAGAGCCCTGATATTAACATCATCGAGTGTGTCTGGGATTACATGAAGAGACAAAACGATGTGAGGATGCCTACATCCGCAGAAGATCTGTGGCTCATTCTCCAAGAAGAATTGTTGCTGTTTTAAAGGCAAAGGGTGGCCACACCAAATATTGATTTGATGTTGATTTCTCTTTTGTTCATTCACTGCATGTTGTTGGTTGATGAAAAATAAATGATTAACACTTCCATTTTTGAAATCATTCTTTATTTATAGCTCACCTGCCTAAAACGTTTAATTTAAGAATTAAATGATGATATAAATATGACCATATTTTTTTTATTCTGTATGGATTTTTTTTCTTTATTAGAAAAAAAAAAACAGCAGTTGTTGTATAATCAGGCATATTAGGTCCAAACAAGTCCAAAGCAGTATAAAACAGTAACAATCAGCAACATTTAGGTCTTCTTTTGCCTCTCTGTTCTACATTTAATCTGTGAACATGTACATTTATAGCGTGCAATTACAGAACCCCACTGTGGTAAGGACCCACCAGCATGTACAGACAAGACCTGACGCGACACACCCTCCCCAGTCTATAAACACACTGCTGTGGGATACATATTCTGGATACCTCACGAAGAGTAATAACCTTTTGTTGTTGTTTTGTAAAATTTAATCAGTAACCATCGCTTGCCTTGGATGTTTTTTCTGCTTGGCCACATATCTTTACACTTCCAACATATCAGTAGGTCTTTCCAGAAAACCTGAAGTTAATTTTAACACATTGTAAGAATTGTCCTCAAAGCTCCAATAAACATGCAAACAGAGTATTTTCATTTAATATAATTAAATATTTAAGTGCTTTTGTTTGTATGAAATATGCTATGAAGCAATAGCTTTTACCTAAAAACTGCAGGTCATCCACTCCATTTCATAGGACTAAACAGCAGTGAAAGATTAAAAATTCGTCTAAATATACATTTAGTAGCACACACACACACACACACACACATATAAAGAAACATTTTCTTTACTGACAGTTCACAGTACTAGTAAGCATGAGTGAAATCATCCATTTGAACCAGACTTCACACACTTTGCTTTTTGTAACTCTGCAATGTCTCTAATGTTAATTTAAAATTGGCTTTAAGAAAGTATTGCCTTATCATCATGCCATCACATTCTCTGCCCTGTTATTTAGACTTCTAAATTTAAGATGTCTCTTAATTCTGCTGATTGCATGCTAAAAAGGGGGAGTTAAAAGGTAACACAACCTCTGTTACTTCTTTAAGGGAAAAAAATGGATTCAAAATAATTCAGCATCCTATTGGCACTTCTCATTCTGTACACGTTTTAAAGAATCAGATTTTATTGTATATGTCCAATGTTTCTCAGTGTAAACCAATGTTTTATTGCTGTCTTTCTAAGTTACTGCAACATGCAAAGCAGAGTTCTGATTGTGATGATCCGATACCCATCAAACCAGTGCATAAGCACTTCTTTTTTAAAGCCATTTTTAAATACAAGCAAAAGAATTTATAAAAAAGCAAACTGGGAAAAAATATGAAGACTTTATTTTTTCTAAATTGGATAGAAAGTGTCCACAGGCGGCTCACTAAAGTCAAACATTTGTTCAACAATATGGCTCTCGTTGTCTGACTGTTGCTCAGTTGTCTCCTCTGTTGTCAGTAATGGGAGCTGCTGTTGGAATCAGCACCGTAAAGCACTGATCGCATGTTGGTGTGGCATTGACAGATGGGGTTGGCGTTGCTGGAAGGGGCGTCGTCTTCATCACAATTGGTTGGTCAGTACCCATTGTGCTTACTTCAGGAGGGACTGTACTCCCCTCTTCAACAGTTGTCATCGCAGTAGAGGTCGTGACTGGCGTGGTCACTTCGGGATCGATAATCTCCTCAGAGGACAACCCCCCCTCCTCAGATGATTGACTTTCTGAAGATTCGCTGGAGCTCATGGAGTTGAAAGCATCCCCAGTGAACCTGTGGTGATAATGTTGGATTTTGTGGTCGGGGATATCGGCATCATGATGCCTTCTGAAAGCCATCTGTGGTGGGAAAACCAAATAATAGAGACAATACCCTCAGATTCTGTTAAATAAGCAAAAATCTGTGTTTGTCTGACAGAAAAATATAATTTTAATGACGGTGTTTAAAAGGTTTAAAAACACTTTTAATGTAGCCCCACAATTCGCCGAAACATAAATTTTATGTCCCTTAAAGTTACAGAGAAATGTTTTAAAACGATCCCGAAACAACCATTAATCAGCACAGACTTCTTACACGCTACTGTCACATTTGGAAGAAAACATCATTCAACGTGAAAATATCCCAACAAAGACCAAATGTATGAATAGAATTTTTCATTTAGGACAGGTTATAAATGAAAAAGATGGAAAATTACCTTACTGTGATATAAGTTGAGGATAAATGCCACGATGAGGAAGTATCATAAAATAAATTGAAAATTTCAAAAAAATGTTTTTTATTCATAAAAAAGGTAGATTGAAACTGGTTGAAATCCAGTAAACAATCTAAATGCTCAAATGGACTAAAATCCTTTGCACATAATCCTATTTGTTTTATATAAACATTTGCGTGCTGTTGGATGTGTGGTTTGGGAGTATGTAGGCTGTAGTTGTTTGGATGGCACTAATCCCAAAGTGTCATCCCAAATCATAGCGTGTATAAAAAGATGGACATATCCGCTGTGACGCCGCCCACTGGTTTGTGAAACCCCGCCTTTAAGCCTTGTGGCTGAGCATCTTGGTGTTTTGAAACAGGGCGGGATGAGGGTTTATCTGCTCATAAAACCAAGGGATACACATCTGTATGATAGCTATGCTGAAAATTACAGAGTAGATCAGCACAAAGTAATTTACTGAGCAAACTTCATGTTTTGTGTTTAACCTAGTGGTTCAAACCTTAAAATCAGCAGCAAAGTACATCTGACTTCTTTTTGAAACCAATGGAGTCACTCCCCACTGTTCATTTGAAGGACTGCAGAGTGATGTCATGTTTCAGACCAAGACCTATGCCAGTAGACACTATGCATCCCAAAGTGTTGGCTAGTTTAATCAACTAATTACTCAAGTTGAGGGTCACACATCCCAAGGGGCACAGCTTCCTGTAACGCCAACAAATTGGTAGAAATCTATGAAATGCGGTTGAGTTCAAGTAAAAAGTGGAATAAAATGGAGAAACTCGAGTAAAATATAAATATCTCAAGTATCTCAAGCTGAGACAGATGGCAAGAAAACAGCTTAAGTGAGGAAGATAAGAGAAGTTTGCGGTTCCTTTGCGGGTTAACTTACTGGCTTGGCAGATGTTGTTGTAAGAAGGGCGATGACGAGGGCGGTTTTCAGAAGTTCCATTTCTGATTGATTGCTGTCTGTGAAGGAGGGAAACCACAGAGAAAAACAGTCACACAATCCAGAAACAAGACACTCTGACAGGGTGGGCATGACGGATGTACACCGAAACGTGTTATAAATGAAATTAAAATTTAATTAACAGTTGTTCATAGAAGCAGTTATCATCATCAAATTTTATAAAGTATGAATTAAAAAACAAAATACAATCTGTTAAACTAATAATAAGAAGAATAAAAGAAAAAACTCACCACTTTCTGGTCTGTAGTTTATAAATTCTTTTAAATCCTCTGTAAAATCAATCCAACTCTCTGCTGCTGTTTGTTGTTTATCAGTGTGCAAAGGTGTGTGACTTCAGTGGAGACAGTGGCTCATATATACTGCCTGGCAGAGAGCTGGGCTGGGCATGGCTGTGACGAGGACCTGAGAGAAGGATTGAGTAATACTGTGTTTTCCAGGGCCAGAGTGAAAGGGAGGGACAGGACAGAAGGTTTTTAGCACACAATATAACTCACCAAAATGCTACAAAATTAGCACTGAGATTATTTATCGTGTCTGCTGAGTTATGAGCTTTACTGGCAGATGCTTGCATTGTTTTGATGATCAGAATTAAAGACGGGCTCTGAGTCTGTGTAAATACCTTCTTGTAAATGAATAATTACACCTCAATGAGTTTAACGGGATATACAAATGGGAGCTCAGCGTGAGGGGTTGAAATTGGATTTTGCTCCAATTTCAAACCCTCACTCTGAGCTGTCTTTTTATTTATCATTAAATCATTAAGTCTGTTAAATCTAATTTCATGCAAACACTAAGACCTTTACAGAGTGTTGGAGCTTAAAGAACATTTTGCTGTGATCTTTAATCTGTGATCTTTAAAAGTGTTAGCAGGTGTCGTAAAAGGGGGTATGTTAGGCACAAGGGGGTGATGAAGGTTAAGTAAGTAAGCAGGATGTGGAGCAACAGTTTTCTGACCGTCGTGGTTTAGTTGTAACATAAAAGGAATGTAAAGGGAGCTCCCACCAGAGGCATTTGTTTTGGATTTTTCGGTTTGTATGGAGAATAATTGTTTTCCTTTTTTACATTCACCTTGTTTTTGCTACCGAAAAGCATACAAGCGATTCAAGAAGAGCACGAGTCAGAAACTTTACGTCCTGCAGAAGCGGCAAAGAAGGACCGAAGGTTGCCGCTACACAGAGCATTGCTTTTGTTATTCAGGGACGGTCAAACTCAGCTGTAGTTAGCATCTCTGTCAATTCAGTTCAATTCATTTTTATTTATTTGCCACAAAATCAAACAACAGTTGCTTTATATTGTAAGGTAAAATCACCCCAACAACCATATTACCACCTATGGCCACAGTTCATGTAAAACATGCAGTCATCATGAGAAAACAAGTAAAACACCAAAATAAATAAATGCAAATCAAAAAAGTCAGATTTATTTCTGTGCATCCTCTTCTATGCCTCCCATTAACAGTGTATATAAAAGATGGAGAAAGCCACTGTGACAGCACTCGGTGGTTTGTGGGTCATGTTTTGAAGCCTTGGCTTGATTATTTTGGTTTCCTTATTTTTTCCTTTGCTTGAACACAACAATCCAGGGTTAGCTCTCTGAGTAACTGAGGACACACTTACTGGAAACTTATATATATATTTTTTTTTTTCTTTTTTGTGTCCCGTTTGGATCTATAGCCATCAGAATTGTTGTCTTAAGGCCAAGACAGATGCCAAGCGGATTTATTTTACCAAGTGGATCATCATGGCCTTGCCATATTGGTCCATTTGATTGACCTTTATTATAATTATGACTTCATTTTATTTTCAGATGCTACAAACGGGACAGACATGACTGGGGGATAGGACAGGGAGAAAGAATGAAAGAAAGAGAGGGAGGGAGAGAAAGAAAACCAAAGGGGAGAAGAGACAGTGAGAAGGGGGGGAAGAAAGAAAGAAAAAAAGAAAAAGAAAAAAAACAACACCTGGATCACCTGTATGGAGAAAAAAAACAGAAGAGAAAGCAAACAACAAAGAGCAACATAATAAAAAAAAACAGCACCATCACAATAAACTAGCTAGCAGTAGATATCAGTAGATACTAAATAATAAACGATATTGTGCAGCACGCAAGATAGACAGCGCACAATGTGCTTTGAGGCAGCAGCCAAGAAAGGTGTAGTCCGCGTCTGTGAACACCCGTGTGTACACCTGTGTGCATACCTGTGTGGATCAGCATGCTTGTATTCAAAAGGTTTCTCCATGTAACGATCTGCTAGGGAGTGTGGGGAGCCACAGCCCCGTCCACCAGGGTATGAAGCAGGTATGGAGGAGATCCAGGCCCCAGATATCCAGAGGCCCCAGATTACAAGGACCCGAGGAGGACCACCAAAGGGGGGGGGACCGTGCCACCCTCCTGGGAAGAGCTGAGTAGAACCCCAAAGGAGAGGTCACCCCGCAGCTACGGAGCAGAGGCCAGAGGGGGTTGCAGTGGCGTGCCCGCGGGCTCTGCTGGCAGCCAGCTGTGCCAGAGAGGACCGAGCTTCAAGCCCAGAGGCCAGAGGCCTGAGGGCATCCCACCCCCCGGAAGGAGCCCAGCCGGGCCACCAGGAGTGAGCCGGTACATACATGAGCGCCCAGCCCCAGACGACAAGGACCACCAACACACCAACGTCTGAGGGCATCAGCCACCGGCAGGGAGTGTGGTGAGGGGAGATAGGCCTCCATACTTTAGAGGGCCTGAGATGTACCCAGAGAGTCTAAGACCCAACCTGACATATAGACACAGACGAACAGGCACACGTGGACACAGACGTGCATTCCCACCCCATATGCACAACCAAATACTCGGCACTCACCCAACGTGTAGACAGACACAAATAGACACTGCACAGACAGTCGCACTCCCCAAACATACTCTATATCCCAGGTCCAGGTACCCCCGCCCTCAGAGGGGCAAGCCGCACCTAGACCCAGGAGATGTAACCCTTCTCTCTGGGGTGGAGGCAAGCGGACCACCTCCTTATCTGCAGTAGCAGGGAGGCCCCGCATCCCAGACCCCAGTCTGACGGCCAGCACCTCCTCCCAGCCCCCCAGCCCTGACGGCTAACAGAACCGGGGTGAGTGAAGACCTCAAACCTCCCTACGCCCGCTCATATGTAGTGTTGCTGTGTGCTGTTCTAAAGTGCATTTAAAACTCAGGAGAGCATGGTACTAGCTTCCTCTCAGAGAGCAGCACGGCTCTTCCTGAAAACCCTTAGTGTCTAAATGCATTTAAAATTGAGGGTAGGGCACCAGCGCCAGAGGTGGGTTGGAGTACACCGACCCTCCTCTGGATGCTGTAAAACGTGCCCACCCCCAAGGCCCTATATGTATGTGTTATGTGAGAGTGTGAGTAATGTGGATGTCTAGGTTGCCGAATAAAATTGAGGCACTTATATATTTTTTAAAAATTAATTTAACAATTTAAATTTACATTTTTTATTCTTTATTTTTGATATCTTTTTGTCTTTTATTTTAGTAAATTTTTAGATTAATTTGTCTTTTTTTGTGGGCATTTGTGTCCAGGCAATGCGTACCTCACTGTACAATACCTTGTGCAATACTTTTTGTAAATAGTCAACAGTGCAATAGACTCAATACTTGAAATGTGCAATTCACTTGTATTTTTATTTTTTATTCCTATTTATTCTATTTATCCCCTTTGTATATTTTATTTATATTTGTCTCTGTATTTATATATGTGTGTGTATATATATATATATATATATATATATATATATATATATATATATATATAACAATTCTGTAACTGTAACTTCGGTCGTTGCTGTGCTTTTTTTTGGAAGTCGAATTTCCCAGAGGAACCCACCCGAGGGATTAATAAAGTTCTATCTTATCTTATCTTATCTTATCTTATCTTACCATTCACAGATTTTTCACTTATCTGTTGTTTGCTCTATATAATATCTGATTTTCCTTTGGATGTGATTAATCATGAGACTGTTATAGGTGATTTAGGAGGACGCTGCTTAGTGTTTAATTATCTGATGAAGAGCTGGTATGCAAACAACATCACTAGATGTGATAAATAAGTAATATGGATTTCTGCAGAATGCGAAAACATTATTTCATGGAAAAACTGTTTATTAAATTCACACATTGGTTCAATGTTCCCTCTAAGCTGCGCACGTGCGCAATTGCGCACTGCTGGCACGGTCTTTGCGCACAGAGAATCAGAAAAAAAAAAATCTAACCTGAATTGAAATTAAAATTAAAACTTTAACAATTCTGTTTTGCAGTGTTAGTCAGTGAGTGACTGGCTGCTCCCGTATGGGATTAGAACGATGCCACCTTATCCCATAGTCCAGCCAATAATACGATTCACATTCGTATATAGGCAGCTAGTCAACGTCGTTGACAGGCTATGATAGCGTCCTCGTGTGCCGACACCGGTGTTTTAGCTAGCAAAGCGGCGTAGCTGATGTGGAGTGAAACACGTTAATGACAACGTGTACAACCATTGGAGATGTGAGCAGGAGAGACGGAACAATAGACGGAAAAACTGTGGACTTTATATCAGTTTTTTAATTGTGTTGATAGGCCACGTAAAACCAGAGTTATGATAAAAATATATGCAATGTTTGGTTTTCTTCCTGAATACTGTTGTTGTTTATATTTACTGCGGGAAGAAACGGTAAAAACGCTTGAAAGCACTCTCTGCCTATGAGCAAAAACATCCCCCCCCCCTCCTCCCCCCCCCCGCCTTTCCTATTGGTGGAAAAATGTACCATGTCGACCAATCAAAAAATGATATGGCAGCATGGCATTTAGTTGTTTAGGAAGGGGGGACGTTTTAGGAGTGACGGCAGTGCTTTGAGATGTGAGAGATTTGCGACATTTAGCGCAAACCTTGTGTAGTTAGTGTGTAGTGTAGTCAATAGTTTTGTTGTGTGTGTCAGAACAATGAGGTGACTGCTGAATGTTACAGGTGTTACAGGAGTGATACATCTCCTGTTGTCAGGCCTGCAGGTATCAGGCTGTTGTTCTCCTTTATCTCATAGTGGACAGAAATTATTTTTTGGAGTGGCACAAATAATTTGTGTGGCATCAAATTTGATGCAGAACAGCTGATTGTTTTGAAAATAGTTTGAAATATTTATTTTTAAAAAACGCATTGGCTGCATTTTTAGGTAAACAGCTGCAAAAAATGTTGTTGTTTGCATAACTCAGTTACTTTTTTGAAGAAGTAACTATATAATTAATTGCCCAGCATTGGTCATTATATACTGTATTTTGCAGACAGAGAGTTACAGGACTCTCTCCCAGACCACAGACTCATACTCATAATACAAGTCAGAGCTTTATATTAAAAAAGAAAGAAAGTTGTGTTTTCAAAATTGGAGTTCAAGTTATTTTTACTTCCAATAGTGTTAACATACTACACAGGTCATGAACAACATTTTTTTTTAAATTTTCATTGTAAGTGGGCTAAAGCAGTTAATTAAAAGTAGTCTAACATGAATGCTGTAATTTGATTATTTTAATAAACCATGTAACTTGGATGCTGGCGTGACCACAGTGCACACGTCTGCTGTTGCTCACAGTGGTCCAAGGGACCGCTCAGGGAGTTTGTGTGTTCGCTCAGACACATGAAAAATTAGAGGAAACATTGCATTGGTTTCTTTTACGTTTTCATCTGTTCATACTAGAACAGATGCTCCTGTGCTCTTAACATGGACTTGTACTTGCCGTCATTCAGCTGAAACACTGAAAATTTAATTTTGAAGGATTTTTCAGAAGTGGACAAAATGCTATTAAGACTATCATTTGGGTTTGTTATCATTATTAATGACTGGAGGAAATGTTCCAATGTATTAACAACATACAATATTAAAGGCTTGAGAAATGTAAAAGCAGTCTTCATGAAAATTCTGACTGCAGAAAGAGGATTTCAAAACAATGGTGATAGAAGTTTTGACTAATGTTGTGGTAAAGGTTGGACTTAAACTTGACGCAGCGAGAGCAGATGACAAAAGTCAGGTTGACATGGTGAAAAATGACCCAACACAGAGACAGACTGTTGAGCAGTCAGTGGAATGTTACAGTCGAGACAGAGTGGAGCTGTGCTTTGATCACACCTCTATGTGTGTGTGCGTGTGTGTGTGTGTGTGACACTACTGTGTTACTTCATCACCCTTTCCAAATTTCATCTTCCTGTCTCTTCTCCTTGCAGAAATCATGCAGAGAACTGCAGATGACACATGAACAAGAAGAATTGTGGAAATCTTCACGTCAGACATTTCAGTAATTCTGAAATAGTTCATACCTTATACATAACCTCTTTTACACTTACAGAGCAAATATATAGAAAACAATTAGTGAAACCTCCAACCCAGTGAAAATTGCAACAGACATTGCAGTCTACTTCTTCTTCTAATGTGCTGAAGAAAAAGTTGTCAAAGTGTAACATTCACTGGCTTTGTGTACACAGCAAAACATAATATTGGCATTACTCACCTGTCTGAGTTGTTAAAACACGTTAATCGTGTAATGATGATGATAATAATATTTCTACCTAGTTAGTCAGCTCTTTTGCAAATTAAATTCAGTTTTTTTCTTTTTTTTTTACATTCAGCTATCCAGTTATGTACGCATGAGCAAGTAGTGTTTGCCAGTGTTATTACATTTTTATTCGGTATTAATTAGTTCTAATTAGTTTTCCAGATTAGATTTTTCATGTTTCAGAAAAGTCTAGTTTTGGTTTAGATTTTAGATAACTAAAAGGTTTTTCTTTTTATATCTTATTTTAGCTTTTAGTTTAGTTTTAGATAATCATAATAATAACTGATGTTTAGCCTGTTCAAGAGTAATCTACAACTTCAACAGAATGCATCTGGTTATTTGGTTCAAGGCAGTCCAGATTAGGGATGGGTATCGAAAACCGGTTCTTGTTGAGAACCGGTTCCCACTGTTTCAATTCCTTGGAATTGTTTGCCATTTTTGCAAACGATTCCCTTATCGATTCCAGGCGCCCCGAATGATGTCACCACGTTGCGGAGCGTCATTTACCTGGCAGGAAACATGGCGCCTAAGCGGCTCAAACGCTCAAAAGTTTGGTCATACTTTACGAGAACGGATGAAAACAGGGCAACTTGCAATACTTGAAAAGTAGATATTTCTACTTAGATTAGAAGTAGATTAGATAAATAGATTAGATAAGTAGATTAGATATAGATCTTTCATTTAAGGGAGGAAACACTATGAATATGCAAACGCATTTGCTCACAAAACACGTGATAACCTTAAAATGAATGCCGTGTTTTTAATTCCGCTCCGGACTCGTGAATCTCAACCCAGCAGCAGCGGTAACATTTGCAGGTTCTCTCCCGTTAATGCAACAGGTAAATAATCAACTAACAGTGCATATTATGTTAGCGCAATTTGCCTTATTACAAAACCTGCCATTACTGTGCATTTAGGTGACCATGATGAGAGAGACAGACAGAGTCTGGCTCAGATGCTGGCAGTTCTCGCTGCAGTCTACCGTTAGCGTCTTCTTTCAGGCCAGGATAGACGAACGTCACCGAGCCGGGACTAAGTTTGTGGTCAAAGGCTTGCACCCATTTGCCACAGCAGATGCCCCGATTTTCGGTAAGTGAATGTGTTTAATTGTAGGCAGGGACATTACTGGATATTCTTGTGTAATTGCTACAAATAATTTATGTTATACTTTGTTATTGCTACAGAAGAATGTTTATTTTATTATTTTACATTTATAATTTTTTTTCCTGGGGACCCTGTGACACCTCATTGAAGAGCCGTAGGCTGGATCTCTTAAGATCTCACTGTTGGGTTTGTAAGGCCATGTTACTCCTAAATTTCTATCTTGTTCAAAGAGAAGATATAAAACAAAGTTCTAAGCTCGTCGACCTAAGTGTTCTCCTTTTTTAAAAAGAATCGATAAAGAATCGAATCGTTAAACAGAATCGAAAATGGAATCGGAATCGTGAAAATCTTATCAACACCCATCCCTAGTCCAGATTACTCCATTCAGAAGCTAAAGAACTGGCTGCAGTGAGGCCGAGTGGTTAACCAGACCACACAGTTTATAAAAGGTGGATTTGCAGTTATGTGACAAACAGTTTTCACATGATTCTATGTGGTTGGGTGAAACTCTTGTACAGCCCAGGATTCAGTAGCTTGCAGAACCACTTTTACCAGCAACAACTTGAAATAATTGTTTTCTGTATGACTTTATCAGTCTGTCACATCACCGTTCACTGAGGATTATAGGGATTTGTTTATGAACACCTATGTTATGGTTTCGCCACAGGTGTTGCGATGGACTGTGATTGATGCAACATCTTTTTGTTCTTCTTCTTTTCTGTTTCAGCTGTTCTGTTGTAAATTTGTCCGGTTGCATAAACTCAGTCCACCTTTAGCTGTTGGACGGATGGTCTCACATTTGACTCTGTATACAGAAGAGTTCATGGCTGAGTGAATGACTGTAAGGTGCTCAGGTCCTGTGGCTGTAAAACAAGCTCAAATCCTCAAGCGTGATCCCCATACTTAACTGTAGGTATAAAGATCAATTCTTTAAGGTGTGGGAACCATACTTGAACTATGTGGAACCTGATGTTTCTAATATTATGTTACAAGGATTCTCTTGAGTGTTTAAACTGTAATGGAACTGAGCTGGTTTTTTTGGGGTTTTTTTTTTGGGGGTTTTTTTGTGTTTAGTTATCAGTTTGTTGTTTGTTTTATGTTTGTTTGTCTGTTTGTTTATTTTTTTGGTTTTGAATTGTACACTGTATTATGTTATGTAATTATGTACTATTTGTGAAAATAAAAAGTTAAAAGGGGAAAAAAAAAAAAAAAAAAAAAACTGTAGGTATGAGGTATTTGTGTTGAAGCACACAAAAAATGAGACTTCTTACCAGAGGTGTGGACTCGAGTCACATGACTTGGACTCGAGTCAGACTCGAGTCATTAATTTTATGACTTTAGACTTGACTTGAAAAAATGTTCTAAGACTTGTGACTTGACTTGGACTTTTACACCAGTGACCTGGGACTTGAATTGGACTTGAACCGGTTTACTTGAAAAGACTTGATATTTTACCCCAAATATAAAATTTAACATGCATATTATATAGAGATTGAAAATGTGACGTCATTCACGGGTAGAACCGCAAAGGATTCTGGGAACTCGTGGCAAGAGGTACTAGCGCACGCAGGCTTTCAATTAAAATCAGTTATACAGCGATAAAAAGAAACACAAAAATGTCAAGAAGCTGTTGTATTATTAACTGCAATAGCCGGTCGCATGACAGCCACGGGAAGCCGACGGGTAAAGAGATCGGTTGTTATCGGATTACGTCGTTGAAGAGAAATTGTTCGAGCCATGTTTCCGAAGTAACAAAGAGGCGACTGGATTGCAGCCATTCAAAGATCAAATATAACGTCCCAGAACACTCCAGCTCACAGGTTAGTCTGCTCCAAGCATTTCCACAAAGGTCAGTCTGCTGTTGTAGTTAATACGTCATTTTCATAACATAATTGGTGATATAGGTTACAAGCAAGTCTGGCGCTGAACAGAAATTGTCGCGCTATGCTCCTTTGTTTATTGTGCATAAATAGTGAATTGTCCTGACACAATATTGCGTTTCGCTTCTGTTATTATGGTACATTGACAAAAACATATACTTTTATTTACAGAATAAAACAGTTGTTTTGTATCACTAATTGCCCAGTACGATTACAGCATACAATATTATTGTCACTGCTACATTTCTGTAATGCGTACCAGAAATTATTTCCACTGCTAATTAATTACCGTTGAGCTCAAAGGTCCTATTAATAAACGGTTAATGTATGTGTATTTATGACGACGATTTGTGAGACTGGTAAACTTATGATACGTACGATGGTCTTTCGTTCTACACGGTGCATTTCAAGGTCCTGTACCCATCCGTCGGTAAACGGTACCTGGGCTTGTTGCAGTGACCGGAAGTTACTAAACTTCATGAGTGTATGCACTCACTCCAAGAAGCGTATAATTGTAAATATGCATATAAATATGCTACGATGAGATAGCTGACTTCATCTAACTAGCAAATGTTGTCCAGGCTACGTTGGTGATGCAGTTTTTTTTTAATGTGTATGATATTTTTGTCATGCGATTTTAAAGCCGGTCCTACAACCGCATCCAAGAATAACATGCAGCTTATCTCAGAACTGTCGGTGAAAATTATTCTTGGAGCTAGGTTTAATTGAGCTGCATTTTAAAGAGGTGCAATTTCACAATTTGTGTATATTTTCTAAGTTCACTATTTTGTCATGTGTTGAGAAAACCACAGATTTAAAAATTACATGGTCTAATATTTACATTTAGCATAACTGCAACATGCTTTTTTCGTTTTTTTTTAAAGACTCGAAAGGACTTGAAATTCAAAATTTCAGACTTGTGACTTTACTTGGACTTTTACACCAGTGACTTGAGACTCGACTCTGACTTGCCTGACATTACTTGAGACTTGACTTGAGACTTGAGGATAAAGACTTGAGACTTACTTGAGACTTGCAAAACAATGACTTGGTCCCACCTCTGCTTCTTACAGATAAAATGAGAGAAACTGCAGTTTTTGGTATTTCTGTTTAAACCATAGCTGTGGCAAGAAAACATTAAACTTCTCTTCACTTTGTCTTTTAGCTTGTGTAACTACTAAAGGAATATTCAAAATCATAAAATTTTACTTTGTAACTTTTGCTTGCTCAGCCCATGTAAGCATTTTGTGACATTTTACAATGTTAAAGGGTCTTAGGGCTTAAAGTAAGAGTCATTATCCTTGTCATGAAATGATGCATGAATTCATACCTGTTTAAATGTTACCACATAGACACAAGCCAGTTAGGAAACCACTAACTAATGGGTGTTATGTGGTCTTTTAGAGCTTATTCATTTTGACTTCCTGACATCAATACAGTTAAATTATTTATCAGGGCATAATCATTACCACAGATAGACAGACACTGGGTACCTTCAGAGTCATGAGACACTAACCAACTACCTAAATACTCACTCATGGACAAATTTAGTGTATTTGTCTGAGTCAGCAGGCAGAGAAAATAACACATTCACATCCTTCTTCTGGCCAATGATTAGGTACCAGAAGCTCTCAATAAAGTTTTGTAATTAGACACTTTTGGGGGTGGGGGTGGGGGAGTAAACAGCTTTCCTATATTAGTAAAGTTAAGCATTTCTTTATTTAAACTGTAAAAGTATTCGCTGAAAAAAACTCCACAAAGACTGTCTCTGCTTTCATAAATGGAGTTTTTACTTGGTCAGTATGTAAAGTAAAATGAAGGTAGTGTTGTGGCCTTTTGTTGTTGTTGCTCATATTCTCCTTGATCAAGGTTGGTGTTAAACAATTTCCAATATTACATGAAATCCTGTATGAGGTACAGAAAACCTGGTGACAAAATTTCGCAATGAGAAATTTGCTGAGCAAAAGTCTTGAGTCACTCCACTCTTCTCTATATTTTGCTACCGAGGAGCCAGACTTTTGTCTTATTTTTAAAGTGGTCTTGAGCAATATTCCTCCAGCTTTTCTAATGATTTTTCAAAGATTATCTTTAAATCTTTTCTGCTTTTTTCTTGTTGAACCACTTAACACAGACCTACGAATCATTCAAGCATAAAAAGGACACCTTATTCAAGGGTCTTGTTGTTGTGTCTACACAGAAGAAACAACTTCACCAAGAGATACTCTGAAGTTGTATCTTTAGGCACTTTACTAGCACCGTGACATGAAAGCAGACAAGCCAGTTTCTTAACAAAAACATTTCTGCTCTGAACTGGAACAAAAAACCCTTTTTTTTTTCTTTTTTTTTTTTAGAGTAGACAGGGTAGACAATAGACAATAGCTCCTCAGTTCACAGTAGCATTGCTCTGCTAACATGCTAACAGCACATTTGAGTTACTCACCCCCTCCCTCCTGTGCTGAATCATAGCATGAACGAATCACTCAGGACTCACTCACCCCCTCCCTCCTTGCTCACAGCTTCTTCTTCTTCTTCTTGGTTGGCAACCAATGTTAAGGAGCATCACCGCCCCCTGGCTCACAGCTCAGTGGACATTTAGATGAGAAAATATACATTTGACACATTTGAGGAAAATACTAATAAAATAAAAATAAATAAAATAAATGTTTCCTTTAGAAATATTGCTCTATAAAAATAGTTGTTTTTCTTTTTCAATCATTCATCTTAGCAGTAGGATTTACACGGAAAGAGAAACAAATTAAGTTTGAGTGAAAATGTACATTTTTTGCACTCTCTGGTCAACTGACTCAGTGACTGAAATGACTCAGAAATCTGATTCACTTTGGTGAGTGACTCATTCAAACTTGATTCAGTAAAAAGAATCGAATTTACCATCACTAGTGTGCAGATTGTAACAGAGGAGGTCTCTATTGTAGCAGCTGTAGTGACATTCGATATGTATTCATGTACAGAGTCTTATTATATTCCCTTTGTTGTTTTGGAAAAACATTAGAAAAATTATTTTCTTTCATATTTCTCTTTTTTGTAAAGCAAATGTGCTTGCACCTACTATTTTTCACTGTCTGTTGTTAACTCGAGCAAACATAAGTAGTCATTATTAAATACAATGATGCCACTTTGGAAGCCCCGAGTGGTGGGAAAGGGGCGAGACATCCTCAGAGATGTATCACGCCCTGTTCATGTTGCATCTATGTTATCGCCATCAGGACAGAAGTACAAGATTGTAAGCACTTTCACAAATGTCTTGCACATGGTTGTTTTTTTTATGCCTTGTAGTTTAACTCTGTTGAACACATCCAGGTGAGATATGATATTGATGTCAATTGCAAATAGTTGTAGTCCAGTGCTTTCTGCGGGACAACAAGCAATACAATGATATAATATTATTCTAGGTTTCTGCGTTTTCCCAAGACCCCAATTTTTATTCCTGAAAAATGTATAGTGTAGCCTTTGCACAATTTTGTCTTAAAGCATGTTGAATGTAGAAGCAACAGTTTAGAGTATTGATTCTGACAATTGCTTTATGGTATTTGTTGATGATCGAACTTTATTTAAAATGAATAAAATCAATGTTTGATTGAAAATTCTACTACCAATATCCAGCAGTAATGCATCTATGACAAATTATGACACGTAGAATCTCGTGTTTTAACTTTGCTTATTTCCAAGGTTGTTTTTTCATCTTTACAAACAGTTTAAAATAAAATAGATGTAATAGTCCATGTCAGTCTGGGTTGTAAGATGTGAATAGAAATGCCATTACAAATCCTTTAGTTGGCTGATAACAGGGTACAAATCTGGGTCATAGATCCCTACTGATCGTAGTCTATTATTGTTTATTTTTACAACATAAATAAAAAGGTTTCCTGGGAAACTGTGCTTTATTGTTATAGATAGAACTGTCGTTTTGAAAACAAGTAGTAAGGAGTTGCTCTGTCCATCTATTAAACATTAAACACCAGAATGCCAGCCCAACCTTTACAGCAAATGGGAGTGTGCTTTTCTAATGATATTGTGACTAAAAAAGCATAATGATTCACAGATAATTAGTTTCGTTCAGTCATCACGCTGGAAGGCATTTTAGCAACACAGTCAAGATCCGGCTCGCCAAACAGGACAATGGAAAATCACAAACATTCCATAAGAGAATGTCATTGTTTACATTATGGAGGGAAAACTGTGGGAAACTGGAAGAAAGGGCTCTGCTGTCTGGATTTTATTCATGTGTTTGGGACCAGGGTGCTCATTCTCCCCACCTCACCTCTCAAACACAAATTCTTGTGACTAACACTCACTGGCCTGGCTGAAGGTTCAGCTAACAGGTTAAACAGGTGGAGGGCTAAATGGAGAGGGCTAAATGGAGCGACTCCAACCCGAGGCCCTGTGCCACTATGTTAGGTATACTGTGGTACTACCTGCTTGCTTAGAACTGCCTTATTTCTTCATGGCATAGACTCAACAAGGTACTGGACCATTCCTCAGAGGTTTTAGCATCGACACAATTGCTGCAATTTTGTCAGCTGTACATCCAAATCTGTTCCACCACATCCCAAAGGTGCTCTTTTGTGACTGTGGAGGCCATTTAAGTCCAGTGAACTCACTGTCATGTTTCAGGAAACCGCTTTGAGATGAATTGAGCTTTCATGTTTCTTGCATCAAATTGTGACCCTACCATCCAAACATTACAGGAGAAATCAAGACTCGTAAAACCAGGCATTGTTTTTCCTTTTTTCTTGTCCAGTTTTGGTGAGACCGTGTGAACTTGACCCTAGGTTCGTGTACTCAGTGACAGAAGTGACACCTGGTGTGGTCTTCTGCTACTGCTTTTCTGCATACCTTAGCTGGAGGTTGTGTCTCCACTGCAGATCATCTTCAAGTCATCGGATACACTCAACCGCTGTTGAAAAGGACCAGTGTGGCCATCCAGTCTTCTCCAGATTATCAGTTTACTCAGTGTGGTATATATGGCAGTCCAGCTAAATTTTTTTACTGTCCATTAACAAATCTTCTCCTTGTTTCCAGTTTTTACCCAGCCCACCTTGGATTTAGTCTCATGTGCACCCACCCACCTCAGACGCCACTAATCTCCTGTCACCTTGGCTCACCATTCACCTGTGGTTCACCTGCTGTTTTCTGGAACTGCCCCTCGTTCGCCTGCTTGCGCACCCACTGTCAAGGTCCTCTTAAATCAAGGTCTCTTCCACTACCTCCTCCCCTGCCGGTGTATCAATAATTGATAATAAGCTAGTGATCAAGTTGCACTGTGGGCAAAGTTGTAAGGCTTCACAAGGAAAAATAATACTTGGATTACAACAGATGATATATCACATTCTGCTCTGATCTGTTCTGATCCTTTTTGCTTAAGTCCTCTGAAATTTTGGACATTGTTTAATTGCTTTTGCACCTTTTAATACGCCAAAAAACAAAGCAAGTGATATGTGAGCCAGCTGAAGCTTCCAGGTTCTATTGTGCACATGGGTTTAAGTCATAGTTTAGGCCATGATTATAATTTATGAATCCATGAACCTACTCGGGTTCAAGTTACATACATTTTGTCATCAGATCACGAGTGCAAGAGTTTGACATTCGGTTACCTGCTTGTCCACAGACTCTTACAAAATGATCCCCAGGCGGTGAACCTGAAGCAGACTTCAAATGAGTATAGCAGGACTCTTTCCTCGACCATAGTGACTCCAGATGTCATGTTACAGCAGGGTATAATTAGCACTTTGCTGGGACATGGTTAATGTGAGCTTAATGCAGCACAGGTGAACTTGTGACCTTCTATTAGATGAAATACTAATCAAGACTTTCAGGTAAGGACCACCTAGGATTGGGGGCCAAATGATCATACTGCTCATGATGTAAGGTGAAAACATTTTCAATTCTTTGAACATTTTTTGTTAAAAAGACAATATTCTTGGGATTGGGTGTGAAGGATAGCCTGTCATTATCTGTCAAACTGTGGATTCAAAAGGAATTGTTTGTACAAAATTCCAATAGTACAGAGAAGTTCTTGTATATACATATCTGTAAGAAACAGTCACGTCCTCCTGTGCAGCTATGCGTTTGATCACCAAATTATAATTTCATCTATTGTAGGCACCACAATGGCTAGAGCTGGCTGTCAGTTCAGATTAAGGAATGATTTAAGGGAAATATTAAACATGTCAGTGTCAGCACCACCCTTCTGTTTGGACCAATAAGCTGGATGTTTGATGTGAGAGTCATTGCTTTACCTGATCAGCACTCACTTGTTTGGATGTGTTGTTTTAGAAGACTGCAAAACAGAAGGTCTTGAATCTAACTAGAACTTGGAGGATGAAGAAACTATGCAGTCGGGACTTGTTGATAAAATTAAAAAACGAGGGAAACGTGTATGAAATATGTCGTAATGGAATGTTCTCATTAAGTGTCATTAGTGGTTTGATGGTTTTTGAACCTGATGTTCTTCTGATCTGTCAGTCTATGTGTGTGATTACTTTAATACTTTATAACACCTTAAAAGATCAACCAAGACATAAAATGTAATGCCTGAGAGGAGCTGTTAAACACAGCAGTGGATGTCTGGTCATAAGAATAAATAAACCTTGCTGGCTCATTCAAGCAGGTTTCCATGACAATCCAAACCTTCTCCTGATTATTTAACTGCTCAGTCCACGAAACTTTCAGTATCTTAAAATAAGGAAATCCCCATTAAAAATGTAACCGGATGTTGTTGTTTTTTTGTTTGTTTTTTTCAAATAAATGCATATATATATTTATGAGGTGTAAATTATTTGACTGCAATATGATGAAACACATTAGAGATAATGCTGAGACTTCTATCAGAAATGCAATTTATTAAAAAAAAAATCCCCCCTGAAAATTCACACATCAGGATCATATCTACGGCTTTAAAAAAATCTTGAGCCTGAGAAGGGCAGTTCAGCTCGACACACAGAACAATTGTGAGACTTATCTTCTCATCAGGTCCCTGTGCTGAGCTGCCATCTTTGACTGGAAGCCTCTTACATTTGATTCTGAAAATCTTGGAGTTATTTTTTGAAAACAGTTATTTTGTAGAACAACCACTGGACTTAAATCTTTAAACTGAGACCCTGATATGATTCAGAAATGCTCCCTGGACCTGACTGGCTCCTCTTTAACTTTTGTATTTCCTTAGCCATGAAGACGTCTGTACACCATTGGGCATTACTTGAACTGGCTCCTACAGTTTGAACTGATATGGGTCGAGACCACAGCGGTTCTTTACTGACGTTTGTTTTAGGTGATTGTGGTGTCCAACAGTCCTCAAGCTTAAGAGCTTAAGCACAGTCATAATCTTTCAGAGTGCGGCTGCACTTCAACATGTTTAGAATGATTACATGATTTTTAAGGAAAGAAGCTGATGATGATGATGATGATGATGATGATGATTATTATTATTATTATTATTAGTTATTTTCTACTCAATGCTGGTAGTTCATTTTTAACCGTTTATTGCAATCTCTTAAATAGTATTTAAAGCATTGCTTTAATTTAAGTAATCATTTCAGCTTGACAAATTACTCTCTGCATGTTTTACATGCCCCTAGTGTAACAGAATGTCCTAATCTTTCGTGTATACTTTAAAACAGGAAATGTTAGGCCTGCTTATAAAGAAAGATATTTAGCAGTTTTCAATCTGTTCCACTCCATCCTTTGTTTTTTCCATTTTACAAAATCTTATGACTACTGACATCTAGTGGTAATAAAAAAAAATTCATGTGCAACTATTATTTGTGACTAGAACTCCAAGAGTTTTGGCTCTGACTTAGATTAGAGTCACCATTTGCACTATAATCGTAATAGAAAACAGACCCAATGTTTGTTTTCCTACCTGATATTCAACTCACCTGATGGTTTTATATGATGTTATCATGAGCTATAACCCATTATTAATTCAAAAACACTTACACTATTCTAATTTACCCTAAGATACTGTGCAGGACCCTCATGCTCCCAGGCCTCTGGGAGAGGCCCACAGGGACAAGAGGGGAATTAAAATATATGTATATATATGTATATATGTACCAACACACGCGCACGCACACACGTACAATCTACATTCAAAGACAAACAAGTAAGCTCATCTCATACAGATGTCACTGAAATTCGATATTAGAAGAAAAGAATATTAAAAATCACCTTATATATTGCAGAGTATTTGTTTGTGTATATGGGGGTAGGAATGCACGTTTGTGTCTGCGTTCGTCTGTGTCTATATGTCAGCTTGGGTCTTAGACTCCACCTCTCTGGGAACATCTCAGGCTCTCTGAGGTATGGAGGCCTATCTCCCCTCACCACACTCCCTGCCAGTGGCTGATGCCCTCAGATGCCCTGTGGCCCAGCTGAGCCCCTTCTGGGGGCTGGGGTGCCCTCAGGCCTCTGGGCCTGAGGCCCGGTCCTCTCTGGCACAGCTGGCTGCCGGCAGAGCCCGCAGGCACGTCACTGCAACCCCCTCTGGCCTCTGCTCCGTGGCTGCTGGGTGACCTCTCGTCTGGGGCTCTCCTCAGCTCTTCCCAGGAGGGTGGCACGGTTGCTCCACCTGGTGGTCCTCCTTGGGTCCTCGTATTCTGGGGCCTCTGGATGTCTGGGGCCTGGATCTCCTGCTTCATGCCCTGGTGGACAGGGCTATGGCTCCCCACACTCCCTAGCAGATTGTTACATGGAGAAACCTTTTGAATACAAGCGTGCTGATCCACACAGGTGTGCACACAGGTGTACACACGGGTGTTCACAGACACAAACTACACCTTTCTTGGCTGCTACCTCAAAGCACATTGTGCGCTCTCGATCTTGCGTACTGCACAATAACATGTAATATTTAGCGTCTACTGTTAGCTAGTTTATTGTGATGGTGTTGTATTTATTATGTTGCTCTTTCTTGTTTGTTTTCTCTTCTGTTTTTACTTATCTCCATACAGGTGATCCAGGTGTTGTGTTTGTTTTTCCTTTTATTTTTCTTCCCCCCTTTCTCACCATCTCTTCTCCCCTCTATTTTTCTCTCTCTCCCTCTCTTTCTTTCATTCTTTCTCCCTGTCCTATCCCCCAGTCATGTCTGCCCCGTCTGTAACAACCGAAAATCAAATAAATTATAATTTAAAAAAAAAATCACCACCTTATAAAAGGACACTTAAATTAAAAATACTACATCAACATCCATACTATTCCCACACTTTCCATATAATAACTCAGTTACATTATTTCTTTTATATTATCAATTGCATTACAGCTTCATGTCCTGCACTTTACTCCCAACATCCCGTTAAAAGAATATGAGTATGCATTTTTACATTCACGTAACATACTCTCTGTCCAACAGATGCCATTGTTATACATTATGTGGTGCCACATTACAAATGTTTAAACTGAAATTAATGAGCCATGAGTCCATAAATTAGTGTCACTAAGGTAAACAGTGGACTTCATGACCAAGGGAACTCATAAATATCTGCAACAAATTTTATGGGAATACATGAAATTGTTAACATGTGGCATACCACCAACAAATATTTCATGACTTTCCATTCACTAGTTACGCTGACAAACACATCACCACACGGCTCACTGTAGTATGTGTGACTGATGCCGCAGTTTAAGAGGTGAAGATGTGAAATGCGTGTCATATGCTCAGTGAGGCATCTGCGTTGAAGTGACATATTATTTTTTTAAACTAAAATTTATACAAGTAATCCCATTGAGACTCTAGATGAAGAACAAAAACCTCACAGTATCTCATGAAGAAATATTTTATAAGATAAGATAAGATGACCTTTATTAGTCTACTGTCTACTGTGCAGGGAAAGTTTTTTTTTTTAAATATATATATTGTTTTATTATAATATCCTTCTAGTGTATTGTTGAATTTCTGGGTTCCAATTTGGACAAAATGCAGCACTATAAATGTACCAATAATGAAGCTTATGTATAAGTTCATTGAGGAAGATCAGCAGTCACACATCTCTCTGCTCCACAGTTCTTTAGTGGCTAATCTAAGTTTTACTTCACTTTCACTTTCCCACGCAGTCAAGCTTATTGCTGACATCACTGCTCTAGTCCAATCATCTTTCTGCCCACCTTATTCAGGCCAATCAACCTCAACTCTGCGTACTCAAAATCTCACCGCTCATCTGTCATTCTCCCTTGTGCAACCCACCTCTCCCCCATCTCCGCCTCTTCCTTTTTACTCAGGCTCCATTCAAGCCTCCATCTTCTTCTCCACCACCAGCGTCTAGATGTCTCCAAGGGGATCCTGCCCTAATCCCTGTCACTGCTGGGACTGTGATGCGCGATTGGGGTCTAATCTCCAAAGAGTCCTGTATATCAATAAATCGTGCTCAATTCCTTTTAATGATCTCTCCTTATTGAACACCCTTATTCACATTAAGTGAAACGAGCTGAAGTAAAAAAAAGGTACTGAAATAAGATAAAACTACATAAATAAATAAAGTATTTGGTCATTTTCCAATGTCCATTCGAATTATTTCTTACATTTGCTTTTGTTAGCATATTGTGCAAATCTCTGACAGTTTTTTGTTTCTATTTCCTTTTCTGCATAAAATAGCATGATTTATGCCCGTGCATAATTTCCATCCCAACTTGCATAATACTGCAGTGTTCCTTCAAGTGCCACCATGTGGGAGTTTAGAAGACTCATTCAACTGCTGATTAGTTTGGCATGTTATTTTGGAACATATACATGTACAACATGTTGTGTATTTTGATATTCAGCTGCCTGCTTCGTATGGTGTTGGCTTTAACCACAGCTGTGACGTTCAGAGAATTTTACTTACATTACTTTGAGGTCAAACAGTTCTGTGTTACACACTGTTGTCCTGTGAGGGGGTGGAACAAACCACCTCTATTAAGTGAATATAGTAGTTAAAAACAATATTAAGTGAATATAGTAGTTAAAAACAATATTAAGTGAATATAGTAGTTAAAAACAAAATTGTTTACATTAACTTAGTTATTCAACTGGATAAATGTGTATTTTGCAGGCTTTATAAGCTGAAATTCAGAGGGCACAGAGCATTCTCAGTTTGCACATTCGACAGTCACTTACATTGTCCAGTTTTTTTTTTTTTTTTTTTTTTTTTCCTAAATGACATCAGAAACAGCAGTATGCGACATTACGTGATGGCAGAGCTTCAGTTCATCCTTTGTCATTTTTTTTTTTTTTTTTTTTAATAAATAGGACAGGGGGAATGAATGAGAGAGAGAGGGGGAGAGAAAGAAAGAAAACCAAAGGGGAGAAGAGACGGTGAGAAGGGGGGGGAAGAGAGAGAAAAAAAAAAACAAAACTCCTGGGTCACCTGTATGGAGAAAAAACAAACAAACAAACAAACAAACAAAAACAAACAGAGGAGACAGCAAACAACAAAGAGCAACATAATAATAGAGAAAACAAAGCACCATCACAATAAACTAGCTAGTCATAGATATCAGTATTTACTAAGTAATAAACGATATTGTGCAGCACGCAAGATAGACAGCGCACAGTGTGCTTTGAGGCACTGTGCTGTGAGGGGGTGGAACAAACCACCTCTATTAAGTGAATATAGTAGTTAAAAACAATATTAAGTGAATATAGTAGTTAAAAACAATATTAAGTGAATATAGTAGTTAAAAACAAAATTGTTTACATTAACTTAGTTATTCAACTGGATAAATGTGTATTTTGCAGGCTTTATAAGCTGAAATTCAGAGGGCACAGAGCATTCTCAGTTTGCACATTCGACAGTCACTTACATTGTCCAGTTTTAAAACTAATCTTTTTAATTATGGGCTATTTTTGGGGTGTTTTTTTTTTTTTTTACTGTTTTTATTGATTATGTGTATAGTTTTATGTACAGCCTAGTAGGAGTGATTTTTTTAAGTACTTTACAAATAAAGATGATATTGATATTATTTGAGTTAGAGACCTTCTGGTTGTGTTTTATTTGATATTTCTAGTAATTCTGTCATGGTCCTGGGCTTTGCCCCAGTGCTTTGTGTTGAATATTTTGACTTCTTCTAAACCCTTTGTTTGTCTGTATTCATTGCTGTGTAACCCTCAGCTTTACGATTCCTTGCTCTGCTCTGACCAGGCTCTGTGCTTATTTTTGTCCTCTCTGTAAGTTGCCAGTACTTCAAGTTAAAGTGCTTTCACATCCTGTCTCCTCCTGCACTTTGGAAGTTGGAAGTTAAAACTATTGAAACCAGATGCCGTGACGCATCAGTGGGCAAAAGTGTCCCAGTTTGGTCAAAAATGAAAGCTCCTCCTGTTTTTCCTCTTAAATGAAACAAAGTTCAAAGTCCAAAACATTCCTACGGTGGTACGTGACAATACTATGAAAAAAGAAAAAAGAAATGATTATGTTTTCTTTTCTTTTCTCAAGTGATTTTTTTTATGAAAACACTAACAATTTAAGGGGCAATAAAATCGGTTTTCATAGAAAAACACAGATTCGCTGCATAGCTTTGTAAATGGAGTTTAGTCAAAACATATGAACTTTTAACATCAAACCAAAGCCAGATTAGAAAAATCCCCAAAGGTATTTTCCACTTCTGCTTTTTTAAATGTCGACAGTTAACCAAATGTTGTAGGTTAAACCTGGGTGTTAATCATTGTCTGGCTCTAGTTTGTCCTGGATAACTGAAATAAACTGATTTACACACAAACAGGTTGTCTTTGTGAGGTTTTCATTTGCCTTTGCAAATGGGGTCAAACAACTATAGGGCACATGTGCACTCATGGCCACATATTATAGTCAGGACATTCCATGCAAAAGATAACTTGCGCACTACATTTGAGTATATCTTGTGTTAAAAGATTATATGGAGACGAAACGTGATAATACGGTTACTTCCATTCAGCAAAGTCAGCTTTACACAGAGAATCTTAAAATCATACAAAGTTAAAACTTTGCACGATTTGCTCCTTTTCTAGCATCACCACAGTTTAGTTTATATGAATGAAACACATTTTTATACACCCACCTGTTTTTCAGACACCAAACTGAGCTCATGGTCCTGAAGTTAAAACTGCTGAAACCAGATGCAGTGAAGCTTCAGTGGGCAAAAGTGCTCCAGTTAGGTCGAAAATGAAACCTCCTCCTGTTTTTCCTCTTAAATGAAACTAAAGTTCAAACCGTGGTTTTCTGTTCTTAGTTGTTAGCGCATCTCTTATGAGTGAGTGGGCGAATGCAGCTTTTTGGTGGTTTTGAAGTTAAAATGTACTGTTTTTCTCAAAAATGATGCCTGCAGGTTCATGTTCCTCATGCTTTTCATTCTGGATTTGGTCCTTTTAAGGACTCAAGTATGTCAGAAATAATAAACAGGTTTTTCTATTCAAAGCTCAATATTGTTACAGGATTTTTTAAATTCCGATCTTTAAATTTCGCCCATTTAATTCTTATTTGTCAAACTTTGTAATGCAGAATTTAATAGGAAGGAAAGACGTAATCTCTGTTTCATCCATAGCCTCCCTGTTATTGTTCATTTTGCAGTTTATCAGCCTGTGGTTTCCAAACTGTTGCAATGAAGCGTGAGAGAGCAAAGGGTTACTTCCTGTTGTCAGAGCCTGGCACTTTCTATGTTTGATGAAGGCGGTAAATGAACCTAAACCATCTTAATATCCAGGACAAATCAACAGCTCAGTATTTGCTGTGTACTGACACTGAACTGCTCAAATTACATGTCTGAATGATTAGTGTGAGTGATACGCTGTGGCTCATATTCAAATGGTAAGTTTAAGTCGTTGTAGTTCTTACTTCTTATCCAGATGTTTCTGATTTCTAATGTAAATAATGGTAATTATAAAGGACACACACATATACACACTGCCTGGAGTATTTAGAGCCTGATAATAACAGTGCAGCACAGGACTCTGCTCCCTCTATTATTACTGCTGCTGCCCGGCAATGATGACAGAGAGGTGGTATAATAAAATACATTTCAAATGCTGTACTTCAGTTTTTTCTTTTTCCTCTATCTTTACAATATAAAATATCTATATAAGCTTTACTTTCATATACTTTCTAGAACCTCATACATAAATATATCACTTCAAAATATAAATATCCATTTATATGATAATACACACATGATCAGGTTGGTGTTGTTATGATCACAACAATGGAGGAGGATGATAATAATAATGATGATTAAAGTTAAAATTATTATTCATTTGAATTCATTTTTCTTTATCACACACATATGTAGCCAATCCAGTTACAAATCACACATCACACACATTCAGCTAACCTGTCTTTTGTTTATTTTGCATACACTGTTTTCCCTTCTCTCGTCCTGTTCTATTATTAGTTTCACATTTAAAGAAAAAACGTTAAAAAAATACTTCATGTACTCAAGAATTCCATTTTATGTTGCTTTATTTATTGGGTTGGGAAGAAATATTCCTTCATCTGCAACTACTTGTAACTTTGCAGCTTTAGATTAGAATTGTTTAAAGTAAAATCGGAATGATTTCCCTGCAAAATGCTCCATTACTCGAATTTGTGAATCACAGGCCTTCTTTCCACCAGATTTCCTCCAGTCTTTCCTCTAGACAGCCCTGTACAGCATTTCGGGAAAATGGGTGTCATGTAGCAAAGGAAACAGAATAGTCGCAAGTACTCTATTTTGAGCGAAGAGGCAATCTCTGGGGCTAAAAAATGCGGTCAGTGCTGTGATGCCCAAAACTGCATTTCCTTTAGTGGCCATTTGAATCAATCCCCACAGACTCCTCTCTTAAAATAACTAGATTTACAGCAGAAATAAACATTTATAATGGACAGAATTTGACCTTTTCAGAGCTTCTGTGGAAATTATTAAAGAAGAAGATGGACTAACGAAATGACACAGACAAGCTGTGTGTGGGTGTGGGAGGAGGATTTCATGGGAAACCATGAGAGAAAGAGGAAGCATGGAAGCAGTTTGGATGGGATGGCAGTGATGGCAGGACTATTATTAAAGCTTCCACTAATAAATGCTCTGCAGTCTGCTGGGCAAAGAGATGAAGACATCACACCGAATGTCAGCATTTGTGTGCGTGTGCTACACATGCTGTGTTGTCGTGCCATTTTATTGGTTTCAGATAATTACTGCCATCATGCTTTTGTGTTTAGATAGCTGCAGTACTTCTTCTGTATACTCCACAGCTGAAAAGTCTGAAGCATTAAAGTGCGCTGGGTTTAGCTTCTACATTTTCCACAACATCACTCAGATTGCTGTTGCCATAATGGTGATAACACTGACTTTAATCACCTTTATTCACCAATTTATTCACAAACACACATCTATCGAGCTCATTAAAATATACAAACAGTCAAAACAGCAGCCTGGCTGACGACAGAAATATCCCAGAAATATGAAAACAAACCACATCTCAACACAGAATCTAGTAATTAAAATGTCACTCAAATATGGCAGATGCAGCTGATCAGTTTTGAGAGAGAGGTAACAGCTTATTATGTGTTTTACTGAGGGCACACAAGATGTTTAATACAAAAAATGCATCTTTTAGCTTTTTGAATACAATTAAAGAATTAAACCTTGTACCCTCCTTTCAAAGGCTGGTCACTCTCTTCCTTTACATCATTCAGTTTGACACTTTTGCACACACAATAAGAAAAACTAATAAAGCTAAAACATTTTATCTAAATGACTATATTTACTTCACTTAACATGGACACCTGGAGTTGTTAAAACGTGTCTCCATCTTAGATTTGCGATATATCTCACTTTTCTATAAATCAAAATTATTATGAAAATTGTATAATGATCAAAAGCTTTTCTCATCACTTCATTGGCACATTGGAAAGGTTTCTCTGCTGGCTCTTTATTATTTGCTACCGTCCGTGTTTTTTCAGTGTCTCTTGTAATGTTACACTGGAGCTGATCTTCACTGAGAAAAGTCATAACACCTGTACAAACACACTAGATAACCTGTGACTTTCCACTCTTAGAAATGTGATCATATATGAGAGTTCATGAAGCTAAAGCTCTTTGAAAAGGTACCTGAGAAAATGCTAGTAGCTGCTATTATTTGAAATAAATACTTTTTTGTCACATTGGAAATACAATAGCAGTTCGAGAAATTCAGTGCATTCGAGCAGTGGCGTGACTGGCTCGATGTCTAGCTAACACTTGAAAAATCTGACCATCGTGAAGTCATCATTCACATACTGTTAGCACATTCTGATCAGACTGGCTCTGCCTGCAGGACTTTGGATTTCTCTGGGATCAGAGGTCAAGCATCATAGGGGTCATACATTGGGTTGTTGAAGTTTCCTGTCATGCCGTAATCTTGGCTGTCCAGGAGACGGCCGTAGTTTGTCCGTCTGAAACAGAAAATACAAAGACGAAACGGAGTGAGAGAAGCAGTGTTCCAAACACTTCAGTGAGGGGTTGACCTTTCTCACTCTTACAGTGATCAGAAATTTCTAAGGGCAGTTATTTTGCTACTTAATGTGACCTGAATCTAATGACTGAGTTCATTTCTCAACCACAGACACACTTCTAGGTTAGCTTTACTATTTAGATCTGGAAGCCATCTTTTATACCATCAATGGAAAAAAAAATAATTTTAGAGCACGACTGACAAAGGATCAATCCCCTGGGAACTATCCTTTTGGTGACACATATGGGGGCTGCTTGGAGAAATGAAATCATCTGACTGGTACAATCAAATTTGGCTATGAACTATGAGCATTCAGCTTCTATAACACAAGTTGACTCACCTGATCTTGTAGTAGTAGAGCCCTCCCAACACAACGAGAACCAATACAATGAATAAAGAAACGATGGCTGCAATACTTCCTGGAGAAAAGAACAAAGAAATAGACAATAAGTCTAAGGGTTCCTCTTATAGTCTGTGGTTTGAGTCCAGGAGTTTGACTTGCCTTCAGGTTTTTATTGTTTCCTGTTTGGTTTCACTTGGGTTTGTCATTTCCTGTTTTGATCATTCTTGTTATTGAGTCTCTTTTTTTCTTTTTTTAATGGTGTTTAACTGTTTGTTTGTTTTTTCTATTTTGTGTTTCTTATTTTATTATCTTAGTACACTCCTGACTCCTGTTTCTAGTTGTGCCTCCATCTGTCTCACTCTGTCCTTAAGCCTCAACCCATTTGTGTTTCCTTGAAATTCTTTTTTGTTCGTCTCTTTCCGTCATTTCCTGTTTTACTTTGAAGGTTAGTTTCTTTAATGTTCTGTGTTAGTTTTTCTTCCTGTCGGCCCTTCCCTGATGTGCATTCACTTTTTGTCACCTGTATCTCTTTCCTCACCTGTTTGTCACTCCCAGTCAATTCTGTGTATAAATAGTCCTGTCTTCCCTTTGTTGAAGTGCATGTGTACTTTAGTGTGTGTTCCTTTGTGAAGTTTGTGGCGGATTTGGGTCCAACACTGTAATCCACAAAGGTCAGTTTCATAAGTCCTCATGTTTTTAAATCAGTACATGTGACATTATGGTTTTTGGTTGTTTTTTATTTTATTTTGTAAAACATGCTTTTAAATTAAACTGAAGTAGACTAACTGTTATTTAAAGGCTGCATGAAAATTCTCTGCAGGTTAGTGGAGGATAAACCGGTTAGTTTGCTCTACTGTGATGGGTTTAAAGTAAAGAACAGTGTGTGACCCAATTAAACCCCTGATTATACACATTTGCCTGTTTAGAGGCAAAGTCACCCTCTACAATGTAGGCAACAGAATATATAGATTTTTTTTCCTTCTTTTTCTTTAGATTCAAATTGAGTATAGTTAGAATTTTAAAAAGTTAGACTAAATTTTGTTTTCTCATCTACTGATATTATTTATTCATTATGTTAAATCTAGCTGAAGGTTCAGTTAGCATTGCACAAAAATAAAAATAAAAACGCTTTTTACTTTCTTGCTTGGAGTAAATTCCAGAGCCTGTACTTTTTTACTTTTACCTGAGAAATAAGTTAGATCAGTACTTCAACTATTACTGGAGTATTTTTAGATGTAGTAGTTGTACTTCTACTTGTACATTTGCTAACTGGTTAGTTCTAGGTGTGTTTCCCCCTGTTTCCCATCCACTCGTTATCCTCAGTCTTCCTCTTCTTATTGTCGCATCGTCCCCATTTGCTGTGTGCGTCCTTGTGTATCATGGTTTGCTTGTAAACTCAAAGTTGTAAATGTTCTTTTTTCCCCCTTCTGCTTTATGGTTCCTAGTAACTAGATTGTGAGTTCCTTCTTTAGTTCACTCCTTTTTGATTTGAGTCCTGCGTTGGGTCCTACCTCTTCCTGCCACACAGCCTACATGACAGTTTATTAGTTTACTTTTTATATTGGTTTGAAAGAGTTCAATGGAGTGGTTAGCAATCACACTACATGTGCACTGTTCTTAAGTCAAACCAAACCCTGCCTGGTCTGACCTTTTCAATGGGCCAGGACAAAGTAGGGTTAACCGTGCGCACACATAATATGCAGTAATCACACTAAATTTGAAAAAACTGGTGGTCAGAGTTATGTTTACTGTTCAGATTCTTCAGCTAAGTATAAATTACTTAATGTGAATACAGCCTAAATATATAGGCTTTTTGTGCATGTGTTTGGTCATAAACTAAACAACTGGACAGCTGTTTTAAAAATAGCAATCAACAAAAGGTTAAAGGACTCTGTAAATTACAGTTGAAATCAACCCGAACTCAATCGACTGATGTATCAGGAAAGCACTAACCAAAGAGCCACACCGCCAACAAGCTAAAATCAATCAGTCTAAAGTGTATTGAAAACTTTATTGAATGATTCTTCATTTGGGATTCATAAAATGTGTTTTTCCCATCAACTGAACACACCTGATGTTTAAGTATGTCAGTGGCCTCAGCCGACTGTACTGACTATGCAGAGATAAGCTAAAAGTCTCGAGAGGTGGTGGCCATTTTGTGGCACAGTGTACTATGAACTTAAGATAATTCTTTTCTTCCCAATGTCTAAAGTAACTGATCTTTGAGCTTTAGTTTTGATAAGTAATCTCCATGTGAGAAACTGGATGAAATCAGCCCACCTCAAGGATCTTATGTTTCTATTTGTTGGCGGCACAGCCTAGAAAAATATTCAGCGATAATCAATAAACACTTCCTTGATAAACAAGGCTGCTCTTAATACTCTTACTAGCCTTAATTTCAACATTAAATGACCTGCTTATTGCTGACTATGTGCCTCAGTTTATCAGAAAGCTGTCTGATCTTTGAACTGAGTCTTTAAACCTTTGATAGGTGGCACGCTTTGGAAATAGACACTGAAAATGCATTCTGTTATTTTCCAAAGAATGGACTGTAACTGAGCAGTGAAGATTCTTTGACAACACAAATCACCATTTGGAACTGATCTTGACCTGCAAATTTTTATTTATTTATTTTTTAAATACAAACTTTTAGTTTAGGTGTTATTGGTGTTGAAAAATGTGTAACTGCTCATAAATGATCACCATACTTTCTGGGCCTTTTTAAGTAACCAGATGATTCATATGAAATGAACCAAAGGGAATGACATGAAATGACATACATTATCAGGTGCACTAGCCAATGATAACGGGAAATAAGCAGTAGGTTCCCATTTGTGGAAAACTATTTTTCTTTGCTATAAATCTCTTAAAGTTATTTTGGCTTTAATGAGATTAGATGGTCCAAATGCCCATGAAGTAACGTAAAGAATGAGCAGAGAAAGAACTAGCATTTATTTAGCTGGTAAGGACTTTACTATGAAGTAAACAAGGAAGCGTGAAAGGAAACTGTTCACATATTAACCACAGACTAAACCACGCTGAAAAGAGGTCAGTCACAGACAGGCAACAGAAGGGCTGGGGTAGTGCATGAGTATTGCATGCTTTCACTTTGCTCATTTAACAAAAGAACTATGAGTACCTGTGCCACTGTGTTTGTAAATCCTATGTTCAACACATTCGCTGATATTTACATTCGGGTGTTATAGACAGACAGCTGGTTTACATCAGATTCAGGTCAGACACCAGTCATTTTGTTAGAGTACGTGCCCTTTACTGGCAGTATACTGTAACTATTCTTTGATTAAAACCAAAAGTTAATGAGTGACTTGCATACTAGAGATATCTGAAGGAGTACAATAAAGATAAGAAAATAATTTATCATTTCAAGGGAACACACAGTGGGTGTCTTGACAGAGCATCTGCAATAAACACAGAGTTGTCTAGAAAGGGCAGGTACTTGGGTAACAAGTTTTGGTGCAGTGTAATGTGGTACTATCTGATCAAATATGTGGCAGTGTCTCAGGTAAATGTTGTAGCATCCAAACTACAGGTTAGTGTTATCAAAAAAAGAAGAAGAAGTAATAAATTATATATGATAAACATTGAGTATACTTCCTTACTTTACTTTACGTGATATGTCTGATTAATTATCAGCTACTTGGAGACACTTGAATAAGAACAAGTTTTGCAAGAAACAAACAAACAAAAACCCTACACTATAAGTAAATTTCAGAGGTGTGTAAGTAATTTTAAGTGCATAATTTCATGTATTTTACTGGAAAGGAGACATAAATTACATTGTAAGTAGTTTTAAATGCTATGTTTATGGTATTTTGGAGGAAATTTTAAGGAAACAAATAATATTTTCCATCTGTCATCCTTTGCTGTATTTTTGGAGGGGTGCAGGCCTTAATCTTTCCATTTTTTATGCTTATTTTTTAACATCTTTATTTAATATTCATTATTTTATGTGCACAATATATATTCTGTTATCCATTTTTTTAAATTACATTATAATTTTTCCTTGCTTTCCCCCTTATTTGAGTGTAGCTACCTGTATTTTTAGTTAAATATAATTACATAATTTTAAACACAATACATTGAAATTCCATTTAATTATATGAGCATTGAGGCCTTGCTCTTGGGTCATTTTTATAAAGTGTTACCTTTAATCCTACTGAGTTTGACATTTTAGGAGTTATGAGTTTGGGTATACCATTTTTAACACTGGGCACTTATTAGGTAGACCTGTTCAACTGCTCACTAACACAAATCATCTAATCTATCATATGATGGGAGCTCAATGCATTTCAATATGTAGACATGGTCAAGACGACATGCAGAAGTTCAAACTGAGCATAAGCAGGGTGAAGAAAGAGGATTTTAGTGATTTGAATGTAGCATGGTTGTTGGTGGCAGATGGGCTGATCTGAGAATCTCAGAAACTGCTGATCTGTTGGGATTTTCCCACACAACCATCTGTTCAAAGGTTTACAGAGAATGGTCCAAAAATGGCCCAGTGAGCAGTAACTCTAGGTGAAAATACCTTGTTAATCCCAGAGGTCAGAAGAAAATAGCAAGACTGCATCAAGTGAAAAGGAAGGCAACAGTAACTCAACTCAACTAACTGGCAGTTTGTCAGCTTTCATGGTGCCAAGAGGATAAACTATACATTTTTTTTAGATCAGATTTCTATTTATAACTAATTAGTAATAATGTAATGCTTCTATGCTAAACTATGATAAAAATCTACATGATACTGTCTAGTCAAGCTCTGGTTATTGATACCATTTTTGCATTCAGGCTTTTGATGTTAGATGACATTTTTCAGTCTTGATGTCCTCTTGTCAGTGAAGATACACTGGTTTCCGACTTACTGTCATGTAGCAGAATTGTTGTGGGATCGATCAGGAAAGGAAAGGAAATGCATGAAACAGAAAGGATAACTATATCTGAGCAATACTCCATACCTGAGCTTAGACCTTTGGGCTTGTGTTCATCTTGCCCCACAGTGGTACCCTTCGTGGTGGATCTTGGAGGGGTGGTGAATCCAGGAGTGGTAGTAGTTTCTCGGATTGTTTGAATACTTGCATTTAAAGTGCTTAAGGTGATTGTTGTGTTGGTGGTTTGGGCGATGTCGGTGGTGCTGTATGTTTGGGTGGCGCTCGTGGGAGTAATGGCTGTGCTGGTGTTTTGAGCGATGTCAGTGGTGCTGTTTGTTTGGGTGGCGCTCGTGGGAGTAATGGCTGTGCTGGTGTTTTGGGCGATGTCAGTGGTGCTGTTTGTTTGGGTGGCGCTCGTGGGAGTAATGGCTGTGCTGGTGCTTTGAGCGA
This sequence comes from Rhamphochromis sp. 'chilingali', assembly GCF_963969265.1. Classification (NCBI taxonomy): domain Eukaryota; kingdom Metazoa; phylum Chordata; class Actinopteri; order Cichliformes; family Cichlidae; genus Rhamphochromis; species Rhamphochromis sp. 'chilingali'. The sequence goes on along the minus strand of NC_137930.1, from coordinate 36,337,714 downwards.
TGTCAGTGGTGCTGTTTGTTTGGGTGGCGCTTGTGGGAGTAATGGCTGTGCTGGTGTTTTGGGCGATGTCAGTGGTGCTGTTTGTTTGGGTGGCGCTTGTGGGAGTAATGGCTGTGCTGGTGTTTTGGGCGATGTCAGTGGTGCTGTTTGTTTGGGTGGTGGTGCTTGTGGGAGTAGTGGCTGTGTTGGTGCTTTGGGTGAGGTCAGTGGTGCTGGTGTTTTCAGTGACACCTGCTGTTGATGTCTCGTTAAGGCTTGCAGAAGTTGAAGGTGGTGCTGTGGAGGTTACTATCTGTTTTGTTACTGCACAGAATAACAGCAGACCTGCAATTCAAGACAGGAGATTTTTGTAAGGTGGTGAGAATGTGATATATGACATTCCTCCTGCTTTCGAATGTAGACTTTGGAATTTTCCTGTCCTTTCTTTTCTCTCTTAAAATGATGGTAAACTAGTATTTCGGAGCTTTAGAAATCGATAGTAACGTGGACCCCTTCCATATGTACCAGGTAGGATTGAGAATGTTTTAGCTGATAAGTAGAGTGTCACACTGAAAGTTCTTGGTGTTAAATGAATTTCCAAATAGAAATTAGAGTTAGGTAGTATTAACCCCGATTCTTGTGTCCCCGTGATGGAACAGAGAAAACTGACTCATAGTGTGTTAAAACATTTATATTTCTTTTTATTCAATCATCTTCCGGAAGAGAGAGACCCCTACACAGCCCGAACGCCAGTTGCAGGATCTCTAACATTTAAATTTGCAACATGTGTGCTTCCTGGAAAGTCTTCTGCTTTTGGAATTCATGCAATCTGATTTAGGTTGTATATAGTTTTATAGGTTATTGATTTTATTTACTTCTCTGACTGATATTTAGTTAAAAAAATATAGTGTGCAGCTTTATTTGGAGTTTATTGAACTCGTGCCAATTAAAGGTACAATTTGGAAGCTGTTTTTATTTGTTTACAGGCTCATACTAACAGTACTGGTCCCAACCCTGGCTATATAGTAGGGTTGCATCAGGAAGGGGATCTGGTGTAACATCAGTGACAAATCAAATGTGTAGCTTCATCTTTGGTGACCTCTTGGAAAATTAGAGAGAAGTTGAAAGCATCTATTACTGAAAGTATTGATCTTTTTTGTGAAACAGTTTGGGTGTTTTGGCAAATACAACACTGAGCTGTTTTCAAGGACTAAAGACGGTGAGTTTGCATGCACTAAACTATGTTAATTATATAATAAACCCATTAACTACATATAAAAGATGAATTTAGGCCTCCAGGTCTGAAGCTAAAGGGGGAAGACCTTACATTCTTTCTAATGTCCTGTAGGCTAAAACTGATCGCAAAACTGTCAGACTGCACTTTTTTAAATTTAAGGTAGTTCTAATGTCACTTAGGTATGAACAGTATCTCACTTGCTTAGTCGGATTGAAGTCAATTAATTTTGCACAACTCCAGCTTTTATATATACAGTCCCCATCAAAAGTTTAAGACCACTTGAAAAATGGCACAAAATCATACTTTGCATGGTTGGATCTCAACAAGGTTCCATATAGAGCTTCAACATGCAAGAAGAAGAAATGGGAGTGAGACAAAATATTTTTCTGAGCATGCAATTTATTGAATACAACGCTTAAACCAAAAGAGTCCGTTTTACAGCTGATCAAAAGTTTAGGACCACACCTAAAAAAAACCCTGTTATCCCCAAAGGTTCTCAATTGGATTTAGATCAGGGGAACATGCAGGATGGTCCAAAAGAGCAATGTTATTCTCCTGGATATAGTCCCTTGTTCTGTGTACTGTAGCGTTGTCCTGTTGAAAAACCCCATTCGTTACTGCACAGATGAGGGCCATCAGTCATGAGGAATGCTCTCTGCAACATTTGGACATAGCCAGCAGCCGTTTGATGCCCCTGCACCTCCTGAAGCTCTGTTGTGCCATGTAGAAAACATCTCAGGTGGGATCTGCTTGTCTTGCCAGTAACACTGGAAACCATCAGGGCCATGAAGGTTAAATTTTTCTCATAAGAGAATAAAACTTTCTTCCATCTTTCATTGTCCCATGTTTGGTGCACTCTTGCAAAGTCTAAATGATCGGTTCTGTGGCGTTCAAGGAGACGAGGCCTTTGTAGACGTTTTTTGTTTTTGAAGCCCTTCAGTCTCCGATGCCGTCTGATGGTTATGGGGCTGCAGTCTGCACCAGTAACTGCCTTAATTTGGTTTGGGGATTGTCCAGTGTCTTGACAGACAGCCAGTTGGATCCTCTGGCTCAGTGCTAGTGAAATTTTTTGGGGTCTTCCACTTGACTTTGTTCCATAACCCTCAGGATCATTTAAGAAGTCCCAAATGACTTTCTTATTGCGTCCCACCTCAGCAGGGATTGTGCGCTGCGAGAGACCCTGCTTATGCAGTTCAACAATAACACCACATTCAAAAAGGGAAAGTTTTTTTGCCTTTGCCATCAGTACGTCATGACAGTGTGACTACCTGACAGAAAATGACAATGAATCCACATTTGCACAGATTTGGCCTTTTAAAGGGATGTGGTCCTAAACTATTGATCAGCTGTAAAACAGACTGTTTCGGTTTAAGCATTATTTTCAATAAATTGCATGCTCAAAAAATGTTTTGTCTCACTACCATTTCTTCTTGTTGCATGTTGAAGCTCTACTTGGAACCTTGTTAAGATCCAACCATGCAAAATATGATCTTAAACTTTTGACCGGGACTGTATATTTCATACCTCTTTGACCACTACCATTGTGCAATCAGAATGTAGTTGGTCATGGTTAGTCATGATAATTTATCTGGCAGAACCATGAAAAAAAAAAGCTCTCCCCATCTTTTGATTTGAAATTTAACATGAATAAAAGACCAGAAAGGCTGAACGTTTACAGTCTGTGTAGTACATATTTCATCACAGACACAGTCTTGCCATCAGCGTTTCTGTCAACGTAAAGGAAGTCAGAGCAGGGATCTAGTATGACGAATGTATTATTTCTTTCCTCCTTCGATTATAGTTGTTTGATCACAATTTTAAAAGTTTAATTTAAAAAAGAGAATCTAATGAAAATAAACTATCTACTTATCACCAGTGGGAGAAAGAAACATTAAAGTGATGATGCAGTACTTTGTGATAAAGATTCAACCCAAAGGTTCCAAAATAGTGTTGAGTCAAAAAAAGAAAAAAAACAACACATTTCCTGTCTGAGAGCTTTAGCACCACATGTCATCATCACTCAGTTTAGACCGGTAGAAATGTGTCATTTACTTCCTTAACAAATCAAACACTGAAAAAGCATTGTGTTGTGTAACTTCTAGCAGGTCTGAGTTTAACCTTCTTACACTGAAAGTTCACTTCTAACAAGCTATTTGAACCAGTGAAAAGAGGCATTTTAAAAACACTGCAAAGGCTGATTTCACCAAAGAACCTTCAGTTCAAATAATTTACAGATCAGCTACTGAAGGGAGTAATTTCTGCACTTATAATCTAAAAAAATACTAACAATAAACATGATAGTTCACATGGCTCTTCAATCACTTACTAAAGACCTTTATCTTAAAAACAGATAGGTAAATCAGAAAGGAGCCTGTTTTGATGTTTACTTACATGTTATCAGAGTTTGACGACTGACCCTCGTCATAGTTTTCCTTTAGCTGTATGTCTTCACAAACACTTTTGTGGCTGTAGCTTTGTGCTCTCTGCTCCCTGTAGAAAGCTGTAGTGTGTACGGCTGCTTGTGACTGTAGGTGACTAATTATAAAAGCCTGGGGGGGCGAGGCTTCGTGATGTCACTTCACTTTTCAAACCTCATGAGGCTGTGTTCATCAAAATATGAACAAGCGAAGACAGGAAGTCTGACTAGAAATTGCAAAATTCATCTGTATTTGATTTTTTATAATGACTTCATCTTCATTTTTGATCTAAGATACGCCTGTAACAATTCGGAGATGAAGTTTTGTCACTTTAGTATATTACAAAATAAGCCTTAGCTGTAATCTTGTGTTTTGAATATCTGTGTCATTTATTCTATCTTATTTGGGGCTAGTGTATATGTAAATAATTGATCAAACCTTAAACCATTGATAATTGTAATTATTATTTTGTACCAGCAGAGAGCAGCACAAACATTTAAAACATGGCTCAGGCCTTCTCAACCAGCAGATAAGCTTATAATATACAACAGCGTTGATATACTTATAGACTCAAAGGTGTGAAATAACAGTGAAAACAAATAAATACTGTGTGAAAGTCTTCGTCCACCTCTCAATGCTTCCAAGGAGTCAGACTTGTAATGTTTTTTAAAAAGTGGTCCTGAGTAATAGTTCTCCAGGTTTGGACGTTGGCTGATTTTGTTTTTGTTCAGCCACTTAATAAGACTGAACCAGTTTTTAATTGTATCTTCAGGATGTTGTTACTATAGGACATCATTTGTTCCAATCCGGTTGTTCAGTCTAATGTCACTAGCCGTGTCTGGGTCTAAACTCCGCTGCAGGTCCATATATCAAACGATCACTGTGGCATTACTGAGAGTTGAAAAACTGTCTAAAGTCTTTCATCTTTAATAAAATGATCAGCGTTCTGCTCTACCAGGTGTAACAATTGAGTTTAACATCCAGGCATCCATGAAAACGGAATTTATGACATTTAACGGAGTTAGAAGTTAGCAGGGAGTTAGCTCGCTAGCTTCTATCTAAATACAATATAGCATGTCCTGACTGCGGGGTTTTGGAAACAAATTAAAACGTACAGCTCTGTTATCACTTCCAGCATAAATGAAGACAGAAAACTAAACAGCAGTAACGTTTGTAGGGTTACTGAAGTTGGGCTAGCTGGTATATAATGATGTGCTGCGTGACCGCTAGCGACACAGCTACGTTAGCATAATATAAACAAGCTAACTTTTTTTTCCACTCGATAAAAGTTACCGTGAGTGTTCTCGGTGGTCAGGAACAAATGTAATCGCATGGCAGGATGCTGTAAAAGGACCAAACTTCAGCCAGGAGAACAACTGAGATAATCCATCCACAATACGAGGTTAGTCATTCATATACTGCTGCATGGGCTGGGCTGTAGTTACATCCTAAGGTTTTAAAAACTGAGCTTAAATAAATGATTAGCGGTAATAAAAGCCGAGGGAGGTCAACAGTGATCACTGACTGTTTTAGGAGCTTTTTGAGATCAAATAGAAGAAAATACATAACATTAAACATGTTAACAACACAAAAGCCATATTAAACGCAGACTACTTTAGACCCGGAAGTAGGATTCGTCGCGTCATCACTGAACAACCGGATATCTGTAGCTTAAAACTATTTATTGTATCATGGTCTCTCCTAAAGTGTTTTTGTGGATAATTGACTCCGTTTACATATAGGGGCTTTTCCCATACTTCACTGAACAGGTATGTGCCACCCTGCCTAGACCTCTTGCCCCTCCTTCACCCCTCCCCCATCTAAAATTTTCTACATCTGCCACTGGTTGAATCTATGAAAAACAGATAAAGATATCACAGTCTGAAGAACATACATTTATAATTTTGTACTAACAAGGTGAGTCTCAAAGAGATGTTTGCTGAAAATTTGGCATGCCTTGCATAATGTGCAACGTGGGTCAAAAGACGAAGTGGCAGGCCTAAAAAATAACCTATCTACTATCTATGAAAGATGCATCTGGGCCTTCAGGTGATACAGTTCTGTATCGATGGAAGGAAGGCACCGTCAAGAAGACAGAAAAGAAATTTTGAGGTACGCCAGATTAAACAAGAACTGGACTGAAAATCCAGTGGGCACAAGTCAGATGGACTTGTGGCCACTCCCCCTTGTAAACTGTTATTCCACATTGTTATTTATTGATTTTTACATTTCAATAAATCACTGCACATGTTTCCTATTTTCCCAGCAAAATGTAAAGAAATGAAGGGTGACTCAATACTTTTTTATAGTACTGCATTGCTCTACACAAAAGAGGTAAAGTTGTGCAACTGTTAATTATCCTGTTGTCTGTAATTTTTATACTGCCCAGCTATGCTGTCAGCCTTTTGTCTTTTTTATCAGCATCATTCTTGCAAGTATGTCTAGGATTGCATACTATTGTTTGCATAATACTGTATGTCTTACTGAATTCCACACTTCAATATCCCAGCATCAGTCTAAAAGGTCACCATAAGCTGAGCCATCTGTGATGTTCAATATAAAGGCCTGTAGAATTTTAGATGACTGACACATTAGATTTAGATATAATCTGTCAGAGAACTAGTATGACTCAGAACTTCCCCTATGGTTTCATAATATGTGCATGTGAGATAGTCAAGAAAAGAAATGTTTAAATTTCAAGTCCAAGTCTCCCACTGAATTTATTAACAAGTTTTCTAATGCTTTGTATCTTGTTTTGTTTAATATAAACAAGACCTTAAACATAATTTGTGATCACTGTAGGCCTCTCTGGATTTTTATTAACACTGTTAATGGGCCGTGCATCTTTAATCTCAGTTTTTAAAACCTCATGGTCTAACTACAGCCCACAGGCTCATGGATTGCCAGGCACTAAATATTTATGATGTTTTGAATAATCAAGATTTGGATTCAATAATATTTGTATGGGTAGGTGACGCTGAGAATCAGGATTTTTTCATAGCCAGTCATCCAGACCATGCAGCAGGATATTACTGACTAACCTCATGCTGGGAACGGATCATCTCAGGTCAGTGTTGGGTAAGTTACTTTTAAAAAGTAATTAATTACTAATTACTAATCAATATTGTATTTAAAATACTTATCTAATTAGTGTGTCTGAAAAGCAACTTAATTACTCAATAAGTAATTTAACTAAATACTTTTTAAAATCCCTATAAACCTTGAGTGGACAAACAATAGAAATTAAACTCTTCGAATAATAAATTTTTTTTTTTAAAAGACGGAGACTCTACAGCAGCGGTCCCTAACCTTTTTTGTACGCAGCGGTAGCATCTCTTCCATAACGTAGCATGCAATCATTTTTTTAAGCTCACCTTCAGACTCTTTCTGTGCTGCTGAAGTAAAATCTAGTTTTGCCTGCTTAGCACGAGTTGCCGTGGTGTTATCCATGGATGATGAACAAGGATCAAGTGTTCGTCTATGCTCTTGTGTCAGGCGCTTCAGTAGATTACTCGTGCTATTAACAACGGCCGATAGTTTTTTCTCCCCAAGAGATAGCTTACATATTACTGTAATATTCTTGTCTGCTTGTTTCAGAAAAGTGAAGAGTATGTCCATTTCATAAAACAGCCACTCGCTTCAGCCGAGTCCGACATCTTAGAAGATAAATTATTGAAATTAAATAATGATCTTCAGCGAGTTTAATTATTTTACAATGTAACGCAAGTACATTGTAAGTAACTGTAATTAAAATGCCTAAAAATGAACAGTAATCAGTTACTCTACTTTTTCAGTGGAAAAGTAATTACAGTAATGCGTTACTTAGTAACGCGTTACACCCAACACTGTCTCAGGTGTTCTCTTAACTGAACTTTGGTCCATTCTTTTCCCTGCCATATGATTGCATTTGTCTCTGTCCATTGGGGACTCTCAAATTAACTTTTTTTTGACAGGAAGAAAGCTAACATTCACCCCCCACTTATAATAATAATAATGGATTGCATTTATATAGCGCTTTTCAAGGAACCCAAAGCGCTTTCCTTAGCTCTGTAGCTAGCCATCAGGTAGCACACCATTATATGCTAGCTACCCCAACTAATGTAACCATAGTAACATTACTGCTGTTTAGTTTTCTGCCTTCATTTACGTCTGAAATGATAGAGCTGCATGTTTTAATTTTTAGTGTTTTAACAATCCCTCAGTCAGAGTGTATAGATTACAACGAGCAAGCTAACTTTCCATTCCAAGCTAACTCGTTAAATTTCATAAATCCTCTTTTTTATTACTTTATTGTAACATGTGGGAGATCAGACACACTGAACATTTTATTGAAGTTGAAAGAATTTGGGCCATTTTTAACTCTCAGTGATACCACAGTGTTTGAATTTGGGAATCAAAGAAGAGTTGAACCTTTTGGTCTTATGTGTATTGTGGTAGTATTGCTGGTAGTCAGTGTTGGGGAGTAACGGAGTACATGTACCGCCGTTACGTATTTAAAATACAAAATATGAGTAAATGTATTCCGTTACAGTTACAGTTTAAAAAGGTGGTATTTAGAATACAGTTACTTTGTTGAAATAAATGGATTACACGGCGGTATTTTCTTGTTTCATATTGTGGCGGGTCAGGACTGTTTGGGTTTTGTTCTGTTGTTCCAGGCGGCAGCGTTACAGTTGCCATGATTACAGGGTGACGCGCGCCCTGTCTGCGACTGTGTGTTTCCTGGGTGAGAGAGCGCCTTTTTGTTGTGCTAAGCTAATAGGCAGAATGTCATGGGACCAGGTCATTGTGCTGTTTAGTTATTACTTGGCCTCATTTATTTGTCAATAATATTGAGCAAAAAACCCAATATCAGCAGCGAGGACAGGTATACCCACTTGTCGTCCTTCAACCTCTGCCTGACTAGGTAGTGTCCCGAAAATAATAAAGGATTTATTGATAATTTGAAAATTTTCTGTGGAGAATATTGTCTTGTTGCATCTCTCATTTCTACAACTTTGGCCAAATTTATCAAACTCCCAAACCATGACTATCCAGAGCTGAGACCAGGAAGCAGAAATGCAATCTTATAGGGAAATTATGTACCCCGCCTACCTAAAGTGAGCGTCTGTTATCAGATGTTGACAGTATCAAAAATGTGTGGTACAACCAGTTAACATTTTACATGCTGGTGTTTGTCCATCAGCTAGTCTTGGAGAAGAGTGAAGTTGTAACACACTAAGTGTGAAACCAAGCATTATAAACAATGAAAAATGTCTGCATCAGCCACTGTCTGTGCTTTTCATGGTCTATTTTTAATATAGAAACCATTTATATGTTTCTACATTCCTTTAGTTTGGCATATCTAGTCAGTAATATACTACCTAGTAATATGGTATTATAGGAAATTTATATTTATGTTTTTTATTTTAGAAAAAACTATCTGAGGCATAAAACCAGATATGGGCTGTACACATTGTTCCCCACATGTACCTTTATTTCAGCATTTCAAGGTGATGTGGAGGGTGGAGGAGAGTAAATCAATGACAGGTTTAGAGCTGTAACATCAGAACATTGTGGACACTTAGCAAAAACTGATTGGACAGGTTTTGAGTCACGTTCCAGTCATTGAGAAATAAAGATATAAGATATATGACAAAGAGCTTGCCATGAGCCTTTGAGAGCCAACTAATATATTAGCAGTGTTGGGGAGTAACGGAATACATGTACCGCCGTTACGTATTTAAAATACAAAATATGAGTAACTGTATTCCGTTACAGTTACCGTTTAAAAAGGTGGTATTCAGAATGCAGTTACTTTGTTGAAATAAATGGATTACACTGCGGTACTTTCCTGTTTCATTTTGTCGCGGGTCAGGACTGTTTGGGTTTTGTTTGACAGCTACGTTCTGTTGTTCCAGGCGGCAGCGTTACGGTTGCCAGGGTTACAGGGCGACGCTCTCTCTCTCTCTCTGTGACTGTGTGTTTCCTGGGTGAGAGAGCGCATTTTCGTTGTTGTTGTTGTTGTGCTAAGCTAACAGGCAGAATGCTACAAGAATGTAGCATCATGGGCAGTGTAGTCCGTGTTGCAGGGAGAATGGACTGCCATACACGTTATGGGTCTGTGAGCGCGAGGAGGGAGAAAAAGGGGAGTGGAAAGGTATGAGTTGTCATCGAGGAAAAACAGGAGCTGGAAGCATGTAAATATAATAATAACCACTTCAGCCAAGAAGAGTGCCTGACGAGCCCAGCTGTAAGTAAGCTATTAAGACTCGACTGCACACCGTGTTCATGTTTTCCTCCGAAAACAATAAGTTCCGTTGGAGCAGCCTTTCAACGCCTCTCTCTGTCTCTCGCTAGCAAACTTGACCCACACAACAAAGTAAAGCTATTTTTCGGCTACGAGCCGACAGGGACCCCGCCGTATTAGTCGGAGGTCCCTTTACTACAGTTCGGAGACGCGGACCTTCAGTAATAGTAATAAATCACACAGCAATAGTACATTCACGTTGTTGTAAAAAGCATGATAATATATTAAGTAATCCAAAGTATTCAGAATACGTTACTGTCATTGAGTAACGTAACGGAATACGTTACAGAATACATTTTGGGGCATGTATTCTGTATTCTGTAATGGAATACATTTTAAAAGTAACCTTCCCAACACTGTATATTAGTTACTATTTGTCACGGCTGGGCAGCAGTCGTGTGGTGAATTGAGAAAAGGATCCAAAATGCAGGCACTGGCTGGGGTGCGAGTGAGTGTTTATTTACAGAGGTGATAAGGTGACAAAAACAGGAGGAGCAGAGCGGGGAGTAAACAAACCTAAACTGGGGAAAACTAAAGAACTCAACTTAAACCAAACACGCACGGGAGGAGGAACAAAATGCACAAAGAAAGATGGCAGAGAGACGCAGACTGAACACCGGGTTACACAGAGTAATGCAGCCGGACCTCGCATTAACCAGACGACACAATAGAGAGCGCAGGGAAACACAGGGCTTAAATACACAGGGAGTAATCAGGGAATGGGCCACAGGAGGGAGACACAGCTGGGAGCAATTAGGCTAACGAGACAGGGGAGAGGTAAAACTGAACACACTGACATGAGACATGAACTTTCAGAATAAAACAGGAAACTAACAGACACAGAGAACCAGACAGGACACTGAACTTGACAGGCAGACTCATGAGCAGACACAATAACACCATGGACAGACAGAGAGAACACGGGCAGGCATGAAACAAAAACACTAACACATAGCAAACCTAAACAAAAGACAAAACAGAATAAACGAGAACAAAGAATAATATAAAGAAACACAATACACCGAGTCCTCAGACTCAGGACCATGACACTATTAGTTTGATGTAGACACAGCGTAAGAAAAATGTAATTCCATGAATAGTAAATCGAGTGAGTGCTCAGGCAAATTAGAGACCCATCAGATGTTCCCAGTAACTCAAATTAAGACCGAGCCAGCTGTGTAAATGAGCTAACATTAATGCAAATGTTAGCTGCAGGGTTTTTTGTGTGCTTAAAATAGTAGCATGTGGGTTACATGTTATCACTAACATGCAATTTGACATGAAATAACAATTTTCAATTTCGTTTTTCTTCTGACTGTTTAACCTAATAAAGCAAAGGAGACTTCCTCCTTAAAGAGACTTCCTTTGATTTTTATATTCTTTGCCTCCCAGAAATATATCAGATACAGTTATCTTGGAAAGTCAAAGAACATTTTATTTAAAACAAACAAACAAACAAACAAAGAAAAAACCCTATCAGAAAAATGTAACATTTTCTGAGGAAGTCTAATTAATTTGTTCTTTTGAACTAATGAACACATACCGCTTCTGTATCTTCGAGCCCCAGAAAGTGAATCAATTTGAATTTAAATCTTTGTAGTCCAAACACAACACTGGAAAAGATCTGAATATACATAATCACCTTTAGCTCATATATGCCTTCACTTGGCACGAAAGCTGCTCCTGCAGTTTCTTTGACAGCTGAGTAACAATTACATGGGTAGCCTACTTCTGTCTCAGCAATCATTTGTGTAAACTTAGCACTTGACTTATGTTGAATTAAATTGAAATGGCATGAAAGACAGTTTGGGTGGAGAAAGGCATCCATGAGCAATTTGTTTTTGTAAAGATGTGGGAGATAGGTGTTGGGCACTCTAAAGTGGGTACTACACTAGCTGCAGTACCACAGTTGATAGGTTTGTAGCTTGTACCTATCCGCTGGAACGTTGAAGACAATATAATTACACTGCAAAGCAAGACACAAGCAGGCTGGTTTACTCATGCATGAGGGAAATCTGGCTGGGGCCAAGTGTCGTCCCACCACCTAGCCTCCATCAGACTCTCAGCTAGGCTCCCCATAGCACTCCTTTTATTGTGGTTACATGAATATGCATAGGGTCATTAACATATAACATCTTACATAGGTATACATGTGAACAAAGAATACTGTATGTGTGTGTGTGTGTGTGTGTGTGTGTGTGTGTGTGTGTGTGTGTGTGTGTGTGTGTGTGTGTGTGAGTTCAAGGTGTGACCCTGTGAAGACTCTGGTGCTAGCTGGTACCAGGCGTCTAGCAGATCTATCTGAACAAAGGGCTCTTATACTTAAACAGATATACGTGTGTTTGCTATACCATATATCAGCAAGAGAAGATACGACCTCTCCTAGGAGGTGTGTGATCTATGCCAGAACACTCTGTAGAGGGAGTGAACGCCCTCCCCCTTCATGCTACACAGAGCTGTTACAGACCTCCTAGGATGAGACATTCTTTCAATCTACAAATGATTATACACTTCTAAGCATATATGGTTAAATATTTCTAAGCATAAATGACAATCAACAATACAAATCTAACAACAGTAGCTGTACTAGAATAGCTGAAATGTAGTACAAGTCTGATATCAAGTTAAAAATAAAATTAGCAATCATAAATGTAGCTCACTAAGGGTTTGTAATGTGAAATATTTAGTGTGGAGTTTAAAAGTATTCAGATATAATTAAAATCAAATACAATCATAAACATAGAATATTTTCACATTAAAAGTGCCACTAAGGCGGTATCTGATTAGATGTGCAGTTATCTAAATCAATCTCTCTTGAACCAGCTTACTCAGGTTCAAAGGTTTGGCTGTGCGATTCTCTGGAAAAGGTTTCGGTTTCCCTGAAAATGGTTCAAAAACTTGAACTGAAACTGTTGATTGACTGCCTGTGTCTACACCGGCGTGCCAATTTCATTTTTTAGTAGTGTTGGTGAAACAAGATAATGCAGATCCAGCATTACTTGTTCATTTAAAAGGATGATAATTTGAACTAGTAACTGATTATACTGACCATGAAGAAAATGATTCTTAAAAGATCTGTATGATTTTATACTTACAAATACTTACTAGTAATACAATCTACTACTCCATCTACTGTGGAGTGTAATTGTATTTTAGTGGGGTTTTTTATTTTAAAGCTTATAATTAAATCATTGTTTAACATAGTGTGTCATAGGTTTCCAGCATTTTCTTCATTTACATTCATGTTGATATATCAAAGGGGATCAGTTGCATTATAGCGCAAAATATTCTCCCAACATTATTTCCACCAGTTATAAAGACTCTTCGTAGTAAATATCATTCATTCTCACATTTCTCCTCTTGTTCTGAGCATTTAAAATTTTTTCTTTGGTTTTTTTAACATTTAAATTTAGACTGGGCACCAACTCAAACATTCTAATGCGGTGATGAAAAACTTCACTTTCATGTGTTCAAAGTGTGCTGGCTTATCCTCATCACAGTGAGCCAGTACATCTCCCTAGACTGTAGACATCTTGTGCCGTGCGCAGCGCTGTGGATAGACGTGTGTGCCTGGAGTGTGACTGTAGGTGACTGATAAGATTAGTATGGGTGAGGCCACAGAGAAAGAGAACTGGATGTGTTTCTCAGGAATTAAGGATGTGTTGCTTTGCCAGGGGCTGGCAAGTTTAACAGCACTTTTGCAAAGTGAAGATAGTGAAGTCAAAACTAAAACACAAAGACAGAAGATGAGAACAACTCTGTATGAGTACTTGCCTTATTCCTAATTTTTTTGTGTTATTTTTTTTTTAAATATTTGTCACATTTACACATTTCAGAACATCTAACAAATTTTAATATTTGTCAAAAGTAACATAAGTAAATACAAAATGCTGTTTTTTTAAAAAAAATGATGAGTTCATGTTTTTCTATGAAGAGAAAAAAGGTATCTTAATGTACCTGGCCTTAAGTCGTGTACTTGACCACTTTTTTTGGAAAGCTTCAAAGATCAGTTTCAGTATTCACACCCAGGTCTGATTACTGCCATATGCTTGAATAAATAAACCACCTAAATACAACCTGTCTGACAAAGTGAAGTAGACTAAGAGAGGTCAAAAAGCAACACATCAAAACAGGATCTAAAGAAGCAGTTGAAAAACAACATCTATCAGTCTGGGAAGAGTTACAAGGCCATTTCCAAGGATTTATGACTCCGGTGACCCACAGTGAAAATCAATATCCACAAAAGGCGAAAACTTGGAACAGTGGTGAACTTTCTCAGGAGTGGCTGGCCACCCAAACCTTCTACAACAGTGCATCAATGACTAAACCATTAGGTCACAACACAACAGCTACAGAACTTAAGGCTTATCTCGTTTCCGTTATGGTTAGACTTCATGAGTCGACAAGAAGAAAGAGAATCAGAATCAGAAGACTTTATTTATCCCCAAGGAGCAATTAACAAACAACCGAGCAGCATAAGTTGAAGATAAAGACAATAAGAACAGGCAATAGGAGTGAAATAATAAATACACAGAATATACAGTATGTACAGTTTTAAAATTACACAGACTGGCCTAAAACAGCATCCATGGGAGAGCTTCAAAGCAAAAACCACAGACGTACAAGACAAACGCTGAACTATGTGGAAGTTTTGATTCCCATTACATTTGGCATAAAACTAACACAGTATTTCATAAAATGAACATCATGAGAATATTCAAAAATAGCAGTGGTAGTAACATAGTGTGGGGCTGCTTTGCTGCTTCAGGGCCTGGATGCCTCACTGTAATTGATATATTCTGCTCTCTAATAAAAAATCCTGAAGACGAATGTCCAACCATCAGTTCAGGCTCAGTGCAGTGGTTGAAAGGACATCAGTTTCAGCTTTCCTTAAAGGGGAGAAATTACTCCACTGTAGTTCTGAAAGGAAGAAAGAAATGAATTAAGCTTGTTAGGTGAAGTCAGAGTGGCTTTAATGTTGTGAATTACACATTCAAGCGACAGATTAAGCGACAGACTCCTGGTTTGATTTTGGAAGGACATACAAATCCTTTGTTGTTGTGTAAGGGAGATCATTTGATGTAAAAATTTGCCAAATCAAACGTGGAGCTACCTCCTGTGGTGACCCCGACTAAATAAAGGAGCAGCTGAAAGTAGCTTTGTAGGTAAATTCAGAGTGCATGTATAATAAGCTGTGTGTTGGCTTTACACAAAGACAGTCAGCTATTCTGTTATGGAAGAAGTAACAGAGAAGGGTTGTTCAGCTTTTGGCATCGCATAAATGATGAAGATCTTACTGCCATGAATGTGAACTGAAAATAAAATGGACAGAGAAGAATAAGTTGGTCCTTGAATAATTTCTTTCTTTCCAGGCCGTTTTTAAAGTTTGGCATGAGCTGATCAAACCATGTGGAGCTGGATAGCACTGTCCCAGTTCAAATTTCTGGGAGTGATCATCAGTAAGGTCTTTTCTTCGACTTCCACTGTCACCAGTAACATGACACAACAACCCCTTTGAGAAGGCTGAGGAGAATCAGACATCAACTTCTACCAAATGCACAGGGGAGAGTGTGCTGACAGCACCTGATGGCATGGCTTTTTATCAGAACTGCAGAGAACATCATAGGCACACAGCTTTTCTAGAGAGAAGGGCCAGTGAAGGGCCTCTAATATTATTGGAGACCGCAACCCTCTTTGAACTGCTGCCCTATGGCACACATTGCAAGACTTAAAGGATGTTGAACAGCTTCTTTTCCCACAGTACTTTGAAGATGCACCACACCTTAAATACCTCTTTGTGATCTCATTAGTACCTAATTTTGAATCTTTGCAAACAGAGGACTTTCCCTCTGGTGGCCTTTACAGAGAAGATACATTTAAACCTCACTGTCAGGTATAGCAGGTGTGGCAGTGAGGTTTACAAAAAAAAAGAAAATAACTGCAGATTTCACATTTCAGCTCTACGCAGTGGGCTGCAGGCGAACCTTTGGCGAGCTGGGCTGCATGTGTCACACCTTTGCTTTAATGACTCAAAATAAAACTGAAATTTGTCTGCAACCCAAAAAGGGGGAAGTGAAAATGGAAGCGACACTCAAGCATAAACACAAGTAATTTAAGTAATTTGAAAAAAGTAAACGGACCTAAAGCTCTGAATCTGTTATTTTGAGAAGGGGATTAACAGGAAATGTAATTTCTACATTTTTCCATCATGTATTCTGAGCAGTAACACATTGCCTAATCATATGTTGCATCAGTCTGTGACTTCTATTATGTGCAGTATTAGTAGTCGTAGAAACAGTAGTAGCAAAAATCAGTATAATAGCACCACCCACACATTGGTGTTATGTTTAAGTGTGCAAACTCTGGGACTTGGAGTTTGTATTCCTTGTGCATATTTCAGTTTCAGAAGATTGTTAACAGAATTTTAAGGATTTGTGGTTATCCTTGCGGATACTTATTTGCCAAGTTCATAGATTACACTTTCAAGCTGTTTTTAAAATATATTGGCAGTTAAATCATACACCAGTAGAGAGCAGTATAGTTATTTATAACAAGGCCTGTGTTTTCTTTAATTCTTTAAAAATTATAGCAGATTCTGGATTATCACAAAGGAAAACATGATCATTGTGATCATATGTCCGTATCCATGCTGCAGCCTCATTATCACACAGAAACACACAGAATCTAATAAACAATGAACTATAACTTGGAAATCTAGGAGCTTAAGATAACTAAATGAACTTAAACATAAACCATAAACCATCAAAACATTTAAAAACTCAAAATGATGGGTCAAATGACACAGGATCATGAAAAAGCCAGATTCCTGGGGCTTCAGGGTATGTTTACAAATGGTATAATGTCCACTGTGGAATGAATCAAGTTGTTTGATAAATCTTTTTTTATTTTATTTTTTTATTTTAATAATGTATAGCAATTGTGGCTCCAGCAGATCCCAGGAACAACATCTGAGATCTATGTCCAGAAGAACACAGTCCTAGGAACTGGACAGATTCTGTGCAGGACCCTCAAGCTCCCAAGCCACCAGTAGAGGACCTGAACTTGAAGGATAAAGATCTCCTGCAGGAAATTTTTTTTAAAAATATAATATCTCTAAGGAAGTCTGTGGGCATCATTTTATAATAGACACAGAATAATATATGCACATGTTATTCACACTAAATAATAATTTTGCAGCACATCTCCCCAGTTTTTGATGCACTCATGTGCTACGGGCCACCATGACTTTTCAGTCTGAGCGCTGTTAACTGCTAACATGCAATCATGACAACACAGGCTGAAGCAGCCAGGAAATTGAATCTAATAATTTGTGTTCAGTTTTTATAAGGTGCATGGGTTTTTGACATAGTCCAGAAACTCAAATTATTCAATCATGGATACAAATTGTAGAAACAAACCACTGTACACCACTGTGTGCATTTGCAAATATGCAAAGGTATGCTTGGCTCAGAGTGATGCAAAATTGATCATTAGAGGCTGGACTCTTTGCAGACATCTACGTCCCCTCTAGTTTATTGTGACTGCTTCAGCTTGTCTCCATAGTCTTGTCTGTACATGCATCCTTCAAACTGATTAGAATGTGGCATTAAAGGAGCTACTCGTACATGTCTGCAACTTTCTGTGTTCACAGTGGCTAGAGAGTACAAGGCCAGGATTATCCTCAATCTCATGGATGGACATCATGAACAAGAAGCTGTTCCATTTTTAGTGTTTCTAAAAGATATATAGATACAGCACCAGCTTTATTCTCCCAGCATAATAAAAATGAAAATTCTGTATTTGGTGTGCCACCCCAATATTTTTAGTGGCACCCATATGGCCACTCCTGTGTAAACAATTCTGGAGGCACCCTGCATTTAAGCAAGCAGGACTTGCCATCAGATTGGACTGATCAGTTAACAAACAAGACCTAACCTCCTTTGGATTTAAAAAAAAAATCAATCTATTTTTGTTTCTTCCCAAAACTAATGAAGTAAAAAAATAATTTCCCCCAGGGATCAATAAAGTATTCTGATTCTGATTCTGATTCTGAAGTAACTGTAGCCAATGTAAATACGATCTGCATTAAAATCCTAGATTACATAGACCTCAGAGGGAGATGAGAATAACGGACGCCTCACCCAATGACCTTGCTGGGAAAAACTCCCTCTGCTCTCCGACCAATTGCCTAATTAATGGGCCTGGCGGCTGATAGCTCTGAATTAGTTTGCAAAACAAATGAGGGTGGCTGCTGCACCACTGAAACCTCTGTGGGGATGGGCAGTGAAGGAGGTGCTGTCATGAATGAACAACAAGACCCATACTTCTTTCACATTTGAGGAATAATTTCTATTTCGTTGTGTTTTATACCGATAGTCCAGAGGCTTTATTCCACTGATAAAAGAACAACGATTTACAAGCACAAAGGAGCAACAGGAGGGGTTTAATGTTCCTCCACCACAGTTCAACACAGGTGGACATTTGGTTTATCTGGAGGTTGAACCGGTGCCCACAGAGCCATTTTAGCCCTTTTTGAAAAAGAACTTTTTGCTTATACATCACAGGAGGTGTGTTGCTGCTGCTAAATACAAAGCGGGTAAGACATTAAAGGGATTTTCAGGTGCCACTTGATCAATAGAATAATGGGGGTAATTATCCCTCGAGTGGAGAAAGGTCTGCAATTTAAATGGACTGTTTGAGGCTGGAGTTTAGCCATCACTAGATTAAGTCCAGTGCGGAGGTGTCTGTTTTCTCTGTGCATGTAACAGAACCAACACAGCATCCTCCAATCATATTTGCTGATCATGCTTCTCATGAAGTTTGAAATAGAGGTACATGGTCATTTTACTGGAAAGCAGTCATCCTCCAGATAGAACTGAATGTGCTTAGTTAATGTCATGTGGAATCTACCTACTAGATTTTTACTATCATTTCACTAGAAGGGACAACAACGTCATATACAATTAGACAATGTTTGAAGCAGTTTGGGGAAGGTCTTAGTGAGGATCTCCCTCGTACCAGCAAAAGTAGGCAAGAAAATGAGAAAGAGGAAGGGGCAGTAGGGCACAGACATGGGAGCAAACAGGCTTATAGGGCAGCCAGAAATTCAAAAAAAGCTATCCCCAAACATGTTGTTCATGTGGTAACAGAGGAAGCTTATTTGTCCCAGTCCATGCAGTTAAGGCTGTAAGTTTTTGGACAAAGACACATCATTTTTATCATTTTCCTTGTGGTGTCCACCTCAGGGTAGCAATCAGGATGTGACTGAAGTGATGAAGGCAAAAGGCAAATCTAGTACTAGTGAGGTGGACTACTGTCCATTGACTGGTGGCAACCAGTGAATTTAGGGCAGAATGCTTTTGCAGTTTTCACCATCTTAATTTCCTGTGTTGTCATGTCGATATCTTTTAATAAGCTCTAAATTTTGAAAAACAAACAGCAGTGACTAAAATGTAAAAGTTATTTCATTTCATCCACAAGGGGAAAATAAATGCACAAAGTTTCAAGGAAGTGCATCCAGCAGTTGATGGATATTTCTTGCCTAAAGTAGAAATGTTTGTGCAAAATAAATTTTTTCAGAGTGCAGATTGATCACTTTGCAATGCTGTAGGATGAATACCGACTTTTTTTCCATTAAAAATAAAATATAATTTCCATTGGTGTCATCATTTTGTGCCCTTTTGTGTGTCGCTTTATCACCAAGAAGCCAGTCCAAAGCACGTTCGTGTCATGAGACAGTAATTTGTTGCTCTGGCCAGTGAGGATTTTCACGTATTAGCCATTTAAATCACGTGTTACTTAAAATCCACACAGAAATTCGACCCTGGTTTAATTCAACTCTCAACATTTTGGCCTCTATCTAAATTTTACAATTATCTCAAAGGTAATAAATCATCTCTTGTCAACTTGAGAAGTTCAGCAACAGGAAAAAAAAGATGGAAAAATATATGAAATTTCCAGTGGGCATAAACATAGCGTCAAATGACAAAAGGTCACATGGATATCCAGGGCAGGTTTACCTTTCTGAAAATGATTTGAAACATCATACAGCTGCTGCCAAATACAGCAGTCCCAGCTCTGCATATCTTAAATCGGCAATACTGTTGCTCTTTACAGTGTACAGAAGAATCAGCTCATCCCCTTCTACTCTGTGTACCGGTCTTGGAGATCACCCGAACTTAATGAGCTGGTGACCTTTCTCAGCATCATTTTGCAGACAGTCTATTGCAAAGTCATAATCTACACAGCAATACCAGATTGTGTGATTTGCATTTATATTGATGGGTTGGGAGTGTGATGTGATTGATGCATTGGCGGTTGCAGCGGCTGCAGTCTGGACAGGGGCTGATAAATGACATACTGTATCATCTAGGGGCCTTTTGGTCTCTCCAGCCAACTCAAAACATATTATTTCTGTTTCACATGCTGTCCTGATGAGGGTCCCAGAGGTCGCAGTGTAGACTGAGGTCAGTGTTGATGATCAATCAGCAGCTGCTGGGAGGCGATATCAACATAAGACATAGAGGGACATTGCTGCTCATTCTAACTGCTAATGACAATAACAAACATGTTATTAATGGGTGGCACAGCAACCAATGAAAGCAGTGTCACACATACATAATTAACCTTAACAGAATACTTTTTAAAGGGTGTCACAGTATGAACATAAGTAAAACTTTCAATTCTCTAACAGCACAAAATAGTTTTTAAACAACTATAAAAAACAAGTAATTCTTGTATCAAAAGGCAGCATGACAGTAGAGAAACGGGTTTCTCATTAGCACCCAAATCTGCAGATCTCAGAGCCTAATAGAAAGTTTCAGCTCATCGTTAACAGTCAAACTATACAACGTACCCTATGTGCAGCTACACGCAATTAGCAACAAATTGTTTAAATATAGCTGTATTTTCCTCAGAGACTGATAAAGACCAAAAACTGAGCTAAAAGAGACTCAAACATTGATGGCATAGGGACCCCAGTGCCTCTGTCCCAAAGACTCGTCAATGATGCCCTGGCAACCATCACTTACTAGGAAAAGGTGTGTATTCAGGTTAGCAAGCATTTGCTGGTAGTTGCTAATGTGAAATTGTTTGCAAAGAGGTATATGGTCATTTGGCTCTCGGCGAAGGCAGTCGCACTTTTCTCCTCTCCTTCCCCTTATCTTCCCTGCTTAGCCTCTTGTGTCCTTGTCTTGTCTCGTGTGTATTACTTTCCCTGGAACACTCTCTCACAGTCTGTTCTCTAAAACCTAAAAGAGAATTATGGATTTGATCAACTGGTCTGTTAGATTTGTATTGTTGATTGTCATTTATGCTTAGAAATATTTACTTATATATGCTTAGAGTTTTGTAATTAGTTGTAGATTGGTAGAGGTTTTGATCCTTGATAGTCTGCAAACTTTGTGTGTATTAGACAGCACTTTGGGAGCATGAGAGGTCATACCGTGTCTTATTATTTTATGGTAGGATTAACGTAGTTGCGTCTGTTCTAGTCTAAGTGCTCTTTGTTTAGATGAACTGCAGGACTTCCTCACCGTGTTATCTAGGATGAACCATCTAGGGTGAGGGGGAGGCTACCCTCTTCCTGACCAAGGATGTTTGACCCTTTGATCAGCAGTCCACACACACACACACACACACAGGCAAGGTACTCTTTGTGTATGTAGACGTCATATGTTAATGAACTTATGCATATTCATGTAACCTCAATAAAAGGACAGTGATACGGGAGAACGGACGAGAGCTACTGGGGTCAAGCGAAGGAACGGTGCCTGTCCGGTTCTCTCCCGTGCACGAGTAACATGAAGAAGCTTGCCTACTTGTGTCTTGCTTTGCAGTGTAATTATATTGTCTTAACGTTCCAGCGAATAGGTTCAAGCTACAAACCTATCATTAATTGGTCCTTCGAGAGCCGGAGCCCTGGAATCGCATTCACCGAGGGGAGGAGGGACACGCTGAAAGACTGACGTCAGCCAGGAAGTTCCTGTGGATTCGCTGTCTGTCTTTTCTCCTCGATGAATGGCGATCGGCGGGATTCGATGCTGATATTACACGCTAAGCAACACCAAGTAAGTTTACAGAGGCCGACTCTATAACCGTGTCGTTGTGCAGTCTCCGCCACTTTGTGAGGCGTTGAGAAGTTCGCTGCTTTGTGGAGCGAAACCCGGGTTCCTTGCTACTGTGTGCAGCAAGAGGTTCCTTACCGCTTTGTGGGGTAAGAGGTTCCTCGCTACTTTGTGCAGCGAGAGGTGAGTTCTCCGCCACTTTGTGAGGCGTTGAGAGGTTCCGCGGGGTCCAGATTGTGCTGGACAGTAGGCCTATTTTGTGTTGTTGTCATTGTCGTCGTCGTTGTTGTTGTTGTTGTTGTGTGAGTGTGTGCGGAGCAGAACATGTGGTCTGTGACACCGACTGCTGTTGTTATCATGGGTTTCTAAGCAACCAAGAGTGAGTCGGAGGGAGACAGACGTTTGTGCTGGACTTTGCTCCTGGCAGCACAAAGTATTTATGTAAAAAAGAGAGAGAGCGATGGCTCCTTAGCTGCGCGGGTTCACGCGAGCGCGGTCACGCGGACCTGAGCCGTGCGGTTAATCGCAGGCTTATAAATGGAAGAGATTCAAATGTTAGAAGTTTTCAGAAAACACACCAGCCTTGAAGAGCGTGTGGAGAAGGCCAGTCCACAGCACTTAAGATATGCTCTGGTGAATGGCTTTCCCCCCACCCCTTGCTGACACAATGTTTATTCTTTAGCTTGCCCTGATCGACAACAGCCTGTGTGCCAGACCATAGATTTAATTTAGGTGGATAGTTGTTAAAAGTAATCTACATTAAGCTTGTGGTTGCTCAAATTCAGTACAATGACATATGAGGTGAAGTGTTATAGATAAATATTTAAGCTAATGAAGTGCATAGAGGCACTTGACCTGTGTGAAAGACTGTCGTCTTATTATGAGCCATTGTTGAGATATACAGCACACCTGTGAAAACAACTAATATGCTGAACCCTATATGAAACATCTAAAAGTACGTGATGGAGAAGCTGTATTGAATATGAAAGTGTAAGACTTTGCCGCTGTGGGACGAGCATGCAACTACTGTGTGATGTTGCGTTGCGTTTTTTTCTTTTTCTTCTGAGCTGATGAGCAAGCTACACATTATCAGATCAAGAGCTGTCTGAGAACTACTCAAAGAGAGGGAAACAGAGCTAGGATAACTGTGATAACTGGAGTGTGCAGCGTTTCCATGAGCAGTTTTCCTGCATCTTGACTTGTGTGTAGAGTGTTCATAACATCAGCATCATGTTTTTGTTTATTTGTTTGTTGGGTTGAAAAATAGTTAAATAAACTGGTGATCATATTTACGGATCACCATGGCACATATCATCAGCCATGTGATTTATTTTTGCAGATGACAAAGTGAGTGTGAATGTGTCTGACGTCACAGTGTTTTTGTGCGCTGTGTAAAAGTAATTGCCTTTGATTGTGAGTGAGAGCGGTGATTCTGCAGGTCACCAGCTATTGTAACGAAAAAAAAGAAAAAAAAAAGAGTGAAAAAGAAAAATCATAGGAAAAAGGTTTTGTGTTGATCAGCCAAAAACAACTACAATTTCATTTTCTGCTTTTAAGAAAAGACTGTTCACAAAAACACACACAGAGAGAGAGATGTGTGTTGATTAAGCAGTGATGATAATAATGAAATGTCTTAGTTTGTCACTTTCAGGTGAAAAGCAGACCTGAATCAATTTTCCACATGCAGCAGTCGGAAGAAAGTTATAGTTTAACATCATTGGAAACATGCAGGCCAAGTTTCTGGCTGACTTATTTACAGCGCCATGTGTCTCTCAACCTCACAAGCAAGCAAGCTCTCACTCCTCCCTGAAGACAAGGAATGCAGCTCCAAAGCAATAACATGATAAAGAGACAGCAGCAAGTCCTGAGCAAAGAGTCCCAGCAAAGCAGCAGCAATGTGGACAAACAGTATCAGAGAAGAAGAGCAAACCCATCATCCTGACTGATCGGATGGATGGCACTGTGTTTACAACAGGCTGTGACTTCACTGTGCATGTGAAGAAAACGTTTGAGGAGAACTGAACAGTTGGAGTTTGACATTTGCCACCTGTGGAGTAAAATGGCAAGAAGAGACAGTGGAACACAGGACAAAGCTGAAGGAGAACTGCCGGCTGTTTGGACTGTTGAAGTGGGAGAGGACAAAAGAGTGAGAGGACAACAGAGTGAGAAGACTAGGTGAGAACACAGAGGAATGCTGTTATTTAATGTGGGAAATCAAAATTTGGGTTAGCAAACCTGGGGAAAAGAAAACTGACTGCTTAAGTTGGAAAATTGAGAAGGAGTCTGGATATATGCAAATATAAAAAACATATACATCATATACAAAATCACACACACAAGCAGAACATGCATTAACCCTACTAACACAAACACAAGAGAGCTCATGAAGATTAGACAACATCTTCAGCATGTGAGTCTGTTTATCATCTTGTCCAAGTCACTTAGTGTGATGCAAAGACCAGTGGACTCATAGCACATTAGTTAAGAAATGATTAAATAATAGCAGAGAAATGTGTAGGAAAGGCACAAACACCCATGCAATGAAAATTAGCTTGTTATCTTTCATCAGTGTTAAAATAGTGTCAATTTAGCAGACACTTGTTATTAAATACTGAATTTATCCAATGCAAAAAATTGACTCTCCAGGTTGCAGGACAACAGTTTAACTTTTGTGGGAAAAAAGATCCTGGTTTGACCAACCAGTGATCAGACAATAAATTTAGTTGTTAAAATGGTAAATTGGGAGAAGCTTCCTGCTTGATTGAGGCAGCACATGTAATTTACTGTATGAGGGAAATTGTCTTTTGTGATACTATTTTGAACATGCTTTTCTGTCGTCCTGTCAACTTAGTGGGTTAATAGCTGATATGCAAATTAGTTGATCGGTTTTAGATTAATGAAAGGTGATTGAATTCTAGCACGAGTGAATGAGATGTGTTGGAGTTTGTTGTGTGTTGAGTGGAGACTCTAAAACACTGAGTTTCCTGTTTTGATGTGCGAGTGAATCCTGTATTTAGATACACAACTCTGAATACGTCAGAACAAACTTCTTTTGTGAAGTGCATGACAGCATGTCACATGTTTTATGATGAAGGGAAAAAAGGAAAACTGAATAAAATAGATCTGTGGCCTAAATGAGTGAAGAGCACAGACCTGGTGATTAAACTCATAGCTAATAAGACATTAGGGTTATGTTGTGTGTTGTGCAGCTGATGGTTGGTTTGGAGTGAATCTAGCTGATGATTCTTCTCCTGTTGTGAAGTTGATGAGGAGTTTGTGTCATGACTTAACAAGGCCTTTTTATTTTGATACTTTCACAGTGCACTGAAAGTTTGGTTTGATAATCTCTGTTATTTTTCATTTTTATTTTTTGAACAGGCACTGATTTTGTTTGTCTATTTCTTTTCTTTAAGCAGATCTGCACGTCGGGAATTAAAAGTGCTATACGACCTGTCGAGAAAGCTGTTACAAGTGAGTTTTCTCCACATTGAAATGGGCTCAGGAGAAAGCTACTTATTGGGACAATATTAAATGAGAGTCCCTGTCCTAAAAAGGATTCAGCGATGTAATCCTATCTAAACTTCTTTTTCTTTTTGAAATGACGTCATTTTGCTGAGAGTGGAAACTAAATGCGACGATAGGTTCCACTATCAGCAAAGAAAGAAAGAATGAATGAATGAATGAATGAATGGAAATAGAATAAAAACAAACTGACTGACTGGTAAAAGCTGACAGGACTTGACCACGACTCAAGTTTAACCTCCACCTAGACAGGACAAAAGGGTGGATGATTTTATGTGTTTTTGTTACAGGAGCAGAAAGATGACAGCAACATTCGAGGTTGCATGATGATTTAATCTTTTAAATGCCATTTTCTCTGTCTGTGAATTTACTATGTGTGTGTTATTCACTACCTTGTGTTGCTTACAGAGGTAATGGTGACAAAGTATGCAATACGCCTGCGCAAGCGCTAACATTTGCATTTTCTTTTCTATAGCATTGCAGTTTTTCACGTGTTTGATCATGTGATTTATAAGAGGATTAGTTAATGTTTTTTTTACTATAGGATTTCTGGGTTTATATGTGTATGACATTCTTTCTACAGCTAGGGATGGCTAACTTTATGGTGTTTTTATGGCACCTCTGGAATGTGGATGGCCGACGCCTGCCCACCAGGATAATCAATGTGTGTTGCTAATGTTTGTTTTTTGAGACTGCATGTACAAGATTCAGCAGAAGCGGACAAGTGACATGAGACAAACAAATAAGAGATGCGGTGTTATGGAATAGTTAATATGGGCTCATTTGCTGGCCACTCTTGAGCCCATAAATAATATATGAGTGGAGTGACTTTGCTTACGAGAAGTCACTGATTACATTAATGTTGACTGAGTACATGGGATGATCCATGTCTGAGGCAAATTATGGTAATAATTGTAGTTTACTGATTTGAGAAAACCTGCACATGACACTTGTCTTGCTAGTGCTGAATGCTTATTACTTTTATGATATAATTGTTTACAGGTATGACGTTTGATTTCACTTCCAGATTTTGCTTTCCAGGCCATGATGGTGTGTATGCAGGCTCCTGGCAGAGCCAGGTGTTATGCAAAACACACTAACATTTTTATTGCAGGATTATAGGTCCAGGGTGGTGCTGCTCCAGGGGAGGAGATGCCCTGATGTTGCCTGGGATATGATCTAGCTAATCTTTTTCTTTAAGACTGGAATCCAGGTTTGGTGAGTTGACGCATGGGTGTGTCCATGCGTCAAGAGGTGGAGTGCAAGGATTAACATTAAACAATGTTTTTTATTATTGTTGCAGTGATTTGTGTGATTAGCCGTTTTATTTACAAATATTAAACCTATGCAAGTGGTGCACCCATGTTCAGATGAGGCTTTGATGGCCTATAAGTGAAGTTCACTGAACTAAAGAATGTGGTTTGATGATTGTTGACACACTCTCCAAATAGTTTGTCTTCCTAGCAAGGAAATACAGGTGCAGCAGTAATCTCCTGAGAAATCTTCAGAGGCCCAGTGAGAAGCGCATAGCTGACAGGACCAGGCAGTGGTTGAGGTCAAAGATCAAGCTGGTTGGGACCCATCATGAAATCAGACCTTGGAGCCACAGCAAGGACCATGAAACTGCCTGCAAAATAGAGGAGAGGATCGTCCACAAGATGGGAGAGAGGCTTCAGGAGGATCAGAGATCATCTTCAGCACAGCAGACATCACACAGAGAGCTGTGCTACTAAGCTTCCAGGAAATCAAGAGGAGACTTCCCACAGCAAGATTTTAAATACAATGAAAGATTCAATATTGACGCTGAGGAAGACGACTAAGGTGTACGACGTGCTCTGCCTTAAACCTTCAGCAGCGTTGGAACATAAACACTCAGGGGATGAGGAGCGTGCCAAGCTCCATCGACAGCGTAGAAGGAGTTCGAGGATGACATCATGATTCTGTGAAAAGCACAGGAACCAGAAGCTATGGTGGTGATAACAGCAGTTTCCTATGAACATCACCTAACGCTGTGCCACTGTACTGTGCATACGATGACACTCTGAAGGCTGCTGGGATCATAATAGCAGTAAGACAACCCTGCACCCTTTCCACAGAGGTGTTTTCTGCAGAGTATGGACAATGAAGGACAATGAAGGAGTCATAAATATCCCCCTCACAGGACAAAGGCCTGAAGTGAGGTAATGGGAGGCCATAAAACTAGAGTGCTGAGAGGTCTGCAGCTTTGGAAATAGCTGAGAACCATGTTGACAAACAACAAAACCAACTGGTATGTTTGAATGTTTATTCTACATACATTTGGACTCTGGTCCTATGGACAACGATGGAAACAACTGGAAGAGACATTCATGACGCCCTGCAGAACTCAAACCACCCTGCAGAGAGACATGTGATGTGCACACCTGGAGGAAGCATTACCAAGCTGAGATGTTTTTGAAAATGTTACTTTTTTATTTTCACTATTAAATTAACAATTTCTTTGTTTGCTCGTAAGATGCAGTTTGCCATGAGATGAGCTCAATGAATGGGATAACTGCTAATACATTTGTTGAACTGTGTACCTTTTCAGTAATTTAGGGTGATTTGACGTATGCTGAGTATAAAAATGTTTGCATTGAAACTGTCAGACATGAGGTATTCATACCTGGGAACTTTTCAGGCATAAAGGTCAAAAAGGGGGGAAATGTTAGATTTGTATTGTTGATTGTCATTTATGCTTAGAAATATTTACTTATATATGCTTAGAGTTTTGTAATTAGTTGTAGATTGGTAGAGGTTTTGATCCTTGATAGTCTGCAAACTTTGTGTGTATTAGACAGCACTTTGGGAGCATGAGAGGTCATACCGTGTCTTATTATTTTATGGTAGGATTAACGTAGTTGCGTCTGTTCTAGTCTAAGTGCTCTTTGTTTAGATGAACTGCAGGACTTCCTCACCGTGTTATCTAGGATGAACCATCTAGGGTGAGGGGGAGGCTACCCTCTTCCTGACCAAGGATGTTTGACCCTTTGATCAGCAGTCCACACACACACACACACACACACACAGGCAAGGTACTCTTTGTGTATGTAGACGTCATATGTTAATGAACTTATGCATATTCATGTAACCTCAATAAAAGGACAGTGATACGGGAGAACGGACGAGAGCTACTGGGGTCAAGCGAAGGAACGGTGCCTGTCCGGTTCTCTCCCGTGCACGAGTAACATGAAGAAGCTTGCCTACTTGTGTCTTGCTTTGCAGTGTAATTATATTGCCTTCAACGTTCCAGCGGATGGGTTCAAGCTACAAACCTATCATGGTCCACTGCATGTGGCGAATAAAATTTGAACTTGAACTTAGTGCTGAACCAAAAATCGTGCAATTTTAGACTTTTTTTTCTTGTGAAACAATATTTATAGGGGTTTGCTAACCTGTCTCTAGGCCTGTGTGAGTGAAGCCTTAGTCTTCATCACATTTGGCTTGCCTTTGAGGTTTTCACTTTGAGAATTTTCTCACATAAAAGTGAGAATTGGAAGATGTAAATCTCACCTATGTTTAGCTTGTCCACATTTGTTTTAAGTGCATCTAAAGCTTCAGCCTCATGCTCACACACTCTCCTGTCAGGAAATGGTTAAACTGATTTTCTCTGGCAGTTAGCGTCTGTCAAAGAATGAACACTTTGTGACACCTCTAATTCTCATCTGAGTGACACATGATTTCATCTCCTATCTTTTTGACTTTTATCAATTTTCACTTGTTGGCATTTTTGTCCTGTGTGACAGCAAAATTCCACATAAAGCATGCTGCTTCAGGCTTCTGTTTCTTGTTTATGTATTGCTGCATCAAGTGTGTCATTTTGCAGTGTAAAATAACATCTAAAAACCTCAAACTGCTTAAATAAAACAATCAATATTGGCCCAGCATGAACATTTACTGTGTTTTGTATCATTTGGCTTTAGACTATTAGACCTTGGAATCAAACCATTAAATCAAACAGATCTTAATAAACCTGAAGCGTCCCAGTAGCTATGCTAAATATATGCACAGTGCATATATTTAAGCTCCAGTTTGAACACATTCTCAATATAGAGTTATGTGAGAATGAAAATGCACCATCTATAAGTTTTTACATATCAGGACATAATAAAAAAATAATCTGGTCTTGAGCAGATCTTAAAATTAGGTAAATACAAGGCTACGACAAAATACAGAATCAGTGTGTCAAAGACTAGCTTACCCTTACTGCTAGGTAATAAAAGGGTAAGAAGCAGCCAGTCATGTGCTTGACTAATTGATCACGAGCAAGTGTTGGCACCTCTGTAAGAGCAGATCTTTGAGCTGTCATGAGCTGTGTGCAGGCAGGAACAGTGGACCAAATGTGCAGACACTCAGAGGCAGAAATGTGAACTCAAAACAGCTTTAATGCTCAACTCAAATGTAACACAACTGAAAATACCAAAACAAACTTTCACAGGCAGCCAGACAGAACACACAGCATAGGATAAGGACAATCATGACACAGACCAAAGAAAACACAGGGCTTCAAAACACAAAGGGAGCAATCAGGGAATGGGAGACAGGAGGGAAACACAGCTAAGACAAATCAGGGAAAACGAGACAAGGGAAGCAAAACCAGATACATTAACAAGACACATGGACTTTCAAAGTAAAACAGGAAACATAGCACAGACACATGGACCTGACAAGGGGATACAGCTGACAGGGGAGGCAGAGCAACTGTGGAACACAGAGACATAAACCATAAGACAGAGAACTCTAAGAAACCAAAAGACTAGAAATGATAAATAATATAAAAAAATCAAAGTTCAATAATAATGTAAAACTGAAAACTCTGGGTCGATTACCCAGGGACCCTAACATTAGCAGTGTGCAGTCTTGGAGCATCCAGGCATGTTAACACAATCCCAAGGAGAAAAGACATCATCAAAGATATTTGCTGCCCATCAATCTGGGAAGGCTCATAAAACCCTTTCCAAACTATGTGCCTCATACTTGCATAACTGCCGCAGTCACAGGAACTGTCTGACAACTAAAATTTGTCCAAACTGAGTCATGTGACAGGACAATGTCACATGCCCTCAGTCTGATGGAAATTATGTGGGGGACCTTAAAAGAGCTGTGCATAAACGAATACCTGTGAATTTCAATGGATTAAAACAACAACATAAAGAAGAGCGGGCCAAAATTCCTCCACAACGATGTGAGAGACTGAGGCTTGAAATTGTTTTGCTGCTAGAGGTGGTGCAACAAGCTACTGAATCTCAGGGTGTACTTTTCACGTGCTGCTTCTGCAGTTTGAATTTTTGTTAAATAAATAATCACATGGTCTGATAAATTGTCTGCTCTTCATCCCAGGTTTAATTTAAATAATTTTAGAACCTGGTAAGGACCAGGTGAGATTTTTTCATCATGTTCTGATACATAAAACCTTAGAATTCAAAGTTCAAAGTTTTAGTTCCTTTCGTACATGGGTGCATATATTGGAAATGTTTGTTTCTGGTTACTTTTACAAACAGCCCCCAAAGCTGTCCTTGAATTTCTGTGTTCAGGTTTGGTGCAGCATATTAATTAAGGTAATGGCAATCTGTTTTATCTGTAGTAATGGAATTACATATGAATATCATTATCTTTATCAGAGATGTCAGATATTTAATTGAGATACCATACTGTCATCAGTCTAAACCAATTACCTGTAGTGACTTTGTTTTAATTGACAGACATTTTCTTTCCCAAAGATCTGAACACAGCATAACCACACACACCCTCACACACACCCTCACACACAGGCACATGCTGTGATCATGCCTCATGATAAGTTTTGTGAATGACTTGGAGAAAAACTTTTTCTCCTTTTATTCATAGAAGTTTTGTCTATGAAAACTGCCAAAGGTAGTTTCAGTTGATCACCCAAGTAATTTATCCTGTTTGATTTTTTTCCTATTTAGAAGCAGATGAGTCTTGCGAGCTTCTTCATAATGTGAAAACCTGCTAACCCGTGTCAGGCCAGTGCAGACTGGCAGATGGTAGCAGTGGGTGCTGCAGTCTGTTTCCCACTGTAGCAATGCCTAGAAGGGAAATATGTGCAGGGATCTGTGAAATACAGGAACTGTGGCATTTTGAGATTATGACGAGGTCACTTTTTCTTTCTTACACTCAGTACTTTGTGGTAGGTAATAACTTTTTGTTTCTTTAGAGGCACTTAAAAATGCTAGAGAAAATAGGGCTTTGGTGATATTTGAAGATGCCTGTACATGGGTTTGAGCTACATGTTCATGCTATAGTTCTTTAGTTTACAAGGGTGGAAAGTACAGCGCACTTAGAGTATGTTTCTGGGTATGGCTGCCTTCTTTGTAGGTGGCAAGGACTTTACAGGATATTATGCTTGTCAGATGTCATGTTGATCCAACATTTTCCCTCAGTGATGGAAAAATTTTGTAGTGCTGATGGACAGGTTGGCAGACGAGGTCAAGCTAGAGTTTCCAATAATAATAATGTTTGCAGACAACATCTGTTAATCTGTAGTAATGGTAGGGGGCAGGTAAAAGAGAGCCTGAAAAGGTGGAATCTTTGGAGAGAAGAGGAATGGAGGTCAGTAGGGGCGAGACAGAATACATGTGTCACGGTACCTGGTCTGTGACCCAGTATGTGTAATTTTGTTTTATTGTTTTCTGCTTGTGTTATATTTATAGGTCCTAGTTTCGAGGTTTCTGTTCTGTTTCTGTGCCTCCCCTGTGTTCCTGGTGTCATGTCTCTTGTGAAGGTTTAGTTCTGTATTCTTGTTCTCCTTATTTGTCTCTGTGTGTTGCATGCTTAGTTCTGAGTGTTAGTTCTCTGTCACTACGTCTTCCCTGTGTTCCACGTCTAGTTACTTTTGTCTCCGTGTACTCTGAATATGAGTCGTGTGTTTGGGTCCTGCATCCTGCCTGCCACACAGCAAAACATGTGTAAATGAGAGGGAGACAGGTGTAACAGCGAAGCTGGAAGGAGAAAAGGTGGTGGCTGTGAAAGAGTTTAAATATAGCTGGGGTCAACCATTCAAAGAAACATTTTGCAGGCAGGATGGAGTGGGATGGACACGAGTGTCAGGGGCACTTCAGATGGAAGAATAGCAGCAAGAGGGAAAGAGCTTAACAAGATCTTATTGAGACCTGCTGTGATGCATGTTTTGAGATGGTGGCACTAATGGGGGGACAAGAGGCAGAGCTCGTAGTGTTCAAGATGCTGAGATTTTCAATGTTGTGACCAGGATGGACAGAATTAGATATTTGTACATCAAAAATATGGCAGTGTAGATTCTCAGTCATCCAGTTCATGGTAAAAAAAAAAAAAAAAAGAAAGAAAAAAAAAAGAAGACGTTCAGTCACTTTTCTTTACAAGCTCCTTAGATTACATGAGAGATAACATCAAACATATATCATGGAATCCTCCATCAAGGTCTTAGACCAGGGGTCCCCAATCTCAGTCCACGAGGGCCGGTGTCCCTACAGGTTTTAGATCTCACCCTGGGTCAACACACCTGAATCACATGATTAGTTCATTACCAGGCCTCTGGAGAACTTCAGGACATGTTGAGAAGGTAATTTATCCATTTAAATCAGCTGTGATGGATCAAGGACACATCTAAAACCTGCAGGGACACCGGCCCTCGTGGACTGGGATTGGGGACCCCTGTCTTAGACCATCTTTGTCCAGCCACAGGTACAGCAGCTTCACCTAAATAAAAGATTTCTGCAAAGATTTTAGCATCAGAAAGTCAAACGCTTAGAGGCTTTTGGTGACTACTGTATATTTGCCTGGAAGAAATGTTCCCACACTCATTTTCAAAATAAAAATTAGAGTGTGGAGTCAGTGCCAGACAGCAAGACAATCCTCAGTTTGAATTCACCAGTTCACTGGGCTTGATGTCACTGGTGATTCTAAATTGGCTGCAGGTGTGAAAGTGTTAATGGTTGGTGGTCTGTGTTAGACTTGTAACAGACTGGCCACCTCTTAACCTATGGCAGCTGCGATATTATCCAGTCCCCTGCAACCCTGGACAAGTAAAATTACATTATGACAGAAAAAAGGGGCAGAGTTGCCTCTTTTTGTCAAGAAAACTAAGATTTCTTGACATTTGCAGTGACATGTTGATGTTCAATCAGTCTGTGGTGGTAAGTGTTCTTTTCTATGCTGCAGTTCGCTGGGGAGGCAGCAACAGAAACAAGAATGCAAGAAAATGGCACAACCACAAACAGATCACAAGTTGGGTGTTATTGTGAAGCAGGCATGAAATATTCAATGTCTCGCCTTTGACACAACAAGGAGCCAAGATGAGCAGCTATAACAGTCGGCAACCAGTTGAGTCCTCTGTTACTCTACTGCCAAGAGCTGACAAACAGACAGATGCTTATTGATTGCAATGCCTTGGTCATTTGTTTATGTTTATAAATGAGATTGGCAGTTATTTGCAAAGTTTTGCCAATATGCCCAAGAGAGTTTGCAGTCTGTCCAAGCTTGACTGTGATTGCTTGGAGACAGGTTGCCCCCTAAAATGCGACCTCTATTGTCACCTTTTCAGTTGAAAGTGGTCACCCAGAGATTCAGATTATTGTACATGCAACCTTTTGGGAGACCAGTTGGTCGATGCAACTACTTTCTCTTCAATCGGTTCCTGAATGCAAAATAAAAAATAAAAATTGCACAATCACTGGTCATCCGCGGATTTTTCTTCGTTACGAGGAGTTTGTGATTCCTTGTGACTCTGACGTGACTGAGCCAAAAAGTAACCAGAATGAGCCCCGTGTTCCTTATGTAGGAGTAAACAGCTGAAACGCTTTGTCAACTATCACTTCACTTGGTGACTTGATTATGCACAAAATTGGGGTGTCAAATTTATTAAAAATAACAGTGAACAGGTTTACAACCAGCATGTTAAATGTTAAAGTTCATGACGATGGTCACTCACAGTGTCCATCTTTGAACAGAGGCGGTGGTTACGACACCAACTCTCTGCCATCTATAATCCAGTTTTGAGATCCCTCCCCAGACGCCTTAACGCCCACTCACACCCTGGGCCATCTGACCTCAGGAAATCGCATGATAAGGTGGGGCCAGGTTTCACAATGAACTCACCCGAAACCTTGGCTGATTGGGACCAACAGCCGTTTTCACACCTTGGCTCATGTGATTAGAGGATCATCAGGGGTCCTTTTGTCCCTCTTTGGGGGGATGCTCCCACTGGGTTTAAATCTGGGACTCTCCACCATTTGACCTTAGAATTGAAGAAGCTTCTCTGATGAGAGGTGAAACGTTTTCAAGCAACTTAA
The DNA here is from genome assembly GCF_963969265.1 of Rhamphochromis sp. 'chilingali'. Taxonomy (NCBI): domain Eukaryota; kingdom Metazoa; phylum Chordata; class Actinopteri; order Cichliformes; family Cichlidae; genus Rhamphochromis; species Rhamphochromis sp. 'chilingali'. The sequence continues at coordinate 36,302,897 of NC_137930.1, read as the reverse complement.
AGAAGTCCAGACGCTTTTCTTTGCAAGCTCCTTTGACTACGATGACCTGGATAACTGAGAACCTTCACTGACATACTTCATGACAGTACAATTGTTTTGGAAGTGTTTCTGGAAGAAAGCCTCTTCTCTATAAAGGAACATGGCAGCTCAGCTTAGGTTTGCAAAGTTGCATCTGAACAAACCACAAGGCCACTGGACCAGTGTCCTTTGGCCAGACGAACCCAAAGTAGAGCTGCATGGCTACAACACACAGTGCTAAATTTGATGAATACCAAACACAGCATATCAGTACAAACACCGTATACCGAGTATCAATCACTGTAGTGGAGGGTGGTGATTTGTAGGGCTGCTCGATTATGGCAAAAATGATAATCACGATTATTTTCACTGAAATTGAGATCTTGATTATTTGACGATATTTATTTAACCCTTTAAGACCTACCATAGAACCAAGTCCGCCAGAGCTTATATTATTTTTTTACATGTTGTAGTGCCATTTTTGGGAGCATCTCAAGTTGCTATACATCAATACAACTGTTATAGCCCATATTTTAATAATATGTATGCATTAAGTCCATAGTAATTACATTAATTACAAAAAAGTGCATTAAACTACAAAAAAATTGAAAATCATTTTTGTTTTTTTACATATATATTTCTACTTGGAGAAATTTAAGAGGTTTATCCCTCAAAACTTTAAATACAAAACGGTTGCAAAAATAGTTTCCCACCACAGGAAATTTATTTTGAGTGTCTTCATAGTTTTATTTTGGAGATACAGCAATTTTTATATACTGCAGGAAAAACAAAAAACAATCCTATGATGCAAATTTGCAAAGAAAACAGCATGTGCGTCAAAATAAACTATTTCCAGCAGTGCAATTCGAGTTCTAAGCATCCCAGAAACTATTCAGAAAAGCATAGGGTCAAACATGACTTATAAAAACACCAGTATAGGCTTTTAAGGCCTACAAGTACAAAATACATTTTCCGCGAAAATGACGTCACTTCCGGTTTCGGACAGGAAATGGTGGACATGCGATAGTTTGCGTTGACCAATGTGGGAAGTGTTACGAACAGCTGATCGGATTGGCAAAGCGTGTTTCTGGAATATTATGTTTTTGTTCCTGCAAGCGCTTTTTATGCAATTTTTGCAAAGCTATATGTGAAAGGAAACCGTGACCGAGGACAAGCTGATGGCATAAGATGTAAGTACAATTCCTCTGGTTTCATATGCAAAACAAATTATTGCACTAGCTTACGCAGTTCCGGTTCTACAGGGATTTAAAGAGTTAACAATAACAATGTATTGAATAATGACTTTAAAAAATAATATAAAATAGTGTGCAAATACTGATAACAGTGTAAATGTTTGCAATATAAAAAATAAATGAAAAATGTAAACATCTATGTTTAGTGAACTTTGCAGTGTTGCTCTGTGGTGCAGCTACGACACCGTAGCAAAGTTTACACACTGTGTCTACTTGATCCACGTCTGACTCCACGAACCCATAATGTTTCCACACCACTGAAGTTTTTTTACCTCTCTTTTCAACCAACGGCAGTCACTCTCCTCTCCAAATAACTTCTGCTTAGCTTTCCGAGCTTCCCTCGGGTCCTCTTAATTGTTGTGATGCATGTTCGAAATGCAGATAGGTGCGCTCGATTTGCCACATGGAGCAGCGCGAGAGTAAAGCACGAGGGAGGGGCTAATAATCGGCTCAGTCATTTTTAATGATCGTTGAAAGCCCAGATCGTAATCGTGATTAAAATTCGATTAATTGAGCAGCCCTAGTGATTTGGGTTCTTTTTTTAGCCACAGGACACGGGCACCTTGCGGTCATTGAATGTCTCTGTGTACCAAAGCATTCCAGAGTCAAAAGTGAGGCCCTGCCTGACAGCTAAAGCTTGGTTGAAAATGGATCGTGCAGCAAGACAATGATCCCAGTCTGGCCCAGTCCAAGTGCAATCCTGAACTTAAGCAATATTGTAAAAAAAAAAAGTGTGGACCATAATTTCTCCACAACCATGTGAGAAACTGATGGAGTCATCCAGAAAACAATTAATTCAAGTTATTGCTGCTAAAAGTGGCTTTACATGACTCATGCGCTGTGCTTTTTTTTTTTTTATAGGACAACAAAAAGTCATCTGAAGCCTTTTTCTAACGTCACCGTACTTACCACTCAAAAATAGTAATTTTTTTTTAGTAATTTTAGTAATTTCTGCATTTCTTCCCTCTTTTTAGCCCCACTTTTCTATCAATTTGCACTGCTTCACTATCCAATAAAGGCAAAAATGCCAGAAGTAATTATATTAAAATAATAGTAACACTTTTGGTGCTGTAAATGGACTGAGGTTTTCTTTGTTTGAGAAGTCAAAGGTGCTTCTGTTTAAGGTGGTGATGGTTTACCTAATTTTTCACAGAATAATTATTAATTTTCTGTGGAAATTCAATTATTTTTAAATATCAGTCTTTCAAGGATTTCTACTTCATCTGTTCGACTTCTCATCTATTTCAATAAGAATTAAGTAAAAAGAAAAAAGAAACTATTTCCATGGAATCTAATCTTTCGATACTATTTCATCGGGCACTGCTCACAGAGCAGATTATCTGTTTTTCTCTGCAGTGCTATTAAGCTTGAAAGAGTATTTGGTACTTTCATAAGTACAATGAGCATGGAAACCTTATAGTGCAGGTAATGTTGCTAAAGGCTTTTTCTGCCTTCACTGAATTTCAGAGACCTGTGAATTTCAAATAATGCCACACTTCTCTCCGTATGTATTCTGCACAGGATTGAACCTTTGAGGGACAAGCATAGGCTTTCCGTGCTGTCCCCACAGGTTTATAATCCAAGGGCAAAATAAGCTACAGGCTTTCCCCCCTCCCCCTTCTCCACCCCCGAGCACAGCCTCATGATCAGCAGCTGGGTTCTGACTTAAAAATGGGAGAAAATGGCTCATATATACATGTGTGGGCAGGGAGGGAGATGTAAACTCAGTTGACACAGTGAAACATCCATTTAGTCTATCTTGTCCTTGTCACATTTTCCACCTTCACCTACTTAACCCAAGGAACTAGGTATGATCCTACCTGTGTCCTCCATATGTTGTGTTCCTAATTTGTTTCCAATTCAAGACTGACAACAAAAAAATCCCACTCTGGGTAGACATAACAAAAATGTTGAACATATTTGGCGTGATCTGGAACTCTTCACACATCAGCTTGCTGTGACAACATCAGCTAATATTAGGGAGGTTTTAGCCATCTGTGGGTATGACTGCTCGCAGCATGGGTCTGACCTTCTCCTTTCTGACAGCTCCATGATGCCAAAGAGCTTTTTGGGAAACCAACAACATGCTGCAAGTCAGAAAGTTCAGCCCTCCACTCCCAGCAACTATCGCAAAAATGCACCCCGGCAAACGGTAGTACTTGAAATAGATCGAAGTAGTTTGCCTGAACATTACAGCTAAAACAGTTAAAGTATCTTTTTTTCTACTTATGGCCTAAAGTAGCTGGGCGCATATAAGGCTTCTGGTGACTTGGACTAAAAGGCAAATCCTTATGCAATCTTCAAACAATTATATGCTTTCAACTTTATAACAGTGCTCCACTTAATAAACCCAGTATGATGATTGATCTGTATACAGTAATGATCGCGAGCTGCAGTCCAACACCCCTGGAACCTTTGGAAGCAATATGTCTGTGAAGGTTCTCAGTCATCCAGGTCATCGTAGTCAAAGGAGCTTGCAAAGAAAAGCGTCCAGACGCTTTTCTTTGCAAGCTCCTTTGGCCTTTGGAAGCAACTTTAATGTGTAAGCTAAGCTCACCCATTAAAAGTACTAGATGTAACAAAGGCATGCCTAACCCATTTCACACCTGAACTTTTTAAAAAGGATGGCGATTGATTCCGAGCTACAAGAAACTGTTCTTGACCACAGTGTTAATTTGTTTCATATTTGCTTCATTGACTTTATCCTTCAAGGTCCCAATTAACAGTGGAGGGGGGAAACTGTAGTTTCACTCTAAGAAACTCTGGGATATCCAGTTTTTTATATCCAAGATCCACAATGCTTTTTATGGATGTTCTCATGGAACTGCGATTTCCAAGATCCAATGCAATAAATACAGAATAATGAAAAAAGGTGTTATATTAACCTAGGAAGACCATGTAGAACTCAATATAGAGGAAACAAATGCAACTCCACTTCACCCGGTAGCCCTCAGGAAGTTAAATAAGCCAGTCTGTGGGGCACAGATCTGTGAATAACCTCTGATCACTGGTTTGCAGTCAGGTTTTTACTAAAAATAAGGAGAAGTAAAAGCTACTTCTCAGCTTCTGAGAACTAAAAAAGATTCATTAAATATGATTGCCCCAGCTTATAGAATCAAGCTCAAACTTGGCCAAAATTAGGTCATGCAACGAGACAAAGATCCCAAGCACGGCACTAAGTCTACACCAGGATGTCTTATGATGAAAACAATCAAGGTGGGGAGAGTGGTGCAGAGGCGAATGACTGCAAACCTGAATGAACTGAAGAAACACTGTAAAAACGAATGTGCCAGAATTCCTGACACTGATAAAGTCATACGGAAGACCATTACTTCCAGTTATTACTGCTCAAAGTGCTTCAAGGAGCAATTGAATCATGGGATGTACCTGGGCTGTAATTACCTTGTTTTAAGACCTGCTAACTACTGGATAGTTTTCTGTTATATTCTGATATGTACAGCCTTACAACTGTCAGAGGGTATACTTTCTTTTCAGCAGGACTTATATAACATTCCTTCATTTTCATATGGACACACACAGGATGCCTCATCCAACTGGATGAAGATTAACCTGAAGATTAATCTGGCGAATGTACATCTTCCACATTTGCCAGTGTTTGGCAATAATATTAAAAGGAACATCAATGTGACAATATTAACCTCAAAAGCAATTTATAGAAAACTCAAACTCTCCAGCTTCAGAGCAACAAACAATAGGCTCTGGATCAAACAACATTAGAACAATAAACCTTACATAAAGGCCAAAGATGTCTAAAAAAAACATTCATTCAAGGTCATATGCTGATGCAGTTGATGGTTTTTGAAGTTATCATTTAACATATTGGAGGCCAGTTTTATTAGTTATTGATATTAAACACATATTAATTCTACAGACGATTTTGCTGTTTAATCTTTGAGTCTATATGGTTGTGAATGTAACTCATGTTACCCAGTGATATTTTAGTTTCTGCTTTGTGCACAGTATAGATAGAATCGCTTGGTGATTCTTATATAGAAAACTGACTTATATAGGAAATATTTAAACAGATTTTTTTGCCACATTTAAAAACATAATAATTTCAGTGTTTGTAACAGTGCAGCCCTTAGCGGCTGGAAACACAGTGAGACAGACCAAGGCAAGTGTAGTGGAACAAAGTATTTATTTGCTATATGGCTCTCCTTAAAACAATTAACTTGTCGAGCTTCTTCACAGCACAAAAATCCATCCTCTAATGACAACTGGCAGCCTTAAATATGTTCAGCTGTCACAGACTTAACCATTATTCCACTCTCAGGTAAATTCTTAAATCCCAACCTTCCACCACAGTATACAATATATCAATAAGAATAAATAAATACATAAATACATCTTCACATTTACATATTAATAAATATTTCACACTTTAATGTTACACAAAACCCAATATTATAAAAACCCAGAAACCCAAGCACAAAAAGATTCACCACACTCTCTTTACCAATGGTCTCTCCCGGAACCTTTAAATGGTGTCTGGACCCCCGGGGAAACATTTGCCCAAACACCTTGAAGAGGACACAGGCAAGAAAGGTGAGTAATCATTAACTTACAAACACTTATTTGCACCACTTTTATCCCTAGATTTCACACACACATTTGCATTAGTTTTCCTTATTGGTAAACCTTAATCACAATCTCAATCACCATTCTTCTCTCCTGACAGACAACCACCACATTCCTTGATGAGGAGCAGCTGTGCAGGATCTGAAACAAGGCCACCAACTGATTTTAAAATTCCCAATAAATAGTCAATAAATATTTAAACTTCTTGTGTGCAAATCCATGCTTAAAGTGCAATGCTCATAAAGTGCTTGATAAGGTGCTTTTAATAAAGTGAAAGGTGTGCTCTAAAGTGCTATACAGACAATACAATATAAATAAATGCAGTAAGGGAGTCCTCTTCCTTACAGTGTTTCATTAGAATCACTCCAGATGTCGCTTTAGTCGCCTTATTGATTAACATAATTTTTTTTGCACTGGAAGTATTTCAAGTAGTAATTATTAGTGGGGGAAATGGAGAAGAACGTGCACCATGTTTGGGGTAAAATTACTTGTCGGCTGTAAATGTGGAAATCACTCTACTGTCCCTGCTGAGAAGCATCTTTTTTCCATTTATTGGCTTCAACAACAGAGATATTCATCACTTAAGGTTCCCAGGTAATTTCCCAGTAACTGTCAGTAGAAGACAGCCAGAGAACTACATTTACTGCACAAATGGAGTTACTGTCATGCTCAATATTAGTTTATTTAGTGAAATGTTCTCACTGTAAGTGTCTTTATATTGCATTCACATTTTATCCAACGTGACATCAGATTGAATTTCTTGATGGAGGACGACGGGCCTGGTCGTGTTTACATTTTCCCACTCGAGCTCTTGACTTACACAAACGCCCCTGCATCTTCAGTTTCTCTCCCTCGCTCACGTATGAATATAAAATGGCTTCAGATCTTCAGACAACACGCCCGCACAGGCACTAGCCGAGATGACTGTCATTACAGTGCATCTTCTAAGTATTCCAACTCAATCAGAGGTGATACAAAAGGCCTTATCAGAGCTGACGAGCTGCCCTCTCGAGTCCCCTTCTTCCTCCTTCTGCTGATTGCAGCTATCAGTGGCCGTGTGGGTGCGATGCTGCCTGATAACTATCTTCTCTTCAATGAGCCTGTCTTTCATGTTTATGCTCACAGAGATGATGTCGCCCGAACGTGTCACTGCACAACACCACATGGTGTGCACACGCAAAAGGCTGAATGTTAAATGCAGTGCTCTTAATGAATGGATGTCATTAGCTAAGTGCAGAGAAGTTGGTTTGTTTTCTTTATCTTCTTGCATCACCATATGCAACACTTTAACCTCTTAAGCCCCAATGCCCCCTGATACAGGGGCAAAAGGCAGGAGATCAGTTAGGCTTGGGGCTTAAGAGGTTAAAAGACTGTTTGTATTACGGATGTTATTTAGCCTTATACATTTATGGTGTTTGGTGGTAAAAAGCAAGAAGTTACATTAATGATCACAAGTATTGAGTCATTTTGCTTCCAAGTAGTCAGCCTTTCTTATTATTTCTAAAGTGATCTTGAGCAATAGTTCTCCAGGCTTTCTTCAGACATGTTTAAGTCCCTGTTCTATGAATCAATCAGCATGAAAAGGTTTGAAATCAAAGGATGAACCAGTGTTGGGTCTGCACACATCAGACAATATAGCAAAGAACTCATTTTACATTGTATCTAGGGGCTCTTTGTTAGTAGCAGCCTGTCAGAAAACCCCATAATCTCTCTTTCACTGAATCTATGAAAAAAATCACAAAAATGATAAAGTTTTACAAACATGAAAGAATATTTTTGTACCAGCAAGGTGATTCTTAAAGAGCTGTGAGCTAAAAATCAGGCATGTATTGACATGGTTTGCAAAGTCTCCTTAAAAACATTTGAGGAAACTGAACAAGTGGCAGGCCTAAAAAATAATCTACAGCAGATGAACAGTATCTGAAAGTCATATCTTTAAAAATCTCTTAAGGAAGGGAAACAGAGAAAAAGGATGGGGTGTTCCAAATTACACAAGGGTTGGACTGAAAATCGGTGGAACAAGTCATGAATCAGCTGAAAAGTTTGCTTCACCTTTATCAGTGTGTACAGAGGAGCTTGGGAGAGATGTACGACAGTGAGCCGATTACAACAGCTTCATTTTTCAGCATGGCAGTGGGATCATCATGGCAGAAAACAGAATAAAAGGCAGCCAACATCCAAAGAATAGCTTTAAATGTCCTTCACGAAGCCTGGAGAACTATTCCTGAAGACTACTTAAAGAAGCCATGCATGAGCGAGTTCAGGCTGTGTTAAAGAAAAATAGAATAGAAGTTCTCAAATGTTGAGCTCAGTAAAATTCTTTTCATTGCTTTTTGCTCTTGCTCAGTGACAGGTTGTAACAGTGAGTTGAAACTAGAGTGACCAGAACCCAACAAACTAAATATGGAACACAGAGCATGTTTGTGTTACTAATGAAGATAGGCATTTATTATGTAAAGGACATGTTTTATTTGAATGTGACCTTCCTAATTCCCTGACTAACTGAATACAATGAGAATTAAAGGAAGCTAGATATAAATCTCATGGGGCAGGCTTCTTAATGTAATTACAAAAATCTCATTCACCTCCATATTAGGATATATGCCAGCCTCAAAAACTAGTGACTCTGATCTTCGCGCGCTTTCATCCTGTGCATAATAGGCTATGCACAGGATACACTGCAGATACATTATGAACATTCAACAACATGTTTTGTCGGTGGGTTTAAAAAAATATTCTGTACATGGAGAATTAGCAATATTCAAATTATTAAAGTGAAATTCCGCTTGTGCTGGTTATGGCCTCGTTTTGGTATATTATGTGTTGGAGTCTCTTTATAATTATCATTAATTAACTTCAGAAAAAAGTCTTAAAAAAAGGAAGGGTTTATCAGGAAGAGAAATGATCTTCTGTTTCCTGTCTTCTGAGGGATATTTTTCAGTAGATTCTCCATGTTTATGCAGCCTGCATGAAGTCAAGCATGATCAGAGCACACAGGCCAAAGTGTCAGAGATCTGCTTTTTGTAGTCCATTGTTGACTTATAGTTTAAACTTTGCAGACTCACTGTATTCCATCGTATTATTATGCAGTGATCCTCTCAGCACTGCAGTTCCATTTCAAATGTTATTATGAAACCTCTCTGACCCTTTCTTGACCTCATGATGTTTTCTTTCAAGGTCAAGAAAAAGTGACTCAGAAAAGATCTAACCCCCTTTTGACTGCTCAGCTGCAGCTCTAGTAACTTGAATACTTGCACTCTAATAATTATTTGCTTCTTCATTTTTAAATTATTCACCTTTTTATAATAATCCGTGTGTGTTTTACCAGCCCGGTAGGCCTCCTGAAGTTTGTTTTATTGGTGTGTTGTCCTTTTATAGGGCTGGAGTAAATCAGCCGAGACAGAAGACTGATGAGTCGTTTGTCCCACTGAAAACTACTTCCAGATGAACAGAATCAGCTTTACCTGGAATAATGAGCATGCATCAAGACATGCCAAGATGTTGTGCAAGTGCCGTTAAGCAGTCAGGTGAAGCAAATTTCAAGCGTATCTGATTCAGATACGCTTGAAACGCGCAATGACTGAGATTGTGTCAGTCATTGCGCGCAAATAATTGATCTAATTGACCATGGCAGTTTCATCTTTAAATACCTAAGTGATTTCTCGCGTGCAGACTAGACAGTTGAATGTGTGTGTGAGGATAAAGGTGATCTTTCTGGTTTGTGTCTGGTTAAAGTAGAAAAAAAAATAATCCAAGAAAAAGAAAGTCTGTTTAGTTTGTAATAAAAAAAAAAAAAAATCAGGAATTGAGCGCTGAAAAATTGTTCTGGCATACAGCAAATATGGCAACTTTGTCTACCAGGGCAAACAATATGTGATGAGCCTGCATGACCTGATGAATGGAAGAAAATTTGAATGATCACATGTAATCCATTCAAAAATTACCATCTACACTGTTCCTGATTGGAACTCTGTTCATATGAACAGTTCGTTTTTTGCTTTGCAACTCGCTTTGCTTCGTAAAGTTTTTTAAACAAATTTTCAGTTAGTGACCATAAATAAATATGTACATACTGTCATATGTACATTTTTAATGTTCAGGTATTTGTCAGATTGGTCACATTTCTATTCAGGTTGTACTGTGTGCAAATTCAAAATGTGCTGGGAAAAAGGTGCATGAGAGCACAGCACTGTCTGTGTTTGAGAGCAAGACGTTGTGTCTGATGAGGACAGATAATTGCAGTCAGTGTTACGCCTCAGTGGGTGTTACAAAGCACAGTGATTTTTAAAACCTGAGGGTAATGACAATAACCATCATTATGCTGACCCTTCTGTAGTTGAGACAGCTCCCTTAAAAGCCTGTCATACTTTTTCCTACTCATTATGATGTTAGAGAGAGCAGCTATGGCCTAATATGGTCATCCCATGCAGGGACACAGCCAAGAAAGTTGCTTAAGAAAGTGTTTACAACCTTTAAATGATTGAGTGTGGTTGTTTATGGTCTCTTCCTTCTTCTTCTTTTGGCTGCTGCCTTTAGGGGTTGATATAGTGGATCATCTACCTCCATCTCTGGCATCCTCATCTGTCACATGAACGCTCTGGATTTCTCTTCGTTCCTGTGCTGGACTTTATTTTAAATTGAATGTTGAACCTGAACGAAAGGTTTGTTTGCTTTTTCTTCATTGTACTGTCTGCTTTAAATCCTGCGTTTGGCTAATTCTGCAAAAACAACCAACGAACTTACAAATAAAGACATTGAGCAAACAAACCAAATATATGCTGTTTAAAATATGAGCTCATATTTTGGTAAAAGCATAAGTTAGGTCAAGAGAAAAACTATGGTACTAAAGTCAAAAGTGTGGCAGAAAAGTACGTAAAGGTGGTTCAGGACATGTTCAAACACAGAGAGCCTGTGGTGAGGTGTGCAGGGATACAGATGGTTCAAGGTAGGGGTGAAATAATATCAGGGATTTGCTCTGAGCTCCTTCTTGTTTGCAGTGGTGATGGACAGGTTGACAAGTGAAGTCAAACAGGAGTCTCTGTGGACTACAACATTTCCAGATGATAATTGTGTGGTTTGGAGGAGAAGTTAAATCACATGGCAATATGAATAAAATATCAGGTAAATAAAGCAGACTGTTGAAGATTTATGAAAAACTCACCGCGTGAGGAGGGCTCCATTATTCTAACCAGCAGAAGCAGGGGCGACCCTTCTTAATTATTGATGCTGAGAATCTCAGCATTTTACCAAACACATTGACATTATCATCTTTTTTTTTTAAATCATTTTGCAATCATCCTCTATAAACAGCAGTTCACTGTTGCTGTTGGTTGGTTTTCACAGAAATACTTAGCATACATGGTGGGTACACGTGTGAGAAGCCAGAATTCAAATGACTGGCCTTCACGATGTTTTGAGAGATTCAACTAATGAGGCCTGCTGGCCCCAATTTGCAGCTTTCCATATAATATTTAGTATTTCTTGGAAAATTCCTGATCATTACAGGTTGTATAAATCTCCAGCCTTTTCAGACAGGAGGGTAACCAAACGGTCTTTAGAAACGCAGCTGCAAGAACACAGCAGGATGTTAATACTAGGGACATCTAAAAAAAGGCGATTATCAATTTTCAATAAAATGATCATTTAAGATGTTGAAAGAAAAATAATCTCATAAAAACCATAAGTAAGGTGTTTTACTCCCCATGTTACAGCTTTAAAACCAGTCATCCTTGCATTCACAGATAAAAAGTTACCAAATATTTATTTTGATTGGATCCAACCCTCCTTCTCTTTCGCCAAGTGAGCAGAACATTTTAACATAATGAGGACTGATTTTACAATTCTTATTAGAGAGTGATGAGCTTTGAATGATGAACAAGAACCTGGTTAACATTTAAAAATGATCAAACCTTTGTTTAAGGTATATATAGTGCTGTTCAAACTAATTCACGGTAATAAGTGTGTGGTTGGGGGACATGTTTACATCAGCATGAAGTTCTTGGAACTGCTCTCAATGATCAGAAAAATCTGTATTTTTCACAGAAAGTTTCAGCTTTGGTTATTTTTCACCTAAACTTTAGTACGTACCTCTTTCTAGCTGGACCTCCTTTTGCCTTCAGAGTGACCTTAATTCCTCATCACATTGGTTTGCCAAAGTGCTGTAAACATTCATATAGAAACATCTATATTTACACTATCCGATTTGTATATTTAAATAGCATTAAGAACAAGGATAAAAATGAATTTAAGTGGGGACAAAGGACCTTCTGAACTGCTCAGCTCTGCAGCCCTGTGAGGGCCTCCATCTACAGTATTATAACTTTTCCCCAACCTAACAAACTGAGAATATTCTATCAGGAAATCTGTTACCCAGGATCTCTCAGTATGAGGTGCTGGAATATATTCAAAAAAGATTCCTACAGGCATCATAGATCTTGCAGGTATGTGTTGATCTTGTGCAGCATGTAGAGGAACACATTACTCTCTCTGTTCTGATCCTGGAAGGCCAATTGGAATGGGAACCAATGCACAAGTGACTAGTGGCGGTTTTTGATATGGGCGACATGGGCGGTTGCCCTGGGCAGCATCGTGGAGGGGGGGCATCATGGCATTGGCAAAAAAAGTTGGTTGCATCCATGCTGCCCCGACATCATGCCAGCGGATTTTGGGGACTGCACGGGCACCGAAAGGTTTTCTATTGCCCATTTGTGAGGAGTAAGGGCGACCTCCATTTACGAGGTGCGTCTGCTGCTTGCTGCACAGGGAGGAGAGGGGCATTAGCCCTTTGAATACTCTCTCTCTCTCTCACCATGTAAAATATTCATCCGGTTAAATTCAGTGTGGTTCCGCCAACAGTTTTCACAATAGGGCTTTGGAGTTGATGTCACGCCGCAAGGTAATGTGGGAGCGTGGTGCCATTTTCCTGGGCCACGAATCAAAACAAACACACTGTGTCGGAAGGACGACTGCAAGAAACATGCTTAAAAGCAGCTCAAAAGAAAAAGGACGGTATAGAGACCGATTGCGTCCGGAGGCGAAGCGACGGTACTTGCAAAAAATGTATGCACATAAAATGAGTGCGTCGCAAATGTGGACCCGTATGAAATACGCCAGTGGAGTAGAGACCCAGACAACTTACTGCCATTGTCCTACCCCGATATCTTTACGTACCTTGTTTGTGGAGTCAGCACATACACGGCAAACCAGTTTCGTAATTACATATCGCTGGAGGCGCACATCCAGTTTACTAAAGGCTGGATGCAAGATTTGGCTATTTTCAAGCTGCCAACCTGTGAGAACGTCGTCATTCAAACCAAGCTAAGTCAGCTGGAGTGCGTCGAGTATAATAGCCATTGTCCACCCCCCACCACAATTAATGTTATATATTTATCAATGAATTGCAAAAATCTCGTTGTCATATTATGTGTCCATAATTGCAAAGTAGATGCAAACTACTACATTGATAATCCGGTTAGATATTACTTAAAACCCTTTGGTTGGGGTGGGGGTGGTGTTTACCTCCGACTAGTGCTCTTTGTTGCTGTCGTTGCGTTCGCCGTCTGTGACGGTCAGAATGTGAAGTTCAAATTTCAGATTGCCCCATGTGTAGCGTTGGTACCCAGTCAGGATTTGTTTGATCCATTTTATAGGCAAGCTTCCCTACAGTTGTGCGAAAGAATTAGCAAATCTCTACATAGCACATATGTCTGCAAAGTCACTCAATACGATGTTTGTTCGCAATTTCTATAACCTCCGAGCGCATCAACAATAAAATTATTAAGCTATAAAGAGTGATATGAACATATATTGAACTTACCGGAATGAAAATGTCTGGAGCACACCAACCGATATTTGGAGATGGAAGAGAACTGGATATCAGCTCGTCTCACGGCGGCTATCCAGGCTAGACGCCTTCTTTTGGTAAGGTCCGCTATACAAGCTCCCTCATGTTGCTTCCAGGTTGGGAAAGAATAAAAAGATATACCATTCTCAAGCTTATTTCCTTGCCGGTCGTGCGATCAAACATTACAGCCGACCACACAGCAAATACGAACCATGGCTGATGTGTGTGCTTTCGCTTGAGCTTTGTTTTGCCCAGGAAGATGGCGCCTCAACCAAAAATCCGTGGCATCACACTCCAAAGCCCTATAAAATATGTAAATGTTAACTCACCTTCCTGCACACTTCTCCACTGCTGTCCTTCTCTGCTTCCCCAGCCCATTCTTAACCTCTCCTCCACACAAACAAAGAAATATCCAAGTGAGAACTCTAACCAAAATTCACTCGTTATCAAAATCAATTCTGAAGCAATCACTTCGGGCCAAAACCTCCTCTTGTTTCCTCTCTGTCTCGCTCCTGTAAAAGAGACACTTACCTGCACAATTACCTGTAACGACTCCAAGTTCTTTCCTAGTAATTCCTGCAATGAAGCCTTTTTAAACTGCAGTCTGTCTCTGGGTTCAGCTCCTTTGAGTCCAAGCATTTGGTTAGTTATGACAGAGAAAGAGACAAATACCCACTAATCAGTGCTAAGCAACAGACTAATAAAATACTGTCAGTCACTAAAACTGAAGCACAAATCTCAGCGTGGAGTGTTTGGGCCTTCTGTAATGAGCCAATCTGCCTGTCTGGTGCATATTCTGTTGTTATCCAGAAAATAAACAGCAGCATTAGAAAATAAACAAGCGCTCTTCTTTTATTGAGTCAAGCAGTTGGTTAAACTGGCTGGTGTCGTACTATGCGGAGATAGTGCTAACAAAAAGCTGTAATGATCATTCAATATTTTTTGGGGAGGGGGACTCATGTCTATTCTCGGTATATGAAAAAGATATGGGCCTAATCAAAGGCATTAGAAACAATGCTGCTCTGTCATCACTTAAAATAACTTCTGTGGCTGATATAAGCTCAGATCTCTCTCCTAGACTGTGTACATTTCAGTCTTCTTCGTGGTTTTCCAGCCTCCCAAAGTAATTCAGACATTTTTTGATTGACATATCAGAAAAGAAACTGTTTGTTTTTTATGTCTTAAAGTTTTTAAAGAGTTTGTATGGTTTGTGAAACACAGGGCTAGTATATGATATATTGAATACAAAAACTGTATACTATTTTTTTTCAAGCATGGTATTTCTTTCATAAATTTTAAGATGTAAAGATGTATTTAAAAAACAATGAGCAAAGTCGTTTTTTCTTGGCAGTTGCTCGGTCACCTGTCTGACTAAAAGGGTACTTAACAGCCGGCATAACCATCGGGAATCTGTACCTGCTGCTTTGTGAAAGTCATGAGTCAGAGGGCTGAGTGACAACTTATTCAGAGCATTTCAGATAAATCAGAAAGATGGAGCCGTCTGGCTGGGAATAAGAGCATAATTAATTGTGTTTCCTGAGGTGATCGAAGGCAGGTAGGCACTCCACCTCAACGTGATAGAGCTATACAGCAGAAACTTCTTAGAAGTGTTTTTTTTTTTGTATTGCAAATTGTATAATTTCAACTGCAATAGAGTCCCTACAGTTGGTATAAATGTTTACTGGAATATACAGAGGCATACCTGCCCCCACACAGTGCACTGAGAGCATATGGATGGATGGATGGGCAAAGGCAGAGCATGCTTATGGGGTTCAGGCAACAAACTACAGGCAACCGGGGCAATCTGCTGGTCGTACTTCATATTCAGAACTCTAGTTGTTGTTTTTACTTGTGTTACATTGTCTCACTCAGTGAATGGAGTTTGTCACAACACTGAATTTTTCTGAAAACTTTAAGTGTTCCACTTGTGTATGCTTAACCTCTTGAGCCCATGTGATCCAGATTATAAAGCTGTGGAATAAGCTCATATGTGAGTCATACAAAAAGGAATTCAAAGTAACTTTGAGTCTGATTGTTGCTCAGTTGCTTTTGTTTTGCCTTTTCGCTGTCTTCCAAGGTCACAAATTAACTTTGACTGTCCACAGAAAGAAATACTGAATCAGACAGTCCTCGCCATAAAACTTGTTGTAAGGCACCTTGACAGTAATTCAAACTCTGACCTCTGTCACCAACATGAATATGCAAATAAGCCTGGAAATTATTCAGTCCAATGAGCCATCGCTTGATAAGCGTGAAGCTTTTGTAAAGCGTTTGGTTGGACACTAATAAAAGCCGTTTAACCCACATCTCATCTTCACATTCAAGACAAACAATACTGACACTAATGTCCACTTTGAATTACGAGGCGTGAAAGCAGATCCTAAAATACACATTCAGCCATGCAAAGTTTGGAGTGCCTAAGAAGTTCTTGGATTTAAAAAAAAAAGAAAAAGTCCTGTGAAAATGCTTCTTAAAGGCGATTAAAAGCCATCAAAATAAAATGAGTACCAGTACAGGACATGATGAACACATTTCAGGTACACCTACTTTTTGGTTTTTGATGAGCTCCCACTCCAGGGACTTCTGGCCGTATCGAGGTGAGTAATGCACATTTTCTGCACCAAAAGGGTCTTTGTAAATTCAGACATTGTTTACACTGTATTTGTTTAAACTAACAAAAACAAACAAACTGGGGATGAAGCCTATAGTTCATGAGGTCTCACTATTTAGGGGAGTCTGAAAAACAGGTTTTTAAGCGAAGCCTTTGATACGTTCTCTCTCTCTCTTTAGCATTTAATGAAAGATCTCTTTAAACTGCTGTCATTTATGTTCACCTCTTCTTTTTATAAAATGCCATTTCAAAATAAATGCATCGATATTTTAAAATAGTCACATGTCTCTTAAAAGATCATTTGATGGTTTTATCAGCAACAATTCAGGGCCTCATGCATATGGTCTGCAAACAAAGCTCCCATCATTTAGTTTTCACGTGTTTCCTCCTGACCTGGTTGCTGTTATGATCCATGATATCAGCTGCTCTCCAGAGTCAAAGCTGTAGTCTGATGGACTCCAACTCCAGCTGTTCTGCTCTGGATGTTCACTGCAAGCTATGTGGCCTCTTTAAGCAGCACAGGGTTCAGGTACCCCTACACTGAACTCACTATCAGCAGTGCAGAGCAAAGGCTAAAGTCAGTAATTGTAGTCCAAGGCAGTGAAGTTGGAGGAGGTTTTAAGTAAGACCATGAATCTAAAACAGAAACCACAATTATGCTTTTATTTAATCACATCTTGTTTTTATTTGTGTTTTGTGGATATAGAAACATTTGTACTATATCACTTTACAGGGAGTGCAGAATTATTAGGCAAATGAGTATTTTGTCCACATCATCCGGAGGGAAAACAGTCCACCTCTCTGAACAGTGTCTGGGAGGCTGTGGTTGCTGCTGCACGCAATGTTGATGGTGAACAGATCAAAACACTGACAGAATCCATGGATGGCAGGCTTTTGAGTGTCCTTGCAAAGAAAGGTGGCTATATTGGTCGCTGATTTGTTTTTGTTTTGTTTTTGAATGTCAGAAATATATATCTGTGAATGTGGAGATGTTATATTGGTTTCACTGGTAAAAATAAATAATTGAAATGGGTATATATTTGTTTTTTGTTAAGTTGCCTAATAATTATGCACAGTAATAGTCACCTGCACACACAGATATCCCCCTAAAATAGCTAAAACTAAAAACTACTTCCAAAAACATTCAGCTTTGATATTAATGAGTTTTTTGGGTTCATTGAGAACATGGTTGTTGTTCAATAATAAAATTATTCCTCAAAAATACAACTTGTCTAATAATTCTGCACTCCCTGTAGAATAGAAAGGCATTTCTGTAAATATTCTCCAGGCCCATGTAGAGCAGCAGAAAGCTCAAGAGTGGGAAAAAACAAGCTGCACAACAGCAGTTTGGCCTGACTCCGCTGGAGGTCCTGGTACTCATCAGGCCTTAGGCCTGCATTACAACACACAGATCAAGAGGATACTGGATGACTCTTACAGAGGCTGCGCCAACTAGGATCCTCCCAACCATGTGATTAATTTTCTGTTTCCTCTTTCTAAGCTTGAACTTTTTTAAACGTGTAATATCACAAACGCTGCTTCAACTTTATCTAAAAGCTCAAATTCACCCTTTTTGTCCTTCTCTTTACTTTTTATGATGTCACAGCATAGCTATCTCAAGCCCCATTTAACTGATGCTCAAGTTATAAATTATGGTTGAAAAGACTAGCGGGTCATTTATCAATCAGGTCTACTCCCAGCTACTTTGTCTGCATGTCAAAGGATCTGTGTGTAAGATAGTGAACTCCAAGTTGCCCCAGTGTGAATGTCTGTGCGAATGTTAGGCAGTGGGCTTGGGTACAGAAAAAGCACTTGTATGAATGTGTGTGTGTGACTGGGGGCATGAGCCTTGAAGTAAAAATGAGGCTGTTTTATATAATATATAAGTACTGGTCAATTTGAGTTGAGTTTATACCAAAAAGTTCTACTTTGGTTTCATCTGACCACATGACATTCTCCCAATCCTCTGCTGTATCATCCATGTGCTCTCTGGCAAACTTCAGACGGGCCTGGACATGCACTGGCTTCAGCAGCGGAACACGTCTGGCACTGCGGGATTTGATTCCCTGCCGTTGTAGTGTGTTACTGATGGTGACCTTTGTTACTTTGGTCCCAGCTCTCTGCAGGTCATTCACCAGGTCCCCCCGTGTGGTTCTGGGATCTTTGCTCACCGTTCTCATGATCATTTTGACCCCACGGGATGAGATCTTGCGTGGAGCCCCAGATCGAGGGAGATTATCAGTGGTCTTGTATGTCTTCCATTTTCTGATGATTGCTCCCACAGTTGATTCTTTCACACCAAGCTGCTTGCCTATTGTAGATTCACTCTTCCCAGTCTGGTGCAGGTCTACAATACTTTTCCTGGTGTCCTTCGAAAGCTCTTTGGTCTTGGCCATGGCAGAGTTTGGAGTCTGACTGTTTGAGGCTGTGGACAGGTGTCTTTTATACAGGTAACGAGTGGGGGACAGAAAAGCTTCTTACAGAAGACGTTACAGGTCTGTGAGAGCCAGAGATTTTCCTTGTTTGAGGTGACCAAATACTTATTTTCCACCCTAATTTACGAATAAATTCTTTACAAATCCTACCATATGAATTCATGGATTTTTTTTCACATTCTGTCTCTCACAGTTGAAGTGTACCTCTGGTGCAAATTACTGACCTCTGTCATCATTTTAAGTGGGGGAACTTGCACAATCGGTGGCTGACTAAATACTTTTTTGCCCCACTGTAGTTATTTGAAAATTGGTGAACCACTGCCCTTCTTTACTTCTGAGAAAGTCTGCCTCTTTAAGATCCACTTTTTATATTGCATTGTGAATAAAATACAGATTTATAAGATTTAAAATCATTCCATCCAGAGTCCTCTCCCCACTCTCCTGCCTCCCTCGCTTCCCCCCCCTTCCTGACACCATGACACCTCCCTCCTCCAATCCCTCTCTCAGCAGCAAGACATCTCCCCCCCTCCCCTCCTCCCAAACATCTCCCAGTGTCACAGTGGATCAGGTCAGGAGGCAACTGAGGAAGCTTCGCCCCAGAAAGGCAGCAGGCCCAGACAAGGTGTGTCCTAGGATGCTTAAGGCGTGTGCTGCTGAACTTGGGGAGCCGCTACAACGAGTCTTCAACCTCAGTCTGCGACTGGGGAGAGTGCCCGCCCTATGGAAGACATCCTGCATCGTCCCGGTCCCCAAAAAGAACCGGCCCAATGAGCTGAATGACTTCCGACCGGTGGCACTGACGTCACATCTTATGAAGACTCCAGAGCGGCTCTTCCTCAACCTCCTCCGACCACAGGTACAACATGCCCAGGACCCACTACAGTTTGCATACAAGGCGGGTGTCGGAGTGGAGGATGCCATCCTGTACCTCCTACACAGAGCCCACTCACACCTGGATGGGGGAAAAGGCACGGTCAGGATCCTGTTTCTTGACTTTTCCAGTGCCTTTAATACCATCCGGCCCTGTATGCTTCAGGAAAAACTGAACAGGATGGAGGTGGACCCCTGCCTGGTGGCTTGGATCTCCGACTACCTCACCGACAGACCACAGTACGTCAGGCTGAAGGACATCACGTCTGACACTGTGGTCAGCAGCACAGGAGCACCACAGGGAACTGTGCTGTCCCCTCTTCTCTTCACCCTGTACACCTCTGACTTCTGCTACAACTCTGAATTATGCCATATTCAGAAGTTTGCAGATGACACGGCCATCATGGGGTGTATCTGGGATGATCAGGAAGAGGAGTACAGAAGTCTGGTGAGGAACTTTGTCGCATGGAGTCACACAAACCACCTGCAACTCAACACCTCAAAGACTAAGGAACTGGTTGTGGACTTCGGGAGGTCCAGAGAAGGTCCACTGCCGGTTCAGATAGAGGGGGAGGAGGTGGAGGTGGTCAACAAGTACAAGTACCTCGGGCTGTGGGTGGACAATAAACTGGACTGGTCATGCAACACAGAGCACCTGTATAAAAAAGCCCAAAGCCGACTGTACTTCCTCAGGAGGCTGAGGTCTTTTAACATCTGCAGGAAGCTCCTGAGGATGTTTTACCAGTCAGTGGTTGCTGGAGTACTTTTCTATGCTGTGGTGTGCTGGGGGAGCAGCACAGCAAAGAGGGACTCATCCAGGCTGGAGAAACTGATCAGGAAGGCTAGCTCTGTGGTCGGCATGAAGCTGGACACTCTGGTGACAGTGGCAGAGAAAAGGACATTAAAGAAACTGCTGGACATTATGAACAATGCTGGGCATCCTCTGCACACGGCCATAAACAATCAGAAGAGTCTGTTCAGTGACAGGTTGCTTCTCCCCAAGACAAGAACTAACAGACTTAAAAACTCCTTTGTCCCACACGCCATCAGACTGTTTAACTCCTCTCTGGAGGGGAGAGGGAGGGGAAACAGGAGGACAAAGGAGGGGGGAACAACTAAGCTGTAGTGCCTCTTCACCTCACTGTACAATACCTTGTGCAATACTTTTTGTAAATAGTCAACAGTGCAATAGACTCAATACTTGAAATGTGCAATTCACTTGTATTTTTATTTTTTATTCCTATTTATTCTATTTATCCCCTTCGTATATTTTATTTATATTTGTCTCTGTATTTATGTGTGTGTGTGTGTGTGTGTGTGTGTGTGTGTGTGTGTGTGTGTGTGTGTGTGTGTGTGTGTGTGTGTGTGTGTGTGTATATATATATATATATATATATATATAACAATTCTGTAACTGTAACTTCGGTCGTTGCTGTGCTTTTTTTGGAAGTCGAATTTCCCAGAGGAACCCACCCGAGGGATTAATAAAGTTCTATCTTATCTTATCTTATCTTATCTTATCTTATCTTATCTTATCTTATCTTATCTTATCTTATCTTATCTTATCTTCTGGTTTTATTTGCACTTCATACAGCGTCCCAATGTTTTTTGGAATTGGGTTTTTTTTAAAAAATAGTTTCCTTTTTGGAGCAAAATTCCAAAAATGAGCGGGCTATAGCATTTCTGAAGATTTCTCCGTTTCTCTCTTTGTTATTTACTAGCAAACTAAATATCTAACATCACTTCAGAATTTTTTTAATGTAATAAAAAGTCTGAACTGCCTCAGCACCAAGTGCTTAAAGATTAAACTGATGTCAGGCGTCATACTTTAAGATGGACATGCTTGCTATGAGCGTGTTCGTATGTGTTTGTGTGTACAGATGAGGGTCTCTCCTGACAGTGGTGCCACTCTGATGGCTGGTGAGCACAGGACAATGGATGGCTGAAAATGAATTTGGACAGCTGAGTGACCGCGGGGCAGCCCCGGCCGAGGGTCGTCGTCTGATGACCTTGTGCTGTCTGCCGTGGAAAGCTGATCTGACAGCACGAGGCCCAAGGCCGCAGACACACATGTGGAAGAGCAGATAGCCACCAGGACACAGACTGACTAACTGTCAGATGTGGAGGCAGGAGGAGAGTGAGGGCTGGGAGGTGTTGAGCCATTAACAACAACACTTTGCTCATCAATTAAACAATTGCTACTCTCCTTTGAATTGGCATGTTTAGAGTTAGCCTGATGAGTAGATCAGACTGCATCATATTAGACAGGTCAAGAGTTCAGTCCCTGCACTCAGTGCTGTGATATCCAAAAGCAACATATTAAGTTCCTGATGTGTCGTTTTATTTTCTTTAAAAACTGAATTAATGAGTTGGGCAAACTCTCAGCAGTGCCCTCATTAAAATTAAAAGTCAAAAAATGTTATGTCCAAATAACTAAAACAGTTAATTTCAGCAACTTGACTCCTACCTGATAAAAATTCCTACACTGTGGCTACATAAGGGGCAGCATGGTGGGACTGGCACTGGCTGTTGCCTCATCCTGTTCCAGATCAAGTCATGATTATGTATCACATGCTGACCGTTTTCCAGGAGTGGGCTTGAACTCAAGCATGCTCAGCTGTTTCCTATCTCCACTTTCTGTTTATTGCCTGTATTTCTACTCCATGTAAAATAGTGCTGGGTATCGATTTCTATAATTAATTCGATTCCGATTCATTTATCAGTACGTATCTATATTTTTATGTCTGTGTACAAAAACAAAGCTGACACTTGTGAGACTTCATCAGAGGTGTAAGCATCACAGCAGATGCCTTGGTGTCAAAGTAACTGAGGATAAAGCACAGAAAAACATGAAGGAGATTTTCCTGGCCTGGCTTTTTATAGCAGATAAACCACTTAAAAATACTCTGCAGTAGCTCAAAAACAGAAGAAAACCATGAATCAACATATGAACATTACCTGATGCTGCTGAAGTGAAACAGAGCAAAGGCACAGAGGTTTATAAGGGACACAGCTAAGCCTTTTGCAATTTGGAATAATTTTAAAAAGTTTAAATTTCTTTGGTATTGAACAGCAGAAATTGTCCTTGGTCTACAGGACAAAAGTCACTCTTTTGACCCACACCAGTTTTCACACCTTGGCTCGTGTGATTAGGTAAAGGATCAACAGGGGTCCATGATCCTTTTGGGGGACACTACCATAGGGCTTGAAATCTGGGACTCTCCATCAGTTGCTCTTGGAATGAAGAAACTTCTCGGACGAGAGGTGAAACGTCTTCAAGGAAACTTTTTTAAAAAGTCCAGACGCTTTTCTTTCCAAGCTCCTTAGACTACAAAGACTTGGATGACTAAGAACTTTCACAGACAGCAGAAGTTAGGCTTCCTTCTAGGAGGTCATTTTAGAAAACAAAAAAAAGATAATACAGCAGCTGACAGCGCTGTACACAATGGTAGACTGGTGCATAAAAAGCAAGTGAATTATGCAGAAAACAGAGATTTGAGATCGGAAACTTTTTGAATTACACTGAGAGAGAAAGAGCTGTGCAGGAAGTGTGATTTTATCGTGGTGGAAGCAAAACAGCGAAAGTCAGAGGGAATTAAAAATTGTGTTTTTCCAACCTCAAGCGCAGCTTTGATCTTCTTTTGCTGCTGGTTTAATGATTTTTGGCCAGAGAGTGACAAAACCTAAAGGTTCAGAATATGTGAGATGTCGGTTTTCATTACCCGACGGCGTGTCCATGTATGTGCCCTCGGGTGAACGATCCACGCTCTGTGTTTACATCTTTATGTGGAATCTGCTTACATGCTTTTTAATTTGGTGTTTTAACTCTCTGGTGGTTGTTGAAATAGTTTTGTGAGCTTTAACCTGAGATTCTGGCATTTCTGGCAAAACACATTTATATTTAAAAATCAATTTAGGATTTAATGAATCGATATTGCTTTATTCAAACTAAAATCATTTTGAATCAGGAAATCGATTTTTTAAACGACCCTTAATGTAAAAGCCCTGTGAGTTTGTTTGTTCTCACCTGGACACTTGTTTGACCCACTGAGTTAGACTTACCTGTTCTGGAACTCGAGGAAACCAGACGGATAACCCTGTGAAAAAGAAGTAAAAATACTTATTTGAAACTTTTGTTTTGAGAAAACGTTCCCGAGTGATGTTCTGGTCTTTGGAGAAGTGCTTTTCAGTGCTGTCTTTTGCTGCACATTCCTGAAACTGTTCATCAAAACCTGCTAAGTCATTCAGTTGTGTCCTTGAGTCCCTCAGGTAAAATAAAAATAAAAAAAAAACAGCTCAGTGTTGTGATGAAATTATTAATTTGGTTTCTGCGCCCTCTGAGCTTTATCAGTTGCTTCACTTACCGGATTCAAATGTTGCAACTTTTTTAAAAAGCTTCTTTTTATGAACATGTTCTGCTACTATAGACTGCTCTCAATACTGAGAGAAGTACAACTCTGTTTCTAGAGGTGACTGCTATTTTAAGGTTTTGTGGACATTACATAAATTCTGGTCATTGACTGCGGGGACCTCTAGCCTCTGATGGTTGACTGGACCAGTGCACTTATCACTTCATTTAGATTGCATTACACACTACACTGACTCTGTTTTTATAAAAGAAACCCAATTTCTATCAACAAATCAGTTTAAGTATTTAATTCAAGGGCTACAATGCTGTAATAGTTGATGTCCCAAATCAGAGTTGCAGATATTATGTTTAGAGTAGTGTGAGTGTTTTTGACCAACTATGCACACACTCTAAATATGGCTTTTAATCTTTTTAAGTTGAGCAATGTGCATATTACTGTAGGGTAATATTTATTTAAAATGAACTATATGTTAAAAAGTGAATATACAGGGTGGTCCATTTATATGGATACACCATAATAAAATGGGAATGGTTGGTGATATTAAAGTCCTGTTTGTGGCACATTAGTATATGTGAGGGGGCAAACTCCTCAAGATGGGTGGTGACCATGGTGGCCATTTAGAAGTCGGCCATCTTGGATACAACTTTTGTTTTTTCGATAGAAAGAGGGCCATGTGACACATCAAACTTATTGGTAATGTCACAATAAAAACAATGGTGTGCTTGGTTTCAACGTAACTTTATTCTTTCATGAGTTATTTACAAGTTTCTGACCACTTATAAAATGTATTCAATGTGCTGCCCATTGTGTTGGATTGTCAATGCAACCCTCTTCTCCCACTCTTCACACACTGATAGCAACACCGCA
Organism: Rhamphochromis sp. 'chilingali'; assembly: GCF_963969265.1. Lineage (NCBI taxonomy): Eukaryota > Metazoa > Chordata > Actinopteri > Cichliformes > Cichlidae > Rhamphochromis > Rhamphochromis sp. 'chilingali'. Next base: position 36,278,031 of record NC_137930.1, on the reverse strand, counting down.
GGGGAAATGCCAGCACAGGCATCCAGTATCTGTAGTTTCAGGTGCTGCACATCTCGTATCTTCACACCGTAGACAATTGCCTTCAGATGACCCCAAAGATAAAAGTCTAAGGGGGTCAGATCGGGAGACCTTGGGGGCCATTCAACTGGCCCACGACGACCAATCCACTTTCCAGGAAACTGTTCATCTAGGAATACTCGGACCTGGCACCCATAATGTGGTGGTGCACCATCTTGCTGGAAAAACTCAGGGAATGTGCCAGCTTCAGTGCACAAAGAGGGAAACACATCATCATGTAGCAATTTCAAATATCCAGTGGCCTTGAGGTTTCCATTGATGAAGAATGGACCCACTATCGTTGTACCCCATAAACCACACCAAACCATCACTTTTGTTGTTCCAACAGTCTTGGAGGGATCCATCCAATGTGTGTTAGTGTCAGACCAATAGTGGTGGTTTTGTTTGTTAACTTCACCATTCACATAAAAGTTTGCCTCATCACTGAACAAAATCTTCTGCGTGAACTGAGGGTCCTGTTCCAATTTTTGTTTTGCCCATTCTGCAAATTCTGTGCGCCGATCTGGGTCATCCTCGTTGAGATGCTGCAGTAGCTGGAGTTTGTAAGGGTACCATTTGTGAGTAGTGACATGCGGCGAGTGCTACGCTGTGGGTTCTTGCTACGCTGTGGGCTCTTGGTTCAAGGTTCAAGGTCCTTTATTTGTCACATGCATAGTTATACAAGTATAACACACAGTGAAATGTAGCCTGACACGCTCCTCGACATGTGCAAAAATTGGGGGGGGGGGTGTAGAGGAAGAACATTATATATATACATATATATACATACATATAGTATATACACTGGGTGAATGTGCAGTAGTAGCAGCAAGCAGGTGAATTCTGTACATTAATATGAATAGACATCTGACTATTTTACAGGATATACAATATAAACATATTTAAAATTAAAGGAATTGAAATGTACATTGTGCCTTGGTTTAGAGTGTCTGGAAGAGAGTCCTGTCTCAGTCAATTATAGATGATGTGAGAGGGCGGGTGTGTGTGTTTAGGGCACGGATGGCTTGGGGATAGAAGCTCCTCTTGAGTCTCTCTGTCCTTGCCCGGAAGATGCGGAACCTTCTACCAGATTGCAGAAGTTGGAACAGTTTGTTGCCTGGATGGGACGGGTCCTTCAGTATCTGCGCTGCTCTAGTCCGGCATCTCCTGGTGTAGGTGTCCTGAAGCGGGGGGAGAGCAATCCTGCAGCAGTGTTCTGCTGTACGGACAGTGTTGGGGAGTAACGGAATACATGTACCGCCGTTACGTATTTAAAATACAAAATATGAGTAACTGTATTCCGTTACAGTTACCGTTTAAAAGGGTGGTATTCAGAATACAGTTACTTTGTTGAAATAAATGGATTACACTGCGGTACTTTCCTGTTTCATATTGTGGCGGGTCAGGACTGTTTGGGTTTTGTTTGACAGCTACGTTCTGTTGTTCCAGGCGGCAGCGTTACGGTTGCCATGGTTACAGGGCGACGCTCTCTCTCTCTCTCTCTCTGCGACTGTGTGTTTCCTGGGTGAGAGAGCGCCTTTTCGTTGTTGTTGTTGTGCTAAGCTAACAGGCAGAATGCTACAAGCATAGCTCTAAAGAATGTAGCATCATGGGCAGTGTAGTCCGTGTTGCAGGGAGAATGGACTGCCATACACGTTATGTGTCTGTGAGCGCGAGGAGGGAGAGAGAAAAAGGGGAGTGGAAAGGTACGAGTTGTCAATATAATAATAACCACTTCAGCCAAGAAGAGTGCCTGACGAGCCCAGCTGTAAGTAAGCTATTAAGACTCGACTGTACACCGTGTTCGTGTTTTCCTCCGAAAACAAAAAGTTCCGTTGGAGCAGTCTTTCAACGCCTCTCTCTGTCTGTCGCAAGAAAAGTTGACCCACACAACAAAGTAAAGCTAGTTTTCGGCTACGAGCCGACAGGGACCCCGCCGTATTAGTCAGAGGTCCCTTTACTACAGTTCGGAGTCGCGGACCTTCAGTAATAGTAATAAATCACACAGCAATAGTACATTCACGTTGTTGTAAAAAGCATGATAATATATTAAGTAATCCAAAGTATTCAGAATACTGTCATTGAGTAACGTAACGGAATACGTTACAGAATACATTTTGGGGCATGTATTCTGTATTCTGTAATGGAATACATTTTAAAAGTAACCTTCCCAACACTGTGTACGGATCACTCTCTGGAGAGCTTTTTGGTCCTTCACACAGCTGTTCCCAAACCACGATGTCATGTTCTGTGTGAGGATGCTCTCCACAGCGCCTGTATAGAAAATCCTGAGGATCTTTGGAGAGACCCTGAACTTCCTCAGTTGTCGTAGGTGATACAGGCGCTGCCTAGCCTTTTTGGTCTGGACCTGAATGTGGGCAGCCCATGTCAGGTCTGAGGAGATGTGGACACCAAGATACTTGAAGGACTGCACCCTCTCCACTGGAGCTCCATTGATGATGATGGGCTTGTAGTCTCTGTGCTGACCCCTTCTGAAGTCCACCACCAGCTCCTTGGTCTTGCTGACGTTCAGCTGGAGGTGGTTGTCCTGGCACCACGATGCCAGATTCTTCACTTCATCCATGTAGGCCGCCTCATCGTTGTTGGAGATGGCACCCAACACCACTGTGTCGTCAGCAAACTTCACAATGGTGTTGGAGCCATGGGTGGCCACACAGTCTGAAGTGTAGAGGGAGTAGAGCAGTGGCGAGAGGACACATCCCTGAGGTGCTCCTGTGTTGATGGTGATGCTGTTGGAGAAGCACCTGCCCACCCTCACCACCTGAGTTCTGCCAGTGAGGAAGTCCAACACCCATGCACACAGACGGCTGTTAAGTCCCAGATCCCTCAGCTTTGTGAACAGTCTGCAGGGCACTATTGTGTTAAACGCTGAACTGTAATCAACAAACAGCATTCGCACATAGTTACCCTGTTTCTTGTCCACGTGGCTGAGAGTGGTGTGTAGGACGTGGGCGATGGCATCCTCTGTGGATCTGTTGGATCTGTAGGCGAACTGCAGCGGATCTGTGGTGTCTGGGATGGAGGAGGAGATGATGTTCTTCAGCAGCCTCATAAACACCTTCATTACTACCGAGGTCAGTGCAACTGGCCGGTAATCGTTCAGGGATGAGGGTTTGCTGTTCTTGGGCAAAGGGATGATGGTGGATCTTTTGAAGCATGTGGGGAACACAGACTTCGCCAGGGACTCGTTGAAGATGTAAGTGAACACACCTGCTAGCTGAATGAAGCTAGGACAGCCACTGATGTTTCTTCATTAGTGACAGTTTTCTTGCCTCCACATTTTGGCAAATCCAACACTGAACCAGTTTCACGAAACTTAGCAAGCAGTTTGCTGACTGTAGCATGGGAGATGGGTGTTCTCGTAGGGTGTCTTGCATTAAAATCTGACCCGGTTACTGCGTTCACCAGATATCAACACAATTTCAATCCGCTCTTCACGTGTTAACCTCTTCAACATGTCAATGGCGACTGTGGCTCAGGGTGTTGGGAAGCGTATCTGTAACCGGAAGGTCGCCGGTTCGATCCCCGGGCTCTCTGCCCTGGTCGTTGTGTCCTTGGGCAAGACACTTTACCCTGCCGCCTACTGGTGTGGGCCAGAGGGGCCGATGGCGCGATATGGCAGCCTCGCTTCTGTCAGTCTGCCCCAGGGCAGCTGTGGCTACAACCGTAGCTTGTCTCCACCAGTGTGTGAATGTGTGAGTGAATGAATAGTGGCATTGTAAAGCGCTTTGGGTGCCTTGAAAAGCGCTATATAAATCCAATCCATTATTATTATTATTAACAAAGAGAAACTTGTAAATAACTCATGAAAGAATAAAGTTACATTGAAACCAAGCACACTATTGTTTTTCTTGTGACATTACCAATAAGTTTGATGTGTCACATGGCCCTCTTTCTATCGAAAAAACAAAAGTTGTATCCAAGATGGCCGACTTCTAAATGGCCACCATGGTCACCGCCCATCTTGAGGAGTTTGCCCCCACACATATACTAATGTGCCACAAACAGGACTTTAATATCACCAACCATTCCCATGTTATTACGGTGTATCCATATAAATGGCCCACCCTGTATTTTACAGGTTTCAGTATCTACTTTCTGAAAGAGAAGAATTATTAGAGAAGTACTACATTGTCTGCAAAAACTAACACCATGGTATAGCCAAACTGAGATGACTCATGTTTCATAATGCATCTCTGTATACAGTTCAGTATGAGTTTCTTTATGAAGACAAACTCCCCCACACACTGTCATACTCATGAAGGCTGCTATAAAGATGAGGATGTGACGAACATGCTTGTGTTTAACACTGCAGGTTAACAGTGGCCAGTCAAAGAGCACTTAAGAGCTCCCTGGGAGTCTTTAGTCATGCACACAGAAAAAAACAAAAGTCCAATCACAGAGATCCTACTTCTGTCGTCTCGTCAGCGTGTCAGAACAGCAGCTCCACACTCGGCCACATTAGCCCTTCACATTAAGAGCTCATGAATGCATTTACATCTCTGGGATCATTAACCAAAGGATTCGCTCCACTGCATTCACATCACCTCTTTTTTATTTTTATCAGCATGTCCAGCATCACTCTTGATATCGGCATAGTCATCATAACCACTATCATCATCATTTTAGTACTATTTTTTATTTTTTGTGTGTACGTCTTCTGTTTACTTTTATTTTCAACTGGCTTCATTGTTTATGACGACTCTGCCTTAAACAACATCAAATAAACTTTAGCTCATTATTGTTCACATTACCGATGCATGACTCTTCTAACACCTACCATATACTGACCTTTGCTGATGATGCCACAGTCATTGGCCTGATCAGCACTGAGGATTAGAGAGCATACATAAATAAGGTGGAGCAGTTGACAGCCTGGTGGACAACGAACAACCTCACTGTGAACAGAGACAAAACTAATGAGATTATCATGGAGTTCTTCCACAGCTGACCTTTAGTGGTAGGGAGGGTAAAGTGCACTAAGTTTTGGGGAATGCATCCATTGTGTAGAAGGCAAAATTCTCTCCACCTTCTTCATAAATTGACCCACTCGAGCACTAACAGTGTTTTAGAGAGGAACCATTGAAAGCCTATTTACATACAGCATCACTTCATGGCTTGAAAACAGCAGGAAAGAGACAAACAGAACAGGATTGTGAAAAAGACTTGCTTCCATCTCTGTCTGATGTCTACAACCAGTACTGCATTATCAGAGGTTGCATCATCATAAATGATGCCTCCCATCATTCTCACAGCCTGTTCTCACTCCTGCAGTCAGGGATAAGGTAAGCATTTGCATCAGGACCACAAGAGTGGCAAATAACATCTTCCCCACCATAATCAGACTACTAAACTAAAACATGTGACTCTGATTTCTGGACATAAACTTTCTATTATGCAGAAGATTTTATTCTGCATTTTATTCTACACTGTCTTTAATTAGACACAGTTATTGTAGTTATTAATGTTCATATGGCACTTATATGTTACATTAAATGCTTATTTGCCTAGAGCAAGCAGAAATGTTATTTTATTTTTATGCATAAAAAGAAATTGACGAATAAAGTAAAGCTCAGTTCAAATAGGTGTTGGCTGCAAAGTGAGTGCTGACTATAGTTAATGGTGCTATATAACCATAGCACCATTAACTTTCTGACTGGTCCCATACAAGCTTAAATTTCACTTTGCAATTGTGTCAAATTACCCAAGGAAACTAAATCTGGTCCCAAACAAGGAAGTGGATGTTTTGTTTTACTGGGAACTATTAGTAGCTTTTCTGTGGGTAGAGTGTGGAAACTGAAAAATGAAGCTGAATAAAAACTGTATTCTTTCTAATGGCCAACAGGAGGTGACTCATATCCTTGATTTATGATCTCATTAACCACTTTTCTGATGAATTTATGGTCCCAATTGCGTGGCAGATTAACAACCTGTCCTCTTGCCCTGCGACAGCTGGGTTTGGAAGAGGCTGGATGGGCAGTAAACCATGTTTTTTGTCAAGGTTGGCCTAACTTGTGTGAGTGTGCAGTTTCCTTCGGTTTCTAATAGTCCACTGCTCTTTCCACCAAAATGATGTTGGACAAAATGCTGAGCTCACAGATCACTAACCAGCGTCTGATGTCACAGTGGCTACATCCCCCTTTTATATAAACCGCCACTAAGTCTGATGTTATTAGCCATTTCTGGGTCCAAACTCTTCTTCTGTTCCCAGACTCAAGCAAACACTGTGCATCGATGTGTCATGTACTATGTACTTGTACTAACCCCCACTTCAATATCCTGTCCCAGAATAGACACAGGCCATGTAGCTGTCGTCTTGCTTCTAAATTTGACCGCCATCTCTCCAGATGGCGTTCAAATATGGAGCAACCCTGGAGGTCCCTCTCCGGGGTCTGCTTCTGTCCATTGAGCCTCTCTAATAGCCAACTCGATCTCCCAGGTCAGGGCCCCAATTACACAGGTGGGCGGTAGAATGGGAGAGTCCCGAGTTGCGTCTTCAGAGGTGGCGAATTGGCGTGAGAGGGCGTCTGGCTTGACATTACGGGAACTGGGTCTGTAAGTGATTGTGAACTGGAAACTAGGAAAAAACAGGGCCCACCTGGCTTGCCTGGCGTTGAGGCACTTTGCCGATCAAATGTACTCCAGGTTCTTGTGATCGGTCCAGACCACAAACGGCTGGGCAGCGCCCTCCAGCCAATGGCGCCACTCCTCCAGAGCTAGCTTGATGGCTAGTAGCTCTCGGTCTCCCACATCATAGTTGCTCTCTGCAGAGGTGAGACGGCGTGAAAAGTAGGCACAGGGGTGAAGCTTATCACCTTGCTGCTGGGAAAGCACCGGCCCCACTCCAGCGTCCAAGGCGTCCACCTCTACAACGAACTGCAGGTTGAGGTCGGGTTGGACGAGAATGGGCACCGAGGCAAAGCGGTCCTTCAGATGAGCGAATTCTTGTTGAGCACGGTTCATCCCAGCAGAAGGGAACCTTGGGAGAAGTAAGACGGGTCAGAGGCAGGGCAAGTTTACTGTAGTCGCGAATAAAGCGACGATAGAAGTTCGCGAACCCCAGAAAGCTTTGTAGCTGTTTATGGTTAGAGGGGGTCGGCCAGTCAACAGCGGCTTGGACCTTCGCGTGATCAGTCGATGATGTGGCCCAGGAAGGAAACAGTTGAGATATGAAACTCACACTTCTCCCATTTAACAAAGAGACGATTCTCAAGGAGACACTGAAGGACTTGCCTGACATGGCGTATGTGTTCTGTGACAGAGCGGGAGAAGGTGAGGATGTCATCCAAGTAGACGAAAACGAAGTGGTCAATGAAATCCCGGAGAACGTCGTTCAGCCTGAAACACAGCTGGTGCATTGGTGAGACCAAAAGGCATTACAAGATATTCGAAATGGCCCAGGTGAGTATTGAAAGCCGTTTTCCACTCATCCCCCTCCCTTATTCTCACCAGATGGTAGGCGTTGCGCAGGTCCAGCTTTGAGAAGATAGTGGCCCCCTGGAGAAGCTCGAACGCGGAACTCAGCAGCGGGAGGGGATACTTGTATTTAACTGTGATGGCATTGAGGCCACGATAGTTGATACAGGGCAACTCTTGTCCTTCTTACTGACAAAAAAGAAACCGGCTGCAGCAGATGTGGACGAGGGACGAATGAGACACGCGGCAAGGGATTCGTTGATGTATCCCTCCATGCTCTCACGCTCAGGTTGGGACAGGCTCTACAACCTACTAGTCGGGAGTGGTGCGCCTGGGAGGAGGTCAATCCCACAGTCGTACGGCCGGTGGGTGGGAAAGGAGTGTGCCTTATCCTTACAAAACACCAGTGCCAGGTCGTAATAAACAGACGGCATGGAGGACAGATCTGACGGTTCTGAGATCGTTGAATTGATTGGTGGGTTCATGGCGGGGGTGGCGGCTTTTAAACAGGGCAGTGTAACTGTATGACTTCAGAGAAACAGAGCGTGCTGATCAGCGTGCAGCTGATCCGCCTGGCCGTGACAAATAGTTTTTCCTTATACTTAGTCTAGTTTTACTCTTTGAGCTTTGTGTTTCCTTGGATTTTGCATTCCTGACAATAGAGGCTACTTTCATTAAAGAGACATTAAGAATAACCAAACTAAATGTAGACGTCAGAATGAAGACACGTTTTTCTGTTATCGTCTTAGTGTTTTTAAGAAACAGGACAGCTGCTGAAGCCTTTTCTGCCAGGTTGCCTGGGCAGATCACCTCCTCTCTGAACTACAACTGGGCTTCTGATAAGAGATCTTTTAATATTACTCCCGACTTCAATATCAGAGGATTGCAAGGTTGCCAGGCAGGGATATTGAGCGAAAGCTAAGAGTTTCTCCCTTTCGGCTTGGCCCGGCATCAAAACTTATTAGATAGATAAATGAGAGCTGGACTTGTGCCGGAGCGGGCCTCTTTCTGTGCCTGTGTGTCATTTATTCGTCCCCCGAATAAAGGCTCCATCAGATAGTGGGTAGCCTTTCATGGCGGCCTCCATCTCTCTGCATCTGTTGACCCACTGCGGCACAGTCGGGATAATTTGGGCTGCTTTGGCGGCTCTGAAACAGCACTTTCCCTTTGAAACAGCTTTTGTTAATTTTGTTCTTTCTTACCAGATAAACCTCAGATTTAGAGGTTAGGAAGCATATATGTGGTTCTTCTACTCTATTGGGCATTTTGTTATCTTATTTATCAAAGCAAAGAAGCCTTAAAAACCCTTTTTATAAAGCATTTCTTTGTTATATGAGGCTTTACAGCAAAATAGGAGGCTTACTTTTTTATCGTACATGGTTGGATGATGTGAGTGGTATTTATAGCATTGTAAGAATTAAATATTGCTTCTACACAGTAGAGCGTCTGTCATTGTCTATCAGAATTAAGCTCAGGTCCTTGAAAAAAGCATTTCCTTGACTAGTTTCCTGTAACCATGGTAATAGGAAGCCCTCTCCAATCACGTTTTTGTACTGTATGTCAGGGAAGTGAACAGCTTCCTGCTGTTTTCACTGGCTTCCTCTCCACTGGTGTGAACTCAGGATTCCGCATTAGGTCCTGGAAAGCTGTGCAGCTTTTAACCACAGCTCTTGTTGTGAGCAGTTTTTTTCTGTTTTCTGCATTTTCTAATGAATTTGCCCTCAACGCAGTCACATTTGAATGACGTAAGTTTAAACTTTCTTGTAAAAATTTAGACCAAACAGGAGTTTAGGCAGTGGCAGTTTCAAGATTTCATTTTTATTTCTTATGTTTTCAATACTTTTCAGGTGATTACTCGAGTGAACAAAACCAGTGAGATCAATTAATTTCTCTAATAATGTGATTTTGAAGCTTTATCTAAATTTATTTTCATATCACTGCTCAGTGGGACACGAGAGCTGCATGTATAAAATCAGCTGTCAGCTCTGACTTTAAAAATCTTTTAAAGATTTGCTAACTTTGCCCTAAAGTAAGGTTTTAAAAGTCATACTTAAAGCACCTTCATCTTTGCTGTTGTGTGATTCTGCATTCGGGATTCTTCATTGACATGTCTCGTCTCTTCTACACTCTCTGGCTATTTTGTTAGCTACGTCTTGCTAGTTCTAGCTGGGCTCCCTTTGATCTTCACTACTACATTAGTTCACATAGATTCAACAAGATGCTGGAAACATTCCCCAGAGATTTTTGTCCATATTGACATTATAGCATTAAACAGTTACTGCGGATTTGTCGGCTGCACATCCATGATGCAAATTTCCTGTTTTTCCACATTCCAAAGGTGCTCTCACCAGAATCAGATCTGTTGACTTTGGAGGTAACAGTGAATTGCTTGCCACATTCAATAAACGAGTTAAGATTATTTGAGACATGATGTATTATAATGGCAGAACTGTGGTCATAAAGGGGTGGACATGGTCAGCAACAATACTCAGGTAGGCTGTTGTGTATAAACAGCACTCACTTGGTTGTAACGAGTGGTTATTTCAGTTACTGTTGCCATCGAATCAACTCCAAGCAGTCTGGCTATTTTCCTCTGACCTCTTCTAGCATCAACAAGATATTTTCACACAGAGAAAATGCTGCTCACTGGATATTTTCTCTCTGTAAAGCCCAGAAATGATTGTGTGGGAAAATTCCAGTAGCTCAGCAGTTTCTGAAATACTCAGCCCAGCCTGTTTGGCACCAACAACCATGCCATGTTCAGTGTCACTTAAATCACCTTTCTTCCCCATTCTGATACCCAGTTTGAACTTCAGTCGATCATCTTAACCATGTGTTTTTGACTAACTGTATTAGGTTGCTGCTGTGTGATTGGCTGATTGCTGCTGTTAAAGTGGTCAATGGGCATAATGTTTCCGATATAACATATTAAATATACTATATTAAACATGGTCTGTGTTAGTTTTAGATTGTTTTTTTAAACTCTTGAATCTTTAGGAATCAATAGAGATGGGATAAGCAAGACAAGCACAGAGATATGTTGGCAACTGCCTGGTAACCACTGGTTGTTTAGATACCCACCACTATAAAGTCTGTGTTTGGGTTACTGTGGTAATAGTCTGTTGGGTTCACAGTAAGTGAGTGGATGTCTTTTGTCCAACCTCTTATTTAGACATCTTCCTCTCACAAACCTAATGGATTCTTTCCAGTGATAAGGCAGTGTTATACATGTGGAAAAAAAAACTGTAGAGAGAATATTCTGCCATTGTCTGCAGTGAGAGTGAAAACATCTTAGAATGACAGTGAACTACATAAAAGATAACAAAAGCATATCAGACAGAACAGGCATACAGAGAAAGTTTATTTTATATTTCAGAGAGACTAAAAACCACTTCCTGGGGAGTCACGAACACACTTGCGAGAAAGAAATGGAGAACTGATTTACATCAAGCTGCACTCCATTACTCCTCCTCACTGGATCAAACTGGCAGCGATGCAGCTTGGTCATCCAGTCACCATCAGCACTTCTCTCCAAATCCCTCCCCAACCTCAGAGTCTGATATCCAGGAGCCGACACCCATTCCTGCTGGACTCCATCCAGCCCGTGTTGGTCAGGGCTATCATCAATCCAAAACGGGGGATGGAGGAACCTCTCCAGCCGCAGACTCCACAAAGCCCCAGTAACTGCAGCTCATCGGGACCTGGTGGGAAATCCTGCTGGAGTTTAGACCTGAGGGTGGCTATTCTTCTGCTTACTCTGGCAGGAGCAGTAATCCTCCTACTGCTGTACAGACTGTTACAGCTGAGACACAGGTGTGTACATGTGTAATAACATGTAGCCAAAAGGTAAATTGATGTCAGGCTTGTTTGGTAAGTCATCTGTGTGCGTCTTGACCCAATTCAGTTTGGCCTCAGAAATGGGATCCAAGTTTTACCACTATATTTATTTGGTGTTATGTTTTCTTCAGGCTGAGGATGGCCAGAGCGAGGCATGCTTTGGAGTACACCAGCTTCTACCACAGTGGCACCTACACACTCAAACACCCCACACCTTGTCAGGAGCTGCCAGAGAAGAACAGGGCAGTACCTGAAGACACTGCACCACTCCAAACCATAACCTCAGTGACACCTGCTGTCATCACCCCAGTGCCACCTCCATCGCTGCCCTCACCGGCACCCCCTCCACTGCCACTCCCCCCACCTCCTGTCCTACCACGTCCACCTCTTCACCCTCCAGTTTCTCTCCCTCCGACACCCCCTGTCCTGTCACTCCCTCTTCCCGTGCCTGTCATCCACACCACCCCGCCCAGCCCTCACCTGTCATGGGGTGCCTGCTCAGATGCAGATGTTTATTCTCGGATTGGGACTTTCAGGCCATCCAGGCTTTCCAACCTCTCCAACCAGTCGACGGTCATCCTGTTTGAACACTCATCTGTTTGAACTCTCACAGAATGTGTGTGATCTCCTCAAGGAGTCTGTGACCGTGACAAGGATTACAAGATGTTTCCTGTACTCTATGTTTGTGTGTGTAATATACAGCAAAATATAAGAGGTTAACGTTTCAAAACTTTAAAACATGAAGTTTGCACTTTGTCAGCCACTGAAGGGCTTTATTGACAAAAAAAAGAAAGAAAAAAGCAGATGCAATAAAATTGCAATTTAATTAAAAACACCTCTATTATAACCATGTTTTTTTCTTAACTGGATTGTGACGTCAGGAGGACAGATGAAACCCTCCACTTGTCCAAGAAGCAGGACTAAAAAACTACCAATAGCAGATGAACAGTATGTAAAACAGGGCTTATGAATACATTGACTTTTTGGTGAAGGATTTCAAGAGTGAGGTACAACAGTGAACATCTACAGTCATCTGTAAAACATGGCAGAAGGTTGCATTTCAGTCAGTGGTGTCAGGGAATGTGTTAAAGTTGATGTGAATGCAAAAAAAGCACAGCCAGATCCACCAATCAGAACCATTTGGAAGCATCTAATTGACAACAGCTTCATTTCTCAGCGTGACAGGGATCCCATGAAAAGAAAAAATTAAGAATTTGAAAATTCATGGATTATAATGAGTGTAGGCAGCACGGTGGCACGGTGGTTAGCACTGTTGCCGCACAGCAAGAAGGTCCTGAGTTCAATTCCACCATCAGGCCGGGGTCTTTCTGTGTGGAGTTTGCATGTTCTCCCCGTGTTTGCGTGGGTTCCCTCCGGGTACTCCGGCTTCCTCCCACCGTCCAAAGACATGCAGCTTGTGGGGATAGGTTAATTGGAAAATCCAAATTGCCATTAGGTGTGAATGTGCGAGTCAATGTGAGTGCGAATGGTTGTCTGTCCCTGTGTGTTGGCCCCGCGACAGACTGGCGACCTGTCCAGGGTGTACCCCACCTCTCGCCCTATGACAACTGGGATAGGCTCCAGCGCCCCCCGTGACCCTGAAAAGGAGAAGCGAAAGTGAATGGGTGGATGGATATAATGATTGTATTTTAGAGTTTAAAATAGTTTGATCAAAGACCTTTCAATCCTGGTGGATTAACCATTACAGAAACATAAAAAATAAATAAATAAGTTACCTATGCTGTTAATTTAGGGCAGATATGGCATAACGCTTGCATTTTGTGGTGTCCTCATAAGTTTGTTAAGCACTGTATAACGAGTCCATCACCAGGTAGTTAGTAACACATTTTTGTGTTTTCGTTGTGTGACCACATTCAGGTGTGAATAAGAAATTCTGCATTACATACTTCATCGTGCAGATTGAGAAAATACACACCCTGTTATTTGTCTTAAAATATTGTAATATAAAAAATAATAATAATAACGACATTTTTAAATATTAAAAAAATAACCATGATCCCTAGTCACTTTAGCTATCTAGTGATCACCTAATGATTAACTCACTATTACTTTCTGCCTCTTTCTGTGGCTCCTTAATAATGAGCATCATAACTTACAAAATGATCATTTTGTTTTCTTTAAAACTCGACGACAGTGTTTAGGAAAATGTTCACTACCATCATAAATCAAGAGACCTGTAGGTTCATTTTCTCATATTCTCCTGTACATTCTGATGTTTAATGGCCTCCTGAGTTAGAAATATGGGATTAATGTCAATGCCATCCTTCCAGCCCTCTCACCTGGATGCTGTTAGTCTCCTAAAATGAGACTGTTATCTCTTAGTGGCTAATACTGTTTAATCCTTCCATGAAAAATGGGGATTCAAGTAAACAGTGCATGTATCATCAAATTTTAAGAGGAACTTTAACTAATGAAAGAAGTCATGTATATGTATAACCATGTATAATTTCTGCTGCATGAAGTAGTTCTGAAGTTTGAAGGATTCTTAAAGTGGATATGCAACATTTCAAAATGAAAAACTTTGATTAATATTCAACACATCCAGAAAACAAACACATTCATATTCATCCTTGCCTGACATTTCCTCATTTTATTTAATTGCCTCTGCTGTATATTGTTACAAATGTCTTTCCTCCTCAGCTTACAACCACTTACGAGACATTGCAGAAGCGCATGCACATATTGAATTAACTGGCTTTTAGAATGGAGACCGTGACCCCACGAGCAGACTTGTATGCAGAAATGACTAAAGATACAAGGTACACAAGGTCGCGGTTTTCACCCCAGCAGGCAGAGAGCAACAAACAACCATCAACTAAAACAGCTTCCCTTTACAAACTAATGTTGAATTATAAATGAGAGGTTGGTTGGAAAAAACTATTGAAATATTGAAGAAAAATTCACCTTGTTAATGTGGCCACTAAGATCACCATAGAAAAAAGATGTTAGATGTCAGACATTGCCTTTGTGCCAATGGGGCTTTTTAATATGTGCTAAGTTCATCCACTGGGGAAGAGCACTAATGAAATAGTTAAGAGTTGAGCGATTGCATTGTTAAACATACGGTTTAATAATCATGTTTGAATTTTTTGCTGTTAAAGGCTTATATTACTAAATGAAGCAAAAGCTTATGATACAGAAAGAGACAGGGGGGGCATGAATGCAAAGAATGGTGTGAAACAGGGAGGGACGCTGCCATGAAAACCCAGCTCAGGAAATACCTCCCAACTAAGGAAACAATGAGCTCTGCTACTGCAACAATTCAGTAAAAATGGTTAAGATAAACAGGTTAGGAGCGCTACGTTTCTAATCGGGCAGTAGTTTATTTATTACAAACCACTTGAGTTTTGCATTGTGGAGGGCACCCTGAAGTAATTAAGTGCATGTTGTTATTCATGCAAAGTAAGAAAATATGTCAAAAAATTCAAATTCAAATTTTTATTTGTCACATACACAGTCATACACAGTACGATATGTAGTGAAATGCTTGTCAGTATTCCAGTTATCGGCATAAAAACTAGACTGAAAATGAGTGAAAAGAACATAATTGTTCTTTTCAAACTGGTCAGTCTACCTGTAACTTAGCTGCACAAATCTAGTGATACCTCAAATCTCAGCGCAGGGAAATTTGATTAATGAGGCAAACTGACCTCTACAGGCAATATTTGATGCTGGTGTGTTTTGTTGCTTACAGTGAATTTCCTGTTTGGCCAGATAAAGCTTTCTGCTTACCAGCATTAGCTTAAGTAATAAAGTGGACAACTTGGCATTCATTGTAGCAGCTAGCTGGCTAACATTATCGCTAGAAAAATGCTGTCTCTAGCCACAACAATCTTCATTGTCTTTAGTTAGTGATCAATGGACTCCATAAGCTATCATAAACTAGTGCTGCTCAATGATGAAAATGCAAACAGAGGTGATTTTCTGAAGAAAAAAAAAAGGAAAAAAATAAAAACAAGCAAGCAAACAAAAATAGCTAAGAGGCTGTTAGAGGAAACTGTATGTCAGTGTGATACAAGCCAATTTAAATGCTCCCATTTTCATATTAACATTCACATCAGAGTTATTAGTAGTGAAATACTGAAGTACTCCTATTCGTTAAGTTAATCACTGAATAGCATATTGCTTGTGCTAAGAATCACTGGATTAAAAGCATATAAACTATTAGTAGGAATAGATCAATTTTAATTACATGTACATCGATCAGCTCAGCAGCCACAACTGATCCCTAGAAGTTCAGTTGAATTGATTATCGCTACACTGGATTTAAGGGAACCTTATGAGATTAGGTAAGATCACAATCTTATTTCCTGCAAGAATTTCTTTCCCAAAAGGTAACACGGGTAGCACAAGTGCATGTTCTTCTGCAAGGTGGCATATTATGTAGAAATATGTGACTATATAGCTAATGAATGTTGTCTCTTGGTGTTTTGTGTTTTTTTTTGACAAGAAATGTTTAGATAGAAAGAAAGATGAATATAATTCATACAGACTGTCATGGGCTTTTGACCCTAAATTTTGAGTTTTGGAATGTTTTGAGTTTTCGGTGAGCTCATGAGCTCTATATCTATATCTCTATATCTAGTTCTTTCAACATAACATAACATATTGTCTATGTATCCTGTTCATGGGGTCTGTAGGTTTGCACTCCTTTTAAATAAAAAAAGAGAAAACTATTCAATATACTTCAGGTATTTATGATAATTATTATCTATAACAGTGAGTAAAAGTGTTCTAAATCTTGCTTGGCTGTGTCTGACTGGTAGGAACAGTGTTTGCAGTGCTAAATAAAATGAAATACAGTTTCTGTCCCTACTTAACGCATGTAACTGTGTATCAGATCGAGGATCATTACTTACTGTGTCATAGTCGCCATTTGCTGGAACGAGTGTGTCGACGATCACACAGTCCAGTGACCGGGTATCGATGACTTCACACATCATGCACTACAATTTTAATGCCTTGAGTTTAACAGATTGGACATCCCTATCTTGTTTTTGTAAACCAGATGGCACAAGAGAGGGTGTTTATAACTTACACTTTCATTCCAAAAGACTACAGATGGGTTTTTAGGTCAGTACAGCTAGTTTTGATTTCTGTGCCACACAGTTTATTAAAAGTTATAAAAAATATCAAACATTAAAGACCTTATCCTTTCCTAAAAGCTGCATGCTGTGTTTTTGTTATCGCCTAAAAACAAACGTGGTGTTAAACAATGAGGAAATGCTGAAAGGTAAATCTCAGTTACCGCTGGAATCACACAGCCAAATTCCAGAGAAGATTGCTGTCAGCTGTCGGCAATAAAAACAGACTTCCACCTTCACAAAGTTTATATGTGTCCCAAAACATCCATACAGGCAGATTTAAGAGGCAGATGGAAAATGTCATGGATTGATCCATCCTTAATAACACAGGATGAGGATGCATGGAAATTTCTTTCCCAAGCGACATAGACAATATTGTGCTTTGAACATCGAGAGAAATTTTCCATTCCTCTGAAGGAAAACAAAAAGGCTGTGCTATGACTCTGACGTTTTCGTCTTCCTTTCATTGTTTAAAAATGAACCAGAATGCATGGACAAAACTACAGTGGGAGAAATGACGACTGCTTTTTTAAAATTAGTGACTAAATGCAAAAATCTTTGTGGAATCTATTTTTCCTTTGAGTTCAGTTCATTTTTAATTTTTCCAACAGCATGTTCTTTTCTTTATAATTATCAATATTCACCATTTCAATTGATGTAGCAAAGAACTTCAGAAATCCTTAATAACTTAGTTATTTCCTATCTTATAATCACCTCATTTGGTTGATGATTAAGCTTTTCTTTAAATGAGATTTTACTTGCCTGGGTCCACACTATAGACTGTATATTAAAGATGGATGAATCCACTGTAAAGTTTGCCCTAATTTTTGGGTTTTAGTCACCAGTTTTTTGAAACTCGATCAGATCAGCCAATGCCAGCAAACTTTATCAGCAAACTGCATTTAAAGCTTTCAATACAATGTCAAAAATAGCTGCTAACTAAGAAAATAATAATGTAAAAACATAGTAGCAATAGTAGGACAGCAAATCAGGGAAAAGTTGACTTAAAAGGATGAGAACAGGAGCTCAAACTGTAGGCCATGTCCCTCCTTTGGGAGTTGGCTGTTGGACTGCCAGTGCTGCTTATTGTCACTGATTTGGTTCATAAATAAAGAGAGGAGGACTCTGTGTCTTCAGGATCTTGTAACTGCTTTTTGCAAACGATGCAGTCCTATTGGCTTTATCAAGTGGGGACCTCCTGCTTTAATTTGGAAACTTTGCAACCGAGTGCAAGGCAACTAGTATAAGGAGAAAGAGCTCCAAGTCTGAGGCTGTGGTTCTCAGTCAGAATAAAGGTGGCGTATCCGCTCCAGTTTGGGAATGAGTTGCTGCCCAAATTGTATGAGCTAAAGTAGCTTGGGGACTTGATAACAGATGAGGGAAGGATGGAGCAGTAGAGTAACAACAGACTGGAGCAGGATGCTGAACTGATGTGTCATGGTGAGGAGAGAGCTTGGCGTGAAAGAAAAAAGAGAAATTTATCAGTTGATCTACATCCCCACCCTCATCTATGGCAAGGAGCTGTGGGTAGTGATCAGATGAATGAGATTGCTGATACAGCAGTGGAATTAGCTTCCTCCGTAGGTGTATGGGCTCTCCCATGGCGATAAGGTGATTAACTCAGTCATTCAAGAGGAGCTCAGAGTAGATCAGCTACCACTTCACATCAAAAATAACCAGTTTTGGGTGGCTCTAACTATGCTTCCTGGATAAGACGTTTCAGGCATATTCAGATGAGCCCCACACTAAAAAAAAGAACGTGTTGGATTTATTTAATTCAATAGTTGCACACAGATGTTTTGCTTTGACAGCAACTTGAACAGCTGAGATAAGTTAACACTTAATTTTAAAACATTAGGTAATTTCTGTTTAATACACCCAAGACAGAAATCCAAGAGATGGCCAGTCTCCTTTTTTCAGTGCACCTCAAAATTCCTCGAAGTCCCCCCAGAAGAGCTGAAGCAGGTGGCTGGGGAGAGTTAGGTTAGAGTTAGGAATGACGGATAGATGGATGGATATTCCGATTGCCAAGGATTTGGATTAGGGTTATGGTTAGGGCTCGAGATGTCACACAACTTAGATCTCAGAGGGTTAAAAAATGTGGAAACATGTAAATAGCACAGTCTGGACCCATTACAGGGAACTCAAGATCAAGAGGTTGAGAAAAAAAGGTCATCACATACAACTCTGCACATTCTTACTCCTTTTTCTTTATAAACATGATAGTTACTCTTAACATCTTGTGCTCAATCTGCTGGAGATGAGATTGAACACCTGCTGAAGGTATCAAACAGAAGACAACAAAGAAAGAGCTTCTGTTTGATGTCAAACTTAAAATGACGCCTGTGAAACCAAACAAAGTCACAGCGCTGACACCTGCTGCAGGTTCAGGAGGGTCAGACTGAGGCCGAACAGGCTCTAAGATTTATGAAAGGATTGGAGAGAGAGAGGAGCGAGCAGTGTCTGATTCAACAAAATAATACAGTGGTTTGGGCCTAATAATAGTTACAGACAGAGGTGGGACCAAGTCATTGTTTTGCAAGTCTCAAGTAAGTCTCAAGTCTTTATCCTCAAGTCTCAAGTCAAGTCTCAAGTAATGTCAGGCAAGTCAGAGTCGAGTCTCAAGTCACTGGTGTAAAAGTCCAAGTAAAGTCACAAGTCTGAAACTTTGAATTTCAAGTCCTTTCAAGTCTTTAAAAAAAAAAACGAAAAAATAATGTTGCAGTTATGCTAAATGTAAATATTAGACCATGTAATTTTTAAATCTGTGTTTTTCTCAACACATGACGAAATAGTGAACGTAGAAAATATACACAAATTGTGAAATTGCACCTCTATAAAATGCAGCTCAATTAAACCTAGCTCCTAGAATAATTTTCACCGACAGTTCTGAGATAAGCTGCATGTTATTCTTGGATGCGGTTGTAGGACCGGCTTTAAAATCGCATGACAAAAATATCATATACATTAAAAAAACTGCATTACCAACGTAGCCTGGACAACATTTGCTAGTTAGATGAAGTCAGCTATCTCATCGTAGCATATTTATATGCATATTTATAATCATACGGTTCTTGGAGTGAGTGCATACACTCATGAAGTTTAGTAACTTCAGGTCACTGCAACAAGCCCAGGTACAGTTTACCGACGGATGGGTGCAGGACCTTGAAACGCACCGTGTAGAACGAAAGACCATCGTACGTATCATAAGTTTACCAGTCTCACAAATTGTCTTCATAAATACACATTCGTTAACCGTTTATTAATAGGACCTTTGAGTTCAATGGTAATTAATTAGCAGTGGAAATAATTTCTGGTAGCATCACAGAAATGTAGCAGTGACAATAATATTGTATTGCTTGTAACCTATATCACCAATTATGTTAAGAAAAATGACGTATTAACTACTACAAAACACTGACCTTCGTGTAAATGCTTGGAGCAGACTAACCTGTGAGCTGGAGGGTTCTGGGACGTTATATTTGGTCTTTGGATGGCTGCAATCCAGGCCACCCGTCGCCTGTTTGTTACTTCGGAAACATGGCTCGAACAATTTCTCTTCAAGACGTAATCCGATAACAACCGATCTCTTTACCCGTCGGCTTCCCGTGACTGTCATGCGACCGGCTATTGCAGTTAATAATACAACAGCTTCTTGACATTTTTGTGTTTCTTTTTTTATCGCTGTATAACTGATTTTAATTGAAAGCCTGCGTGCGCTAGTACCGCTTGCCACGAGTTCCCAGAATCCTTTGCGGTTTACCCCTGAATGACGTCACATTTTCAATCTCTATATAATATGCATGTTAAATTTTATATTTGGGGTGAAATATCAAGTCTTTTCAAGTAAACCGGTTCAAGTCCAAATCAAGTCCCAAGTCATTGGTGTAAAAGTCCAAGTCAAGTCACAAGTCTTAGAACATTTTTTCAAGTCAAGTCTAAAGTCATAAAATTAATGACTCGAGTCTGACTCGAGTCCAAGTCATGTGACTCGAGTCCACACCTCTGGTTACAGACCATAATTTCTCTTAAATCACTACTTGTTACACATTTTGTTTTCTATGCTGAATACTGGAAAATTTCATCTTCAACAGCCTGCTAAGATTTGATAAATCAGGTTAAGATATTAGATATGATACTGAGGATTTATCCTTTGCTTCAGTCAGTTCAGTTCAAATGCAGGATCGGAGCACTTAAATTCATTAAAACTTTGCTCCGGCCTCCAGTTGGCAAAGTTAATTTAATAAAGATGTACTCATAATGAGTCTTGACTTCATTACTTTTAGAGGAGCCCTGAGCTGCACACCGAACCATCACGACTTCACAGCAGAGGCTTCATTTGTTTACTTGCGCCTCCAGAAGAGACACTCGTGCATGACCAGGAATGTGTGTTTCACATGAACCCATCAACAGAAGCTTGATCACCAATGAAAGAACAGCTACACGTTCAGAACTCTGTAACTACACAGTGTGCTGCGATAAAAGAAGCAGGAGAGTATTATTTCTTACAATAACACTCCAAAAAAAACCCTAAGGTTTCTTCATACTCAAATAAACATGATATAGTAAATTTAGGCAAAATGCAAAAAAATTGTAAGGTTAATTTATTTAAATAATTAAGGAAAATGTGCAATAAATGTGTATCAACTGAATGTATACCAAAGTAAATTTGATTGGACTATATTTAATTAAATGTAAGATTTTACATTGTACACACACACACACTATTATTATTATTATTATTATTATTATTATTATTATTATTATTATTATTATTATTATTATTATATACAAATATACAAAACTTAAAGATAGAAAACATGAAATTACTGCATCATCCACTTCCTCCATATGATGTATGAAGGTGTATGTGCTTCCCCCACAGAGACAGGATGATGAAGCAGTTGAGAACTTCACCTTGATGAGAGGAAAGCATCTTTAATTCAGTTTAAAGAGAGCCCTTGGATGAGGAGTGAAGACATGTTAAATATGCCTTCCCTACCCAAGATGACAGCTTTATTTATTATTAGACCTTGGTTAGCTAATGTTTCAGACCTCAGCCTGATTGAAATGCAGGGGCGGGGCCCGAAGAGAGCGATGTATATACGAATCCCCGCAAACTTAGATGAAATAAAGCACTTTTGTAAAGAAGACTGAAACTCTACACAAGTAGAGGGAAGACTTATAAACTCATACAGAACAATTGCTTCACATTTTACTGTGTGTAAATGCCTTTGACCTGCCAGGGTGGTAGATTACAATTGGTTGGGTAAAATCTTGTGCATTTGCATGTTTGTTGTGCATTTGTCCCTTTTTGAATAAGATCAATATTAAATTTATGATTAAAGGAAGCAACATAGACTGAATTAATTTGGATGTTTTCCAAAGAAAATGTCATCCCATCAAAAAGTGCAAAAGCTGCTACACAACACATCTCATTAAATATAGTTTATGTACTTGCTCTTTATGAGTGAAACTCATAACAGAAAATTGAAGATTTGCAACAATGCTTTAAAAGTGTCAGTTCCTAGAAACAACCCTGAAAAAGATGAAGATTTATTTCCTATATATTTCTTAAATAATATCTTGTATATATCTTATATATATCTTTAATAATCTACTGTGAGCCCTGTTCTGAGTTTAATGCCTCGTTTTCTGAGCTGAACTCGTTAACAACAGTTTCAAGAAAGGAAAATTTAATAGACAACGAGGCTTTATTTTGCCTTTGTTTCCCGTGAGGTTGCGGAAACCCATAACGTAATTCCTTTGACAGCAGAACGCCACAGGCAGCCCAGCAGGGGAAACACGACGGAACAGTTCAAGAGTGTATGGATGAAATTTAATCCACACTCTTCACCTCCTCCAGTATGCAGGCTGATTTACAGCCAAGTGCACTTGGCTGCAGTCTCTGGAGGAAGTGCAGTAAACCAAGCTGGAGAACACTAGCATCCAAACAGTGTTTCAGTGGCTTTGCTTCTGTCCTGCACATTTTTAAGTGACCACTCAGGGAAAAGTTTAATGCTTTGCTCAGCAGGTTTTGTGAAACTGTTGCTGCTGGTGTTTTGAGAAATTACCTCTAAGAGATGATGACAAATGTGACTAATATGTTCATTCAGAGGGGGAAACCTTGAGCAATCAGCCATCGGGGAAAAAAAACACCTATTTTTGTTGTTTAACAGTTATTAGGACACACAAATTGGATGCCTCACTGTGAAGAGAAAAGATCATTAAGCATTATGAAAGACTAAAAATACTTCTGTATTTTTGATTTCCCCATTGCTGTATATTTATGAATTAAGTAGGTACTTTATAGAACTTTGGATTTGTTTCTAAGGGAACTGCCTAAAGGAGTGATTCCTACTTCCCGTTATGCATCTCAATAGCATTTTTCTCTTCATTACTACCTACTAAAAACACACATCAATCAAACTCTGTGAGTCTGTCCTAGTTTTAAAACATTTTTGCAACACTTCCAGGCTATATCTTTAGATTTATGTAGTTTTATGTTAAAATATTTCAAAGTAAGACTGTTAAAATCACAAGTTTTAAAACTTTTCCAACTTCACTATACCAGCAAACATCATATCGCGTCACCTGTCAATCTGCTGGGCACACCTAGGAGTCTTTAAACTCCACCCTTTTGACCTGCTAGGCCTTTTACCACCGTACTCCATATATAATGTAAAAGGCTATTCTGTCACTTGAATGTGCGTTTGTGTTACATTACACCATGTATTCCTATCTTTAAAGAAATGTTAATACTAAGATGGTGGATGCATTAGTGACATAAGTTGATGTTATCCTAAATTAGTGAATCCTGTCAGTAGCATGATTGTAATGTAATATGAACAGTATTTAAAAAAAAACACACACAAAAATATGTAACTCCTTTTTGGTTTTTTGGTTGTTGTTTTTTTCCTTTTTGTGCAATTTCTCCCATTTCTCTGTATTTTACTGGTATGCAAAGTCCTCTGTTTTAGCTAAAGTGTAATCTATCAGAATCCATGGGGATTCTGGAGGCTCTGTTGTGGCAAGCTAAAATAAATAGTTATAATCATTAATTTAAGAAATATATATGATGACAAATATATTTTGGGTATTCATATAAAAAAATAGAAAAGCCAATCTTTGTGACAGTTTAGATATTCTTCATTGGACACAGATGGAATTATAATATGATCTCCCCAGATATTTAAACTGTGGCACAGAGAAAAAGCCACAAAAGCACATTAATTTTTTGGCTCATGTGTGAGAGAGCATCATTTCTTGTAATTAGTTTTTCAGGCCAGAAAAGAAATTTGACATGTAAACTTGTGAAGAGTTATAAACTATTCTGTATCATCCAAACTCATCATGAGAATTGTCTTGAAAACGTCCTTTGAAGAACTGAGCCAGAAAAAATGTAAATCTCAACAGTACTGTGCAAATGTTTTAGGCAGGTGAGGAAAAATGCTGTAAACAAAGAATTCTTTGAAAAGTGAAAGTTTTAATCATTTATTTTCATCAATCAACAAAATGCAGCAAATGAACAAAAGAGAAATCGAAATCAAATCAATATTTGGTGTGGCCACCCTTTGCCTTCAAAACAGCATCAGTTCTACACTTGCACACAGTTTTTGAAGGAACTCGGCTGGTAGGTTGTTCCGAACATCTTGGAGAACTAACCACAGATCTTCTGTGGATGTAGGCATCCTCACATCCTTCTGTCTCCTCGTGTAATCCCAGACACACTCGATGATGTTGAGATCAGGGCTCTGCGGACTCCATGCCATCACAACTTCTTGTTCTTCTTTATGCTGAAGATAGTTCCAAATGACTTTAGCTGTATGTTTGGGGTCGTTGTTCTGCTCCAGAATACATTTGGGCCCAATAAACAATCATTTATGTTTCTCAAAGCATTCTTTGTTTACAGCATTTTTTCTTAGCTGCCTAAAACTTTTGCATTGTATTGTATATCTGAGATGTTTTGTTAAAACAAATACAATGACTGGCCACTCTGTTAGGTACACCTGTTTAGCTGCTCCTTAACCTAGATGTAATCAGCTGAGCATGGCTGAAACTAATTGCATTTAGGCATGTAGACATGGTCAAGATGACTTACTAGGGTTGAATCAGAGTAACAGAATTGTGGTGAAAATGTTACTTTGAATTGTTAAGGTTCGAAATATTGGGGATGGAGACAAGAGAAAAAACCACAATAACAACACTGGTCCGGCCGGGTTGAGTCAAACGATGATTTTAATGAACACACGCGTGGGAGATGGACACTGATGCAGACAGCCTCAAAATCTCAAAATGGTGGAGCATTGCTCAAACTTTTATAGCCTCTAGTGCCTCCACCTTATCATACAAAGCCTAAACATTCACATGCTTTCTCTCACACAGCGCCTAAGCTACGACCTTGGCTCCCTGTTTATCTGCTCCTGCTGAAATGGGGCAGAAAACTCCAGCACACTCTGTTCTCTTCTACTCAGACAAATTAGATTTCTTATAACTCAGCAGTATAATGCATCATAAAACAATATCATTCATTCGCAACAAGTCAGCAGTTTAATGTAATGCAAATCAGTTTAACTAATGTAATAGTTATCAGCTTCTTCTAATTCAGGAGAATAATGCAAACTAAAACTACATAATAATTCACAATCTTTAATTAGGGGTATAACATGGCATAAAATAATATTATAATCTAACAATTCCCCCTGATGAGGTCATTAGAATAATGACCTCACAAACACCCTTCAATTCAGTGTGGCCGGGTTCATCTCTTCTCATTCCTGAGGTCCTTTGTCCCCCTGAGGGGCGAACCATATGTGGGATGACCTCTGTGTTTGCGCAATTCAGATGCAAGAAAAACTATGATTCCAACAGTAGCAGGTCCAGATGACACTCTCCTTGTCTCCCACTGCTTTCAGCCTTTATTCTATTGCTGCAGCTACCAGTGTCGTCCAGTTGGGTGATCCTCTGCTCTTCATTCTTCAACCTTAGGGGTTAGACAACCCTTCAGTCGTGACACAGATCAGGGGATTATTCTGCCCCGATTTCAAACAACGATCTGTGTATTCTCCAGAAAAGGAACAGGAAGGTGTCCCCTTTTTGCCCAAAAGCCTCTCGAACTTCGTTGGTCTGGTGTTCCCGGATTTCCGCCAACCCCTTCATGGTTATTGCTGTGTTTATGGGATCCATCCTTTTGTGGTGACTAGCTGGAGCCCAAACGCCATGACCCTTGGACCCAGTTGATGTCTCGGCAGTCACTGTGTCTGACTCTGCTACGGAGGATCCTCGCATCTCTGTGACCTCGTCTGGTGTCTGTTCCTTTCTCTGTAAGAGACAGAAAACCAAAACACCCCTCTTCCTAACCCTAATAATCTAATGTTGTTATCTACTGACCTTCTAGTGATTCAGAATTGGTCTAAAACATTCAGAATGTCCCAGGGACTTATTCTAATCATATCTTATGTGTGTGTAAGCGTGTTTGCATTTAGCCCTCTGCACTCAAAGTCAATACCTACAATATATCAGTCCGGACAATCACGCCGAACGAAGCTTCTGACCTTCAAAAGACCAAGTGCCAACTCATTATAAGCACATTTGCAAGGTGTGTCTGAAAATTATTGAAACCCCTCTTTTTAACAAAAGACAAATAAATTAACAAATCTTCTAAGCGCTATTCAGTTCATTTCAATGAGTAATGATTAAACATGAAAGTGATAGTTTATGCTTTTTCACTGATTCTCTAAAAGGTCCGTCTTCTTGGACCGCTATTAGCTTAAGCTTTACCATTCCTAAGGTATTAAAGACACAAATGAAGTTATAAAATGTTCAAATAATCCTGGTTTGATGTTAAAGCTCAACTTCCCCCCCTTTTTTGACACATTCCAATGTGTCAAATCAACGGAGCTAGAACATTCAAAAAAAGTTAGGCAGCTACAAAGTTTCCCAGACTCTTAAGGTGATCCGCGTGTAACGTTCTGACTCAGGTATTTAATATTTTAATAAATGTCGTTTAATTAACTGCCACTATTTAAACTAACCTTAAAGACATAATTGAAGAAAAGATCACAAAGAATAACATGATATCAGTGTTTTGTAAGCGCGTGCGGCCCTCCATGCTCGAAGCCTTTCCCCTCAATAGATCAGTCAGACATTCGCGCTGACTGTAGCTTTTAACCCTTATTAACTTGAGCACAACTCCACAATGAGCAACAAGTTGCAATATGTATGAAAATGATCATGGTTACACCTGCAATGAAAAATTATATCATTATCCTAACACCTGTAAATAGAAGATTCATCAGAGGTTATAACAATCACAGGAACACAGATGTTAGTATAAGGTCAAAAGCTTCAATAAATGATCATCGATGCAATGTTTGTTGCATGATTCTCATACAATAATAATGCTGACATTGAAAATAACAGTATAACACCCCCTTTTGTCCCGTTTCACTTGACACCTAAACGTTTATAAATGCCTCTTTTATTCTTGATTTTATTTCCCCCTTTTCTCCCCTTACTGACCACAGCAGGGGGATCTTAGTTTTGAATCAGCCATGAATCCAGCTCACCTGATTCATCAGTGAGCTCCACCATCACTGGCGTCTGACAGGGTGGTGCTGCATACTCTTCCTTTAATGTCACTATTTTCAACCTGTTAATTAGAGTGTTTAAACCTGAAGTCGACTACGTCCACAACAAGTCAATACAGCTGTAAATGTGGCCAATTATCAATCTATTACCAATCAATAACAACAGATAACTTCTATTTTATGCATGCTTTTAATCAACCACTCACCCAGAGGATCTCCAATCCCAGGAAATTCCTTCTCCTCCTTTAATGAGTCTGTCCTCCTTCCATGCCCTGGTAACTGGTCCATCCAGAGCCATATGATCTCAAATATACATACAACAAGCCAAACCACACCTTGGTCACACCAACCCTCCTCCGCCCCGAAGATGTCCAATGCCATCCTAGTATGGACTGTCAAAAGTGGCTTTAACGCTGACTGTCCTGACAATCCATTTTATAACGTTTCCTGGTCAGATTTGCCAATCTCTGCACCAGGGTTTTAAACGTTTCGCCATTTTCATTAGGTTTTATTTTTTATTTAGTTTCGACTCCAGATTTTCAATTTTTTGCCAGTTGTAATTAGTTTTTACCAATTCTTTGCTAGTTTAGTCTAGTTTTTATTTTCTGAAAATCCTTAGTTTCAGTTTAATTTTATTTGTGTTTTACAAAAATTAAGTGTAACAAAATCTCAGTTCCATCATATCAATCATGCTCTTCTGGTTATCCTTGGGTATTGAGACTATTAACTCTTGCCGCACCGAGTGGTCCTAATTTTGGTTGAAGTGAATTGATAAACTTTTGAAGGCGATTGTTTCACACCTTTATTTAGATGTCCCAGTCCTGTTATCTCGGGATACATCACGCTGCCTTATCTGGGGTTAGCTGTTTTCTGGGGATGCGAGTTAAGTGGGGGAGCTCTTCAAGGAGGGGGAGTGTGCTCCCCCTGATGAGGTCTTCTAGGTAAGCTAGGTTAACCTTCTTGTGTGAGCTTTTCAAGTGCACTTTAAGGTTTGTGGGATTTTTCGTGTCATAAATGTCCCTCATGACCCCCTGATGACCCAGTAATTCATTTTTTGCGCACTGTAGTACACATTTAGTTTTTGCTTGTAGCTCTCCTACTCTACTTGCCACTCCTCTAAGTCCTGATGTTTCTTAGAGAGGACAACAGTACCTTTAAAATTATGTCACATGTGTGGGGGTGTGGCCTTGCCAATTGTTTTTCCCACCTTTTCAAAATGGCTGGCGTGCCCACAAGCACATTTTATGGAAGAGAGAAAGGTAAGCTTGATATTTACATTTAAAATGTTTTGTTAAACTCAGATTCTTATTTTATTCAAAAAATAAACATCTAGTAAATAATTTCAGGGGTCTTTAAGAATTAGGCTCATTTACTTTCACAGGGAACATGACTAATTTATTAATGTGTGCTCTACACATTGGGACTTTATATTTATATTTATTTCACTTTTTCCTAATACCCAACTTTTTACAAAGGCGGAGAGAATTCTTAACAGAATTATTAAGGGAGATTCAAACATAGATTTTTCAAAATATGAGAGGGTCAGGACCCACTAAAAGCCACACAAAGATTATCGAGATGCAGTGGCAGATGTAATAGAGAAAGACACAGGGCCAATTGAAATCTGTCGTCCTATCTGGTGCAAAACCAACATGTAGTAGAATCTGGAATTTTGATTTTGAGTTAAAAATAAAATATGGGTAAAATGCAGAAATCTTTTCCAGTAAAGTAAAAAATAAGAGTCGCAATTATAGTTGAATCCATAACACCTAATTGTTTCTACAAGATCACGTCGTTGCTGAAAGTTATCAATGATCTCAATGTGTGAAAGGAACTCACAGTATCTGGAGTTTAAGCTCCTCTTGGCTGAGAAACCAGGGACAAACATGTGAACAAGACCTGAATAATACCAGTAATGAAGACTTCTCTCCAAAGATCAATAAAAGGAAGCCCCAATCTGATGA
The DNA here is from genome assembly GCF_963969265.1 of Rhamphochromis sp. 'chilingali'. Classification (NCBI taxonomy): domain Eukaryota; kingdom Metazoa; phylum Chordata; class Actinopteri; order Cichliformes; family Cichlidae; genus Rhamphochromis; species Rhamphochromis sp. 'chilingali'. The sequence continues at coordinate 36,249,042 of NC_137930.1, read as the reverse complement.
GAGTCTAGCAAAATATGGTTCACTCCACTTGCCTGAAATGGTTAACAGTCCAAGGCATTTCAGTTGTAGAATGATTGGGTGCAACAATGAAACAGATGTGAGATGAGGGAAGTGCCAAATGTTCCTTTGTGTCTCCAAATAAAATCAGTACTTCCTCAGATATCCTAAATAAATTGACTTTTGTGAAATAGAAAGTTCAGTGCCATCACTTATTCCTAAACCAATAGTTTACAGCTAGTGAAGTGTCAGTGACTTCTGGGTTGGTCCCTGATCTTCATCTTATGAGATTGTTATTTTAATAACACTTGATTTATTTAAAAGAAAAAAGAAAAAAAAAACATTAGATTATTAGGGTTAGGAAGAGAGGTGGTTGAAAAGGGGGAAATAAAATCAAGAGTTGTTGTGGGCTGGTCTGAGTGTTTCAGAAACTGCTGATCTGCTGGGATTTTCCTTCACATTTACCTGTAGGGTTTTTAGAGAATGGTCCAAAAAACAGAAAATATCTAATGAGCGGCCATTCTCTGGGTAAAAAGCTTTTTTGGTGACAGGGGAGAACGGCCAGACTGCTTCAAGCAAATAAGAAGGCAAGAGTAACTCAAACAACCACTCATTACAACCAGAGTATGCAGAAGATCGTCTCTGATTGTACAACACATCAAACCGTGAAGCACATGGGCTACAGAGGCAGAAGACCACACCAGGCACCACTCCGATCAGCTAAAATAATGAACAATAGATGATCTGAAAAAAAAAAAAAAAACATTGTCTGGACTAAGTCTGTATTTCTGCTGTGGCGTTCACGTTGTTGAGTCACAATTTGGTGTAAAAAACACAAAAGTGTGGGTCCCTTGCATCGTGTAGCACCAGTTTAGGCTGGTGTTGCACTGTTTAAATGCCACAGCTTGGTGTTGTTTCTGACCATCTCGATGTCTTCATGACCATACCCATCTCCTGGAGTCTACTTCCTGCAGGATAACACACCATGTCACAGAGGTCAAATCATCTCAAACTGGTTTCTTGAACATGACAATGAGTTCAGTGAAGCAGTTTGAAATGGCCTCCACAGCCAAAACATCTCAATCAAACAGAGCAACAGGAGATTCAGGATGTGCAGCCACATAAAATCTATCATGTCAATATGAATCAAACTCACTGAAGAATGTTTCCAGCACCTCATTGAACTGCAACGAAGAATTGTCTGTGGGTGTATATGTGGCTCTGTTATTGTCTGAGGTTTATAGAGAAAAAACAGTTAAGTTCAAATAAAAGTTAAATAGGATTTAAAGCATCTTCAATTTCTATTCTTGAGCTCTTACCTCTTTTCATTTTCTATTAAACTGAACTTCTTCTTTAGTGTCATTTTTTTTTTAATTTTCAGAGTTTGTTCATTCTGAGTAATTGCTTTCATTATATTGAAATAAGCCACTTTTCATGTTTTAGCTGCCGTAATTATGATTTCCCAACTTCTAGAAATAATAATTTCTTTTTTATTTGTTTTGGGGTTTTTTGTTCAGATATGAGGAAGATTTCTGGAACTCTTATTGCTAGAAGACCACTTTTCAGCACCAGCCAATAAATAAATAAAATAAAATAATACACCTGCTTATTGTGTGAGGCAGCAGGCAGCTGTGGGTCCCTCATACACACCTCCGTGTTCCTGTGTCGCAACAGGCCTTTGATCAGGTAATTGCCCCTCGGCCCCGGAGTTTGCATCCCCCATATGTCTCTATGGCGACCACCTCTTCAGCATCCATCTGCAAGCCGCCTTCACACCCCTTTTAAGATGAACTTATATGTTACGAAGCCACAAGTGAAGTAGCACCGTTTCCACTTAAGCTGCAACCTATTTGTGAAATCTCACATATGATGAATGGTGTGTGTTTATTTTTTGTCCCCTCTTTCCATGGGTTTGTCCATATATCCGGCACATGCAAAAAGCTCCCACACACACACACCTCAGTGGAATGGTGAAATACATTTTTTCAGACTGCAATAAGGAAGCGTTTGTTTCACTCTGAACACTGATGTAACACCCATACATGCATGACACGACATGATCAGAATGCAGGTGGCGCTCATAAGGAACCATCTCAGGACTCAGGAGTCTGTGTGAAGATGCTGTGCGGAGGGTGACATGCTTCAAATGCAAGGGATTAGATCCTGTAAGGAAGTGAGGTGCTTTTTTGACAGATTTAAATGCACAGCTGCCCCTTTAAATTTAAGATCACTTTCCTCTTTAATGCCTGCAAGATCACATTTCAGTTTAATTCATTCCTGCTCTTGTAGAAAGAAATTCTCTAATTAGAGACACTCTTTCATCCATTTAAATATTCTCATTATATTTAGCATTAATTTATGGCCACATTTCCCAGAAATTCAGTTTCATCTAAATAATTTCCTCTGGGATTGATGTTAATACAGTATTCTGATTCTGATTTAAGATTTTTTTCTTAATTTAATAAACACCAAAATGGCATGACTCTGTAATGAGTCGGCCTCCAACAGGTCAGCAGTGGATGGAGAGGTAATTTAGTCATATTCAGACAGACGGATTTAAAAAAAAAATCCACATGTGGAAGCTGCACAGTCACATCCTTAACTGTTGACGCTTCTGCTGGGAAAAGTGTCTCGTTATGCACCTTGCTTGAGGGCACTGCAGTAGATATTTAATGCCATCATTTGCATGCGCATGCATGGTAGTTTATAGAAGCTGGGTGACGGGTTATCACCAGAGACAATGACAATCCTTCAGAAGTTGAAGGTTATGTTATTGTGACTAAATCCCTTTCTGTTTTGCTAATTGCCACATTATTGTATCCATTATTATTGTATCCATTATTACTGCATCCATTATTAACGTATGTAATTACTTATGGTGTAGCAGAGCGACATCATAGATACATGTCATTGTCTATAATTTAATGTCCAAAAAATTGTCGTCTTAGTTTTTTTTTTTAATTTATTTTACTGTTTTTTTTTATTCAATTAACAGACCCCACAAAATGCTTCATATTCTTCTTCTTTCTTATTTTTTATACAGTAACATATTACAACAACCATCGCCTCAATGTTGTAATGTAAACCATCGGATTAAAATAACCCTAAAATTTCGACTGGCACCTGAGGAAAGCATCAAATTTCTAAAAGAAACACTATATTATTGATTTTTTGCCTAGTTAAAATGTTATTTTTTAATTTTAAATATTCACAGCTTAGCTACTGGAAACGTGGATTCACAGTTTCAATTCAATAAATTCTTCCTGGCGCAGAATTTAAAAGTGTTAAAATAATGACTTCAGGGGGAAAAGTATTAAAAAGTTGTTTTTTTTATTGGACATCAAAGAACAGGATGAGCAACACGGAGCTTGAATCAAACGATCACAGCTTTATCTATGCATAGGCTATAGACATCTCTGGAGATATTTAACGATGGTGATGAGCGGCAATAATCATTGTGAGCCCTCAGTTCTTGTTTGAGAACAATCTGTTCGCAGGCTGTTGGTCTCTTTTTCACCTGGATGTCTCCAGATCAGCCCTCAGTGACCCGGTGAGTCTTGAACCATCACGGTCTGCAAAAGTGACACTTGATGATTTTCTTGAAAGCGCTCTGAAAATCTTTGTTGAAGTACGCGTAAATGATGGGGTTCAGTAAAGAGTTGGAGTAGCCCAGCCAGTTAATGACATCCTCTAGCCAGCGGGGCATGTAGCACGACTCCTGGCAGAAAGGCATGACCAGGGCGACGATGAAGAAAGGCAGCCAGCAGAGGATGAAGGTGCCCATGATGATGCCCAAAGTCTTCACCGTTTTGCGCTCCCGTGCCAGCGCGATCTTCCTCTTCGCCTCCGTCGCTTTCTCATGCCTGCTCTCGAAGAGCGGCACGGAGCTCGGGGTGTTGGGCAGCGGCAGGTTGCCTTTGGAGTTGCTGTGAACTTCGATGATCTCCAGAGACTCGCCGTCTTCGGCGTGTCTCACCGCGCCGTTGACACTCGGCAGCGGCCGGGGCTCCACGCTTCTTTTCCAGCTCTTGCCCTGTGCATCTCCTTGGATCTTTTTATGGAAGAGCGCGGGAGAGAGCGCCAGGCAGGAGTCGGACACTTTCTTTTTCTCCGTTTTACGCACCGTCCTCCTGATGCGGAACCGGGCAGCTTTGAATATCCGCCCGTATAAAACCAGCATCAGAGTTAGCGGGATGTAAAAAGCCCCGAAAGTGGAGTATATTGTGTACCAGGGGTCTTGCCTTATCTTACACTGCTTGGGGTTCGCCCTGTCCTCTGCCATGCTGCTGGGCTGGGAGCGCATGATCAGCATAGGCGGCACGGAGATGGAGAACCCCACTAGCCAAGTGACGCTGATGAGGACCGCGGCTCTCCTCGGGGTCCTCTTCTTCATATAGTCTATGGGCTCGGTTATGGCCCAGTATCTGTCCAGAGCGATGGCGCACAGGTGCAGGATGGACGACGTGCAGCATAGCACATCCAGAGAGATGAAGATGTCGCACGGAATCTGCCCGAGAGTCCACCGATTCAAAACCTGGTAGAGCGCCGCCATGGGCAGCACCAGCACCGACACCATCAGGTCCGTGACGGCAAGAGAGCCGATCAGATAGTTGGCGACATTCTGGAGAGAGCGCTCCAGCGCGATTGCTGCAACCACGCACGCGTTCCCAAATATTGCGCACAGGATGAGCGCGCCGAGCAGGAAGGATGTGACCACTTGGTAGCTGAGTTTCACCTCCTCGTCTTCTGGTTTTGGGGCTTTGTTTGAAGAGTTGTCGAGTTGAAGCCAGGCGGTCGTGTTGTTTGTGCCCTCCATCGTTGGGCCACTTCGATGCGACTGGAGAGGTTCTACTCTGCAGAGCGCATGGCACGGGAACACCGTGAAGAGCGCATAGCGGTCAGCTGGTCTGCCGAGAAGTGCAGAGAGGCTGTAAACTGCGAGTGTTGGCTGCTGACGGAGAATGATGCTGCGGTTTTATACCGGTGATGGAAAATGCGTCATTTCTGTGTGAGGCTGTAACAGAGGCATGGTTATGTCTGTTTAGTCCACAGCTCAGGCAGTGAAGATGTAGGAGCTGTGAAAAAAACACAGTAGTTTCCTTCTACTCCGTGGTCTCCAGACTGCAAGTGGATTAAGATTTATTTATTTATTTATTTATTTATGTAAATTTTATTGAAAAAAGTGGATTTGCTCATTTTTGAATGGCCTAAAATTAAAATCATTTTTTAATTTAAAACTATTTCAGTTATTGTTTCAACTCAATATGAGTTGATATGAAATATGTTTTTCTTCCCGTGTATTTCATTTGTGGCAGTCGTCTGCTTTCAGCACCACGATCAGCGCAGTGCAGTCAATCTGAGATGTCACACTGCCACCCGGCGTTGATTCACTGTCACAACACATAAACAATTATTACATTTTTGTTATCGTAAGCTTCAAACGCCTTCAAAGTAAAATAAAATAAAATAATTAAAAAGTTTGGCCATTGTGCCAGATTGTTGTATTATTATGACACTGTATTATTTTCATTCAGTTGTTCAATGTTAAAAACCAAAAAACGTCAAGAACAATATAAAAAGTACTGCTTTGCTGCACCTCCGAGTAAACGAGCTTTAATGAGAGCCTAAAATCTTTGAGTAATTCCATATTGTTTCCTCTATTTGATTAGGAAAAAATTATGCCATCAATTTAAATAAATATTTAAAAGTAATGAAAGTTTAGCTGGATCTGTGACAGACATAAACATTGGCCAACCAAACAACTTTAACAGGGGGGCATTTTCCCTACATCACTTTTCTGTTCCATTAAAGGCAAAATTAACTTTTATCTTAAGTATCTTTTATGTGTGCTGTTGCACTTACACACTTTGTCCACAAATCAGAGGTTATAAACTCAGATGCACAACTGCAAAATTACATGCAAAACTGGAGTGCAGGATGAGTTCCTGTATAATTAATAAACTCATACATTGTGTCATCTGTGTCACATGTTACATAATGTCAAGTATAAACAAGGATAAACATCCTGCTTTAAATCATAAATGGCCTGCATTAGTATACAACCATTTGCACTCACTGGCCATTTTATTAGGAATACACATGGCAGGAACTTGATGCTTTTACCCATGCAGACATGGTCAAGGTGACCACCTGAAGGTCAAACTGAGCATCAGAATGGGCAATAAATGCAATTTAAGTAACTGTGAAATGTGGAAAGGGTGTTTCTTGATCTGGTTGGTTTTGAGTATTGTAGGTTTATGATTCTTTTGGGGTTTGAATATTGATTTATGGTAAAGCTTTCTATCATTTTTTCTTTTGAGTTTGTTATTATTGCTTCTTGCTTTTTAATTTCTTTTTTATGCTTCTAGTTCTTTGTTTGTCGCTTGATGATGTTAGGTCTCTTTCATGCCCATTCTGTCCAAGCCTCATCTTTGTGTTTTGTCCTTATTTTTTTCTCAGGTGAAGTCAGCTTTTTCTTCATGTTTACCTTTCTGTCCTTGTGTCAGGTTTTGTGGTTTGAGTCCGTGTCTCAGTGTTAGCTTCTGTTTAATTTTGATAATCTCTTGTGTTTTGTATTAAGTTCTTCTTCCCTTGTCTATTCTTCTGTGATTAGCATCAGCTGTGCTCCGACCTGTTTCCTCTTCCTTCATTACCTGGTGTGTAGTGTGTGAATCTGTCCTTTCTTATGTTCTCCGTCTATGTTGTATCCCTCTGTTCCCTGTATTTTTAAGTTTTCCATGTGTTTTGCACCAGCCTTGCTCCATGTATGCTTTGTTCTTAAGCTGAGTTTAAGTTACTCTCCCAAGTTAGTCTCCCAAGTCCTGTGTTTCGGTCTTTACCTGTCACATAGCATTTCATTACAGTTAGCGCCAGATGAGTATTTCAGAAACTGGTGATCTACTGGAATTTTCCTGCAAAACCATGTCTAGGGTTTATAGGGTATGGTTCAAAAGAGAAAATGCTTTGTTGATGCCAGAAATCAGAGAAGAATGGCCAGACTGCTTCAAGCTGATACGACAGTAACTCATGTAACCACTGTATGCAGAAGAGAATTTCTGAATCCAATCAAAGCTTGAAGCGGATGGTCTACATCAGCAGAACACCAGCCAGCTAAGGACAGGAAAGTGAGGTTTCAAAACTGGAAAATGCAAGACTGGAAAAACATCACCTGCTCTGTTAAGTCTTCTGCTGAGACATTCACAGGGTAGGTCAGAATTTTGCATCAACAACATGAAAGCATGGATCCATGCTGCCTTCTATTAAAGCTCTGGGCTGGTGGTGACTTATTTTCTTAGCATACTTTGAGCACTTCTAAAGGACAAAGAGGGTAGCATACTGTGGAAAGGAGAGAAATTTTCTCAATGTGCAAACGTGGATTAATGAAGTCACCACACACGAGAACACCTGGAGTCACAGACAAGAGCAGAAATTCACCGCACTGCAGTTTTTTTAAGTCAAAAAAGGAAACTAGTATTTCTCAAAATCTGACTTTTATAGTTTGTATCCTCAGTCACACTCTTTCCCTCCATTGCTGCTGCAGGACTAAGCTTGATCTTTGTGTGCGCTGCAGCGTGAGCGTTTAAGTCTGTCATTACAAAACTAAGAATCTCTATGTTTTACTCATAGATGTAAAAACATATCAGTAGATTTCATCTGAGGGGACACAATGACCTTACTGGACTCCCAAGGCCAACCCATAAAAGTAACATAACACTGTGTTTAGCTGTTAAACAAAATCAGTTTTATTTTGTGATTTACAAATGAAATTGTTAAAGAATAAATTAACATCCCGCAAGTCTGGTGACTGCTTATTCCTCAGGCTCAGAGTTAAATATAGTTTGGTATTTTCGAATTATTTGTTGTTGTTATTTTAATTGATCTATTTAAAATTTAGTTCAGTTCCATTTTAGTTTTTGTTTGACAATGTTGGGTTTTTAGTTTAGTATTTGTTAGTTTCTGTCTTTCCAATTATTGCTGTGTGCAATGACGTGTCATAGTTAAGATTAGTACAGGTATTATTAGAATAACAAATTGTTTGAACGTGTGTCATACTATTATAAACATCCAGAGTCTCAGTAAACTTGTCTTTCAGTGACTCATCAGGCAACTTGTAATGTTTTTTAACCAAACTAAAAATTACTTAAAGATCTGTCCTCTATATTTTCATTTTATTTTAGTTTACAAGTTCTCTTTTTTTTTTATTCAAGTCCAGATTTTATTTGTGTTTAACGAAAATTGTACTGATCTGTACAATGTAGCTTGCCGTCACCAGTGTGTGTTTGTGAATGGGTGAATGACTGAATGTAGTGTAAAGCGCTTTGGGGTCCTCAGGGACTAAGTAAAGCGCTATACAAATTCAACTCCATTTACCATGAAGTTGAAGCGACAGCAGCGGCCTTTACGGTCCTTTTTGGCCCATTAGACGTCCCGTTGAGCACTTTTCATGACGTCACCGAGCTATTTAAACTCAAGAGAAATATTTTGTTTTCTTAGCGTAGCCGTGTTTACCTAGCAAATACGTCTGTCTTAAAGGTAAGCTTATTTTATTTTTATAGTTGTCGAAATGTTCTTCGTTGTATTTGGACCGTAGCCGTTGTCGTTTAATAGGGCTCAGTAGCTAACTAGCGACTCATTTTATTGTTTTACTTGAATTGTGTTTTTCTTATTTCATCGAAACCGTTAACTTTAAACTATGCACGTTAAGCGAAAACCCGTAATTTTGCCCTCGTAGTTTAAACATCGATAGTGAGAAGTTTGGTTGTCCCAGGCTGATGTGTGTGTTGTGCACGCCAGCGTGCCTGTAGAGTGTCCTTTATTATTTTAGTGACTATTTAGATTCTTTGGAGCCGCAAAACACCTGTGAGCGTTAAAAAAAATAACGTTAAATAAGAAATACTTACTACCACTAAAGTTTGCAAATTGCTGTGGTACAGCATCCAAAACATGAAAAGGCCACATGGCTCAACATAGCAAACATTATAACAGAACTACATAAAATAAAAAATACAATAAAGCTAATTTATACAAGAGCTTAAAAAAACCCCCTCTAAAGACACATTAAGGAGTTAAATCTAGAATAACTAGCACGTATAGTGCTATGAGGCGGTAACGATACTTTCTGTACAGGGAGTGCAGAATTATTAGGCAAATGAGTGTTTTGTCCACATCATCCTCTTCATGCATGTTGTCTTACTCCAAGCTGTATAGGCTCGAAAGCCTACTACCAATTAAGCATATTAGGTGATGTGCATCTCTGTAATGAGAAGGGGTGTGGCCTAATGACATCAACACCCTATATCAGGTGTGCATAATTATTAGGCAACGTCCTTTCCTTTGGCAAAATGGGTCAAAAGAAGGACTTGACAGGCTCAGAAAAGTCAAAAATAGTGAGATATCTTGCAGAGGGATGCAGCAGTCTCAAAATTGCAAAGCTTCTGAAGCGTGATCATCGAACAATCAAGCGTTTCATTCAAAATAGTCAACAGGGTCGCAATAAGCGTGTGGAAAAACCAAGGCGCAAAATAACTGCCCATGAACTGAGAAAAGTCAAGCGTGCAGCTGCCAAGATGCCACTTGCCACCAGTTTGGCCATATTTCAGAGCTGCAACATCACTGGAGTGCCCAAAAGCACAAGGTGTGCAATACTCAGAGACATGGCCAAGGTAAGAAAGGCTGAAAGACGACCACCACTGAACAAGACACACAAGCTGAAACGTCAAGACTGGGCCAAGAAATATCTCAAGACTGATTTTTCTAAGGTTTTATGGACTGATGAAATTAGAGTGAGTCTTGATGGGCCAGATGGATGGGCCCGTGGCTGGATTGTTAAAGGGCAGAGAGCTCCAGTCTGACTCAGACGCCAGCAAGGTGGAGGTGGAGTACTGGTTTGGACTGGTATCATCAAAGATGAGCTTGTGGGGCCTTTTCGGGTTGAGGATGGAGTCACGCTCAACTCCCAGTCCTACTGCCAGTTTCTGGAAGACACCTTCTTCAAGCAGTGGTACAGGAAGAAGTCTGCATCCTTCAAGAAAAACATGATTTTCATGCAGGACAATGCTCCATCACACGCGTCCAAGTACTCCACAGCGTGGCTGGCAAGAAAGGGTATGAAAGAAGAAAAACTAATGACATGGCCTCCTTGTTCACCTGATCTGAACCCCATTGAGAACCTGTGGTTCATCATCAAATGTGAGATTTACAAGGAGGGAAAACAGTACACCTCTCTGAACAGTGTCTGGGAGGCTGTGGTTGCTGCTGCACGCAATGTTGATGGTGAACAGATCAAAACACTGACAGAATCCATGGATGGCAGGCTTTTGAGTGTCCTTGCAAAGAAAGGTGGCTATATTGGTCGCTGATTTGTTTTTGTTTTGTTTTTGAATGTCAGAAATGTATATTTGTGAATGTGGAGATGTTATATTGGTTTCACTGGTAAAAATAAATAATTGAAATGGGTATATATTTGTTTTTTGTTAAGTTGCCTAATAATTATGCACAGTAATAGTCACCTGCACACACAGATATCCCCCTAAAATAGCTAAAACTAAAAACTACTTCCAAAAACATTCAGCTTTGCTATTAATGAGTTTTTTGGGTTCATTGAGAACATGGTTGTTGTTCAATAATAAAATTATTCCTCAAAAATACAACTTGCCTAATAATTCTGCACTCCCTGTAGTGTTCATCTCCAGTAGGTGGTGTAGAGGGTTATCAGATCAATAGCTCACCTTTTGATCACCTCTTTGTCAGCTGATGAAAGAATCCATGTAATCTGTTGAGAATAGATTCCTTAATGTACATCAAAGTTAAAGAGAACATAGTTGTGATTGCTTGCAATGGTAATAAAAGGATTGTGCAAAACATGGAAACATCTCAGCGTGATCTCTACCAGGACCAAAAGAATCTCAGAGACCGATGTTGTCTCACCAAATCCATGTGACAATAAGTGTTTTGATTTTTGAAACATCTCATGTCCAGGATTCATCACATTGCTTCTCAGTGCTCAGATTAACGTCCCTGTCAATCCAAAAAGTCCTGAAGGTGAGTGAAGTCGCACTTTAGTTAACTGTAAAACCCTTGTTCATCCAAATGCTTAACAATCCTTCTGATGACTGCTGTAACACCTCCAGCACCTTCCAGGATTACAGGCCTAGCTTTAAGTGAGTTTAACTTTGCACCTTAAATACTAAACAGTAATATCCACGTATTTGCTGCAAACTATAAATTTATTTTTTTATCATCAAAATGAAACAGCTGTGGACCACATGGAGCCTATATCTATTTGCATGTGTAGGCTACTTCCAAAGGTAGTAGCTTTAAAATGATTTGAGCCACTTCAGATCCTATCTGGATCCACATCATCAAGCGATTGAACTAATTGATTTCCAGCCTCCAACTTCCGACTCAGAAATCAATCTCTGTACATGTGGTTTTCCTAATGCCTCTGGAAGAGAGATGGGAGGAGGACTCTTCAAACAACCAATTGTTTGTATTCACAGCTGATTATTTCAGCTGACAGTTTGAATGTCCAAATATTTTTGTCATTAGTTTTGTTTTTTTTGTCCTTTTATTTGAGAGTCAGGACCAGTGCAGGTGAGTTCATCATTATGCATTGACAGCCTTTGTCACCATGTACAGATGAAGGACCCACTGCAGGAAAATATGCAGAGATCCATGCTGCGCTGCAGGAAGTGTCGGAAAAGCATCATAGACTCAACATGTTTTTTAACGGTAACAGTTTATTTTAAAATCCTAAATGTGTTTTCTTTCATTAACTTCATAGTTTACTTTAGGAGACGTTTTATGGTATTTGATTGGGAAATTAATGTGTGACAGAAGCTAAAACAAAACTCACAAAAAAGCAAATTTGGCCCAGTCTTTTAATGCGGCTTCAGTTCATTGAGGTTTATGGACCAGACCTCAAACTAATAGAGCTCTAGTCCACAGATGTACAGAGGAGTTCATGGTCGACCCAATAACTAAAGGTGCTTAGGTCCCATGGCTGCAAAACAAGCCCAAATCATCACCACCTCCACCACTGGACTGTAGAAAGTCGTGTGAAAACATCCTTTCTCACATGGCACTAACTGGCTATCAGTACCTGAGAAGCTGTTTTTTTTTTTCATGTAAACCGTCTCGGCTGTCTGTGTGTTTTTTTTTGCTTTGGAGCAGATTCCGTACACAGATGAAGCCTCTGCTGATGTTTGCAGTATTTGGCACCTCGATGTTGACATATTGCCAGAGTGGATTTTGACCTCAGTTCACCAAGTGAGTGTGACCCGTGTGAACAAAGATAATATGTCAACATTTTTATTTAGTTATTTATTTATTTTTTTAAAGCTGTGTTGACTGTTATTGTTGGAAGAGGAGAAAGAAACTGAAAAAAGTTAATCTTTAAGCTTTGTTCCTTTGGTGTCCCCAGACCCAGTGGACTGCTGGAAAACTCAACTGCCAGAATTGTAGAGCTCGCCTGGGAGGCTTCAACTTCATTAATCGCAGTCAGTGTCCCTGTGGCACTGACGCCTCCATTCACTTCAGCAAAAGCCGCCTGGATTACGACCACAAGCACTCCATCCTGATGGGCCAGCCTTTAAGGTCGAGGCTCAACAGGGGACAGATGGACATTTCTCAGAATCACGAGGAGAGGGCTGAGTTTAGCACGACTACACTGGATAGATTTCAGGATTTTAACTGTGCTGCTACAATGCCCCATGAGAGTCCTATGGAGGCCTCAAATCCACAAACTGATGGGCGAACTCCTGTAGAAAGAGAAAATGCTCGCTGGAAGAGTGTGCCAGCTTTCTGTGGTCGTGATTTTTACCCTGATGTTGTCTCACATCCTGCAAGCGAGCAGCTTCACACAGATGGTGAAGCCTCTTCATCTGTTTCTGAGGGTACCCAGCCGCCTCTGGATCAGCATCTCCTGCTAACAGAGGAGGGTGTTGAGTCTTCTGTAGAGACTGCAGCTCTCTGCGACGAGGTCTCTGATCCTGCTGTGTTTCTCAGAAGGAGATGGATCTCTGACAGTGTCTCTGAGCATGAAGAAGAACCAGTGGTATATTCATTTTTATTTATTTATTTTCTCTCTGTTTGGATTTATTGTAAACTATCTTTAACCTGCCAGACCACGTGATTACGTGTGAGTACAGAGTAGTAGAAGTAATGGTCAAGTGAATTCTCGACTCTGTTACTGACTTTCATCCCAAAACCACACTGAGTATTTCCAGTGTTCAGAATGCATCTGAATTTGGGAGGGGGGGGGCTGAAACCTTGGCAAGGTTATTTCCCATTTTCAGTCTAACTTAGCAGCCAAGAGAGTTTTAAGGCACGGTTAACCTCATTCTCATATAGCAATGTATGCTGTAGCCTACCATAGCTGGTGGGCAGATAACTTCCAAAGTGAGCAGCAAAGTGGTCCAATGGGATTGTCACCTACAGCAAGAAGGTCCTGGGTTCAAATCCAATGACTAGGACCTCTGTGCGAGGTTTGCATGTTTTCCCCATGTCTGCGTGCTCTGGCTTCCTCCCACACTCCATAGTCCAGCATATTGGGTTAAACTGTGATTCTAACTTGGCTGTAAGTGTGAATGTGGTTGTTTTTCTCTCCAATTTAACTCTGTGACAGATTGATGACCCTGTGTTCCCAACCTCTTGCCCCCTGATAGACAGCCCAAACTTGTGGTTAAACTGTCTGCTTGCATACCAGTGGGGAAAAAAAATTCACTAGCTGATAGATTCTGTTGTTTGAGCTGCTAAATAAGTGACATGTGTGTTATTGTCTCAGCCTCAAACCTCTGTCGGCTCCCCACCCTCAAACAGCCTTAGCAAAAAAGAGAAGAACCATATGAAGAGTGTGAGACTGAAACAAAGGAGGAGAGAGAGAGATGGCTGCAACACCAGAATGAGAAAGCACTGGTGAGAGAGCAAGGTTCACACTGAGTTAGTGTCAGTATGAAGGATGCAATCAAGTGGCAGATGCTGTGGCTGAAAAAGGAAGCCAACATGGAAGTGCTGAAAACTGTAGCTTCTCCAATGATTCCTTCATTCTAGCTCAAAAAGCAGGGCAGTCCCCATTATCATGGTAAAATACCCCAAAACATTACAGCATAAAAAATCTGTTTGGCACAGAATGGGGGCTTTGGCCTCTGTGGATAGTTTTCCCTTCATAACAACTCTATTTTAAGACTGAAACTTGAGGCTGTGGCTGCTTTATTTGATGGGGCTGATAGCTCTGCTGGACTTCACCTAAGTGTTTGTATGTTGGTGACTTTTAGATGCATTTTAATAAAATGATCTGATTTGGCTTGCTGTGTATAGATGGAAGACCAAATGCATGAAGGCCGTGCTTCAGTTGTGGTTAGCGAAAATCCAGTGTTTTAGTAGTCTGCTGTTTGGCACTAATCAGCTGAAGTGCGTTTCCCTGTGGTGTGCAAAAGTCTGTGAACTGAAGTGACATGGTAAAGAAGAGTGTGCCAAAATTCCTCCACAATGATGTGAGAGACTGAGTCATACAGAAAATCATTACTTAAAGTTGCTGTTGAAGGTGGTTCTAGATGTTGTTGAATCACGGAGTGTAGTTTTTCATATGACTGCCTGGAGTCCTGTGAAAACCTTCAGACATAACTGTATCCGTAAGTGTAGAAAAACACTATATAAGAACCAGTGCAGTTACCATATGCATGTAATAATGAGCAGGACTTAAATTATTTTAGATACAAGATTCAAAATGTGATCTGGGCAGTTTCTCCTCCAAAGTATGCTTGTAGAAGCGTTTTTTCCCTCCGCCGTTTGGGACCAAAAAATAAAAACTCGGATGTTTATGTCCAGGCTGAACGTGTGAGAGTTTTGCTGCTGGATGATGATGATGAGGAGGAGGAGGAGGAGCACCAGGAGAACAGGGAGAACCTCACCTGTGCTGTCTGTCTGGATGTCTACTTCAGTCCTCACAGAAGTCAGGCCTGTGGTCATGTCTTCTGTGAGCCATGTCTTCGCGCACACGCCATGAACAGTGGAAATGACAAGACCACCTGCCCTCTCTGCCGGGATGTCATCTTATACACCAACTTACAAACTGGTACGTTTGTTAATTCGCTCTTTGTGTTCAGAATAGCAAACATTTTCTGGTGAGGATATGCTCTTTAGTTCGTCCCCTGTTCTGTCTTCTTCAGAGCTCGATCAAAGGGCAAAAACCTTTTTCCCAAAACTTTACAAGGCTCGCAAGTGTGAATTTGAGGCTTCGCCGTGTGCATCATGGCCTCTGCCTGAAGGTGAGAAGCTTTGCTGTTTAGTTTAATTTGTTTTTATTTGACTAGGAAGTGTTTCCAGTGTAATACTGTGACAGAAAAGTCTGGATTATCCCGTTTCTGTGAAGGTTGACAAAAGCAAAAATGCATGAAGTAGTTTTCAATCTCAGCTCACATTGCATCAGGACCTTGGTTCTGAGGAAGCAATAAATGGTATTGCTTTATCGCCTTGCTTTAGTGTCTGTAGGGTATTTTATCTTTACACAGCTGGTTGTAAACTGTTAAAACAATAACTGAAACTGGAGTTAAAATCGATATAGTTAGGTTTGCAAACCAGACAGAGCATTCCTCCACTTAAAAGCTTTTAGTCTCTTATGGTGGATAGATGATTCAATTTTATTTATACAGCACCAAATCACAACATCAGTCACCTCAAGGTGCTTTATATTGTAAAATAGACGCTACAATAATACTGCCTGTGATAACTGTGACACCCAGAGAAAGAAGCATCAGAACTTAAAGTTTTGGAATGGGACCAGTTCTGATTTGACAATAGATATTTATGTCTTTGGGAAATATATAATTTTTAATTCTTTAAATGTAACACACTTATGTACACTTGGGGTTGTGATACATGTATGTATTCACTTGAACCCCTTAGTTGTGTGC
This sequence comes from Rhamphochromis sp. 'chilingali', assembly GCF_963969265.1. Classification (NCBI taxonomy): domain Eukaryota; kingdom Metazoa; phylum Chordata; class Actinopteri; order Cichliformes; family Cichlidae; genus Rhamphochromis; species Rhamphochromis sp. 'chilingali'. The sequence goes on along the minus strand of NC_137930.1, from coordinate 36,233,134 downwards.
CTGAGGTGACCATATTGGAGTTACTCCCTCTTACTCACAAACAAATCCAAGAGAAGATGACATTGTGTGAAACTGAGGAGTGTGTGGAGCAGTCTGAAGCCTGAGCTTCTGGTTTCTCGATCAGGGCATAAAACCATAATTATGTTTGTTTTGAGATCATGATTATTTACCACTATTATGGTCACTTTTTTCCCTTGAGCTTTAATTAAAATTCAAATGAAATATACTCAAAATGTTAATAAATAAATGAACTAAACCTTTCACAGCAGCCTGGCAACGAGTGAATCTGGACTTTCATGGAGAAACAAGAGTAAAAGAAAAGTTTGCTGAAGGGCAAAAGGAGTAAATTATTGAACAGAATGCAGTTCAGTTCACTCATTTTGTTTTAATACTTGTTATAAATCCAAATTAATTACTCGGATAACCTCTATTATTTTTACATGTTCAGACATGTCATGTCTAATGTGAGTATCTAGCACTGGCACAATAATAGAACCTAAAATAAGGAAAAAACCTGAGTCCCATTAAAAAAAAATGTCTGGTTTTCTAACTTGAATTCTTTATGTAGAGCTCCTTATGTTATTGCAGAGCAAAAGTAAAGGAAAGAAACTGATGAGAGATTGAAGGATTTGATGGTTGTGAATAGACTCAGGCAGAATTACCAGATGAAGGTTTCTGGCTGAGGAAATGATGTGTAGTGCGCTTATCTGCCGAATGAATTGAATATTTTCATATGTTTGTTTCATCTAAAAGCTAATCATTGTTTTATAGGTTTAATATTCTTCCACTTTATAAAATTCTGCTCTTATCAAAGGTTTATTTGTATTTGGAGAAATTTTTTTCCCCGTTAAACATGTATCACTTTGTAAAATATAAAATTTGTATTTCTGTTGTTTAAAAGAATAACATTTTGAACCTCGGCACAAATAATGACATTACACACAAATTTTGATTGGTCATTAAATGTGGAACATTTCATCTCTTTCTCATTAGGTATCAGAGACGAAGATTTTCCCGTGCTTCATTTTTACGGAGTGCAATTGGGCCACATTTTGTTAAAGATATTTTTTGTCATGAGCTGCATCCTGTGCTGTGTCCTGGTTCTAGTGTTCCTCTGTTTTATCCTATTCCTCTACTGTTTTAGACCTTATGGTCTAATTGCATCATTTCTTCCAGATTAGGCCTACTGAATCGCATGTCGGATGTTAATAGAGTCCGGGAATACCTCTGAAACAACAGAGGGCATGTGAGACATTTGCAGAAATTGTTGAGAAAAGTTTATAGTATTGAGTGTGATTAGGGTTTAATAACTACCTAATTACTTGAAAAATCTTCAGTCTGATGATTTTTGTCCTGCTAACATAACAAAGCACAGAACTGCAAAACTGAGCTTCTTGTGTCGTGTTCACTAAGGTCACTTGACAGCAATTTGAATTTTGAATGCCATATTTCTTAAATTCAAAGGTGCCAAGCTTTGAGGCATCACCTGAAAACGACCGTATCAGTGTTTTTATTTTTTTCAATCATCTGCTGAAAACTGTTTCATAGGTCTTTAATTTCTGTCCGTCATGTTTCACAACGTATGGATGTGAAAAAAATTGAATGTAAGTACATATCCTTGACTTATGTACACTTTATCCAAACTGTGAAGCACTTTGTGTTTTCAAAAGTGCCATCCAAAGATCTTGCTGCTGTTCCATTTTCTGTATCAAATGTACAGAGACACGCTGCTTCTGTGAAATGTAATCCATACCAGGAGTCTCAATAAAGGTTAGCTGGCTGATTTTTGGTTGAAAATGTGTTCTTATTTATGGTTTTTAACTCATTGGAAAATGCTAAACTATAATAACTGCTCGGTACACCTGTTTTGGGCACTTTCTCTCATTCTTCTCAGAACCTCTCAAGTTTGACGGGGAGCGCTGGTGCACAGCCGTTTTCAGATCAGTCGAGTTAGTCTGGGCCCTGACTGGACCACTTAAAGGCGCTCACAGAGTGGGCCCAAAGCCCCTCCTTTGTCTCTCTTTACCCAGCTAAATCAGCAAACACCTGGTCAGGAGCAGGTTTTAAATTGTGGTTTAAAAATGGCTGAAGCACCATGTAATTAAATGATTAAAATTCTCTGCTGCCGCAATGTCGTTCTTTAGTAAAACCACGATATAAAGCACAAAATGTGCATTGCATAGTTGCATGCAATAATGTGGTGATGGAGAAAATCTATACATGTTCTTATACTTGATTCTAATCTAAATCAGTATCTGCTGACAAAGAAAGCCCTAAATCACCACATTAATGTTTTTCTGTCCCAGTATATTTTGCGTTTTACTGTTACGTTTGTTTTATTCATTTCAGATTTTTATCATCATCTAACTGTGAGTCTGATTGGCGCAGGCAGTACTCGGAGAGCATTTTGGTCAGAAGTCACATGACCTTGATATTTGAGCATACATGGCGCCTGCAGCAGAGAGCCTGGTTTAACAGATAAAGTTGATAACCACCATAATGATGCTGGTTATTTCACACTGGGGTCTGAGGTTGCATCAAGCTAGCTTAAAGCACAGGAAGCTGTAATCTAGCCATCAAGTGTCTGTATTTTGAAGCCTAGTTTCTTTACATACATGACATAACAGTAAAAAAGATGGATGAAGTTACATGATTCATTCATTCAAGTCATACTTTGAAGCCTTGAGATGAGCATTTATGCTGACAAGGTCTTGGTTTCTTAAAAAAAAGAAGTTACCCCATGTCTGATATTGGGGTTGTTTCCAGGACTCCTTTTTTAATAAGGTGGCACACTGGGGACTAAAGAAACGTAGCTTTGTTTTCACCTGTTTTTTTTGTAGTGAATATCTTCATTTAAACCAGGGATGTCAAACTTAATGTCATAGGCCACATGCAACCCACTTCGACCAGTGAAAGGGAGGTGGGCTGCTGCCACCACACAGTCCACTTCGCACACGCCCCTGACTGATATGCAGTAGGTAATGAGTTTAAAAAACGTGCATCTCGTGGATGCAAGAAAATCATATCGTTTGTCCTGTATGCACAGAAACTGTTAATTTTCAGTCGGAGGGTGACGACTTGTTTTGCCGTTGGCTCTCTCTGTATCCTCCGCAAACGTGAGCGTGGGGCGGAAGACGGAGGAGCCTTCCTGTCGGCCTTCAGGAGGGGCTGAAGGTGACTCTCCGCTCGGCTGGGATGTGGAGGGAGCTGCTGGGATATCTTTTCTGATCCTGTTCTGGGGAACAGTCACGCACCGCTGCGGGAGGGGGCTTTAGGCATTAAGCAGGGGGGGGGGGAAAGAAAAGCCCACACCCAGCAGCGTCTGCGTGTCGTCTTCTTCTCCACAGAGGACACAGCAGCCACCAGAAAAGAGAGGGCATCGCTCGCTGCGTCTGGCTCGGCTCCGGTGGTGGGTGTGCATGCATGTGTTCTGCACCGTATGGGCGGAAAAAACGCCCAAGATCCACAGGGAGCATCTTTCCGCTCGGTAAAGCGGCGCAGACGGAGACGGATCGCCGGGAGAGTACTGAGGGGGCTGTGGACGACAGCAGGATGGTGGGTACTGAAATAAGGATCGTAGTCATGTCTGTTAATGATTAACTTGAGCTCAGCTCTGCACCAAAGGACAGATTCATGCGTGTAAATCCGACTTTTTTACGCGCAGGTGCAGCAGCATTGGCGCATAATGGATAAAAAGCGTCGCGATGAGCCGCATTAAGAGTGTGTTTGTTGTATTTGTTGCATTTGAAATCACACACAGTAATATCGTGTCCTTCCTGATCGCGTGATGGTTTGTTTTCCTTAAGACTGTGCAGGAATTCAACACCCTCGTAGCGCTGTACCGGGAGCAGGTCATCTCCGTCGGCGAGATCTCCGCCGACTGTCCTTCTCTGCGGGCTCAGATGCACCACACACGGTCCAAAGGATGCTCCATGGCCCGGGCTGCGCACCAGGACCTCGCCGTCATCTCTGTTTCGGGGTTAGACACGAGTTTGAATGATAATATTTTTTTAAGAAGAAACTGTGGCTCCCTCATTTATTGAATTTATTTTGTCTTTTTTTTAAACGTTTATGAGCTAACGTTTATTCAGGTAGAACAGGTGAGCATCACAGAGTGTATTTTAAGTTAAATCAGTAAAGCAACAATTTTGAAAAAGGAGTCAGTGATAGATTTTATCCACAGTTAGTCACACATATACACATATTTTATTTTATTAAGTGAAGGTTAAATATGCTAGATACTAGGTGTTCCCAATCAGGGATACATACAAGCGGGATACTAATCAATCAGTTATCTAAACAACTACAACTGATGAATTAGCTTTGAGCAGAAAAGGTAACAGTTAATGCAAAATAAGACTTAGAATATAGACAAAATAAATTAATTTGTGACTGTAATAGAAAAGTAATGATCAAAATAAAAGGTAGGAATAAAAGGTTGAAAAAGCACGATTAGAAAAATATTACATGCATTAAACAGTTTAATATAAACTTAACAGAAAAACGTGGCTAAATTATGAATGAAAAGTTATAGATTATTGTTGATTTGAGACCACAAAAAATGAAAAAACAAAAAACAAAAAAATGGTTTAAATACAGTAAAAATATAAGTAGAACTTATTTAGCTAAAAGTTTGTCTAGCAGTTTAATTGTTACGTATTGGTGTGGAATAACAGATGAAACTATTGACTGCGAGTGTCTGATTCTCCTCTCCTTAATGCTGCAGTCCAGAGGACGGGGAGATCCATCCCGAGATCTGTCGGCTCTTCATCCAGCTGCAGTGCTGCCTGGAGATGTTCATAACGGAGATGCTCAAGTCGATGTGCCTGCTGGGGGTGCTGCAGCTACACAGAAAAAGTACAGTTACAGTAGTGAACACACGGTGTGATGATGCTGAATTGCTGAGTAAAGATAAAAAATAAAAACCGCCTGTGGCCAGGTGTTTGAGTGTAGTATTTAAAAGCCAAGTGTAGTATTTAAAAGCTTTAAAAATCAAGTGTTACTCCCAACTGATTTCATTTTGCTTTCAGATAACAAGAATATTATTATTGTTGTTTTAACCACCTTCCAAGTGCAATATGCTGCTACCATGGATATTATGTTTTGGTTTGTTTGGGCTGTGTTTGTATAGTCGGAGTAATTGGATATATATGCCCAATAACGCACAGTACAGATGTTTGATGCAGTTTGATGAGATGCAGACTTTACAACCTGAAATCCCCAAAAGACCTGAGTGGATGTTTGTGGTTCAACTTATAAATATTTCTGACGTATATGGAGAAAAAAGTTCCGTGTTTTCCAGGCAGTTGTGCAGCATGTCTTGCATTTTGTGCTAATGGCTCAGTCACACTTGGAGTAAAAGTAGAACACTCCTTGTGACTAGTATATCACCAGGTGGTTGCTTGGTGATTGCAGTGATTATTCTTCACTTTCATCAACCAGTTGCAAGTCGTTGCAGTAACCAATTGCTTGTTCAAAGGTGACAAATTCATCTTCTGGGGGAACACATTTGTGTACAGGTCGCCTCATGGTAGCTGCTGTCTCCAACCAATCTCACTCCGATTTGTGAATGATCATCGTGTAACAGCACTTTGACCAGACCCTTTGTCACTGTGCAGTTAAGTTGCCATCCTGCAGCAACTACATCACTACTTGTACACTACAGTGAATTTCTGCACCAGATACAGTGGCTTGCAAAAGTATTCGGCCCCCTTGAACTCTCCCACATTTTGTCACATTACAGCCACAAACATGAATCAATTTTACTGGAATTCCACGTGAAAGACCAACACAAAGTGGTGTACACGTGAGAAGTGGAACGAAAATCATACATGATTCCAAACATGGTGACTCTGGACGAGCTGCAGAGATCTACAGCTCAGGTGGGGGAATCTGTCCATAGGACAACTATTAGTCGTGCACTGCACAAAGTTGGCCTTTATGGAAGAGTGGCAAGAAGAAAGCCATTGTTAACAGAAAACCATAAGAAGTCCTGTTTGCAGTTTACAACAAGCCATGTGGGGGACACAGCAAACATGTGAAAGAAGGTGCTCTGGTCAGATGAGACCAAAATGGAACTTTTTGGCCAAAATGCAAAACGCTATGTGTGGCAGAAAACTAACACTGCACATCACTCTGAACACACCATCCCCACTGTCAAATATGGTGGTGGCAGCATCATGCTCTGGGGGTGCTTCTCTTCAGCATTGACAGGGAAGCTGGTCAGAGTTGATGGGAAGATGGATGCAGCCAATTACAGGGCAATCTTGGAAGAAAACCTCTTGGAGTCTGGAAAAGACTTGAGACTGGGGCAGAGGTTCACCTTCCAGCAGGACAACGACCCTAAACATAAAGCCAGGGCAACAATGGAACGGTTTAAAACAAAACATATCCATGTGTTCGAATGGCCCAGTCAAAGTCCAGAACTAAATCCAATCGAGAATCTGTGGCAAGATCTGAAAACTGCTGTTCACAAACGCTGTCCATCTAATCTGACTGAGCTGGAGCTGTTTTGCAAAGAAGAATGGGCAAAGATTTCAGTCTCTAGATGTGCAAAGCTGGTAGAGACAAACCCTAAAAGACTGGCAGCTATAATTGCAGCAAAAGGTGGTTCTACAAAGTATTGAATCAGGGGGCTGAATAATTGCGCACACCCCACTTTTCAGTTATTTATTTGTAAAACATGTTTGGAATCATGTATGATTTTCGTTCCACTTCTCACGTGTACACCACTTTGTATTGGTCTTTCATGTGGAATTCCAATAAAATTGATTCATGTTTGTGGCTGTAATGTGACAAAATGTGGAAAAATTCAAGGGGGCCGAATACTTTTGCAAGCCACTGTATGCTTTGAAGACAGCAGTCACTGCGAATGGTTGCAGACATGGTCCTCATCTTTGAAGCAAAGGCACAAGCTCAAGTTCATTGCACACTGTTAAGCTAATTTGTTTGCGCTGCAGTCTCCAACTGCTGTTTTCTATAGGGTGACTGTATCATAAGAGAAAATCAGTTTAGTTTGTTATTATTTAATGCTGAACTTAGTTGAAGAGTATATGTAGTGTTTTGATCTTACATTGCCTCCAATTTTAATCTTTCTCCAGATCAAAAATATGTCCACAAACAAATAAGTTTAGATATTACTAAGGAAACAAATTAAATTATAAACAAGCTGCAAATGCAGATTGTTTGTTTTTTTACATTGCAGCCTTTACTAATGTTACGAAATCAGTTTCACCCCGGTTCTTTTTATTCCTCGGGCATCCAGAGACTGCACCGGACTCAGTAGTCATTTTCACAAAAACCTTTTATTCATCTTTATTCATCTTCATTTAAGCATGCATCTTCTAGAACAGCGGTCCCCAACCCCCGGGCCTCGGACCGGTACCGGTCCGTGAGTCATTTGGTACCGGGCCGCGAGAGTTGAGGCTCAGGTGTGAAATGTATGGTTTTCAGGGGTTTTATCGGTTTTCAGCGTTATTTTGTTGTCGTTTTTATCGTTTACTCGGTTTTCCTGGGTCTTTTCACGTGTGTTATGAATAAATTTTCTTTTTTTCGGTACCGGTACTAGTTTTATTTTGTTGTATTTATCCACGACACCTTAAAGGCCGGTCCATGAAAATATTGTCGGGCATAAACTGGTCCGTGGCGCAAAAAAGGTTGGGGACCGCTGTTCTAGAAGCAAGGCCGGTGTCCCTCTGAAAATCTTCCACTCCTTTGTTTGTTACAGTCAGCTTTATAGAAGCGACCCCATCATAAAACCCCCATGGTGTGCTGCAAACAAAAAGTTTGTGTGTGTATGCACCAGTACCTGAGTGAGTGTGCATGTAAGTGTGGGTGCGTCGTAACAGTCAAAGCACTGTGTGTGTGTGTCTCTGTATACGTGACTTCCTGGGGGTCATAAAAGTAATCTCCTCACCCAAGCTACACCAAATTCCTCTAGACAACATACAAAACACAGTTAACATATTACAAACACTGAGACTCCCACTCTGCATCCACTGGGCCATTGGCCTCTTATTGTCTTACATTTACAGATAAGCATGTGGAGAGTCTCCTGCAAACCTGCTTCTAAGTTATAACAATTATGAGTTTTTATTAAAGGTACAAGCATCAGCATCAGCAATCCCCAACTGCAGCTTCCTGTCTCCTTTTATGACAGCAGACCCCCAGTGTCAATAAATTCCTTTCCCTCTAAACAATTACACACACTCGCAAGCCTACAGCTAAGCCAAACTGAAACACAGACAAATCCTTCCCTATTCCTCTGATCTAAGCAAATAAAACATTATATTGTAATAATTATTTTCTTGTACTCACAAATCCCTCTTTTGATCTGCCCCATGGCAGATCAACAATACACTATAGTCACTTCTCCCCTGTAATATTCAACATTTTCCCAAGAACACACTGTAATAGCATAATCAACATATACTGTAGCCTGCAAACACAGTTCCCTTCACTCATAAATCCAGTAATCCTGTAGTAAAAAAACATCAACCAGTTGTGTCCTGTTATAAATCACATGATCAAATCACATGAAGAACTGTAATGCTGTAGAAAAGAGAATGCAAATGTTAGTGCTGCGCAGGTATATACACACTTTCTCACAGTGACCTCTGTGAGCAACACAAGCCCATGAATAACACAGCGCTGGTAAATCCACAAACACAGAAAGTGCCATTTAAAAGGTCAAATCGGTATGGCCCAAAGCTCATGCAACCTAGGATGTTGCTGTCATCTTTCTGCTCCTGTAAAAAGAAACACACATAGATTCATCCACCCTTTTGTCCTGTCTAGGTGGAGGTTAACCTTGAGTAGTGGTCAAGTCAGTCAAGTCTTGTGAGCTTTTGTCAGCTTTTACCAGTCAGTCAGTTTTGGGTTTTTTGTTGTTGTTTTTTTCACTCACTCATTCATTCATCCATTCTTTCTTTCTTTGCTGATAGTGGAATCAATTGTCGCATTTCGTTTCCACCCTCAGCAAAATGACGTCATTTCAAAAGAAAAAGAAGAATTTAGACTGGATTACCTCGTTGAATCCTTTTTGGGCAGGGACTCATTTTCTAATTGTCCCAAATAAGTGACTTTCTTCCGAGCCCATTGTAATTTTGGAGAAACTCACTTGCAACGGTTTTCTCGACGTGTCGTATAGAGCTTTTAATTCCCATCGTGCAGATCTGCTTAAAGAAAAGAAATTCCCAAACAAAACTCTCAAACAAAACTCCCAGTGCACTGTTCAAAAACCAAAAAAAATAAATAAAATAAAAATAACCAATCAAAATGAAAAATAAAAATACAGAAGCCCGGTCTTAGGACTTGTCTCAGAATATTCTTCCTCTATTAGGTGAAAACACACCAAATCTAAAACTTGGTGAAAAAGAAAAATACCTCAGCCAATTAAATCCCCAAAACTTTCATCAACCAACCAATGATCAGATTGAAATAATCAGTTTCTTCCTTTGTCCCCAGGTGTGTGCCATGGTAAAACCTTCCCCATACATCAGAAACAAAAAACAAAACAACATTATGTTGTAATAATTATGTTCTTGTACTCACACTAACTATCACATTATGTTCTGTTTTTCCCACTGTATAGAAGGAAAATATAAACTTCTGACACTTTTAGGATTTACAGCTTCAGAATTTGGGTTTCTCCATTATTGAACTAATTAAAATATTATTAAGTAAATTATTAAAATACAAAACTTTTATGCAGTTCATTTACATTTAGTCAGGAATTCAGATTGACCTACTGTACTGGACCCTCATCTAGGAATAATTTCTTGTGATCTGCAATTCATTTCTAGTTCACTTGGTAATGAGTTCAAACTGCATTTGTCCAAAAGTGCTGTTTTCGGCTTAAAACACATTTAAATACATATAAATATTAAAGCATTTGCTGAATACTTGTTTTGTTTGCTTATAGTTATTAAAACTAATTATGCTGAACATCAGTAGTTGATAGCTAAGGGCACAATGCAATAAAATATATCATGTGCTATTTTTATATGCACAGTTTTCCCCAGCTCACTGGGGCTTTAGGGGTGACTGCACAGGTTTTGTCCAAGTGCAGTAAATGTTCCTGTTACTTCTAAAAACTGTTTGGCTTAATGAAAAACGAATTAAAACTCTAAAAGTTCATTTACTGCAAAACTGGTGATTTTATTTTGGATCTGCCTGAAACCTCACTGTTGGCCACCTGAAATTCTTATATGCAGGAAAACTCCTGATATATTTAAATGTTATATGTAAATTGCTGTATAAACGTCACAACTTTCCCATTTGAGATTGCAGTGGAGCTGTCATTTTGTATTGAAACAGTAGGGGGAAGCAGAGTGCTGTATTCACGTTCATTACATTTTAAAAACATAATTAAAAAAATGTTAAAAGGAAGAAATAATTTTTGTCAAATGTTAAAACTAAAGTATTTAATTTTCTTGAAATCATGAATTGCATTCCAGATGTAAGTGTTTTATAGTGTGTGAGATTTCTTTGTCAATCATGCTTGAGTGCTGCTGTATTTGTGCGGTTCTGAAGGAACAGACTCGGAGCCAAGGGTGGATTTCAGGCTGGACGAGAGCTCAGATGTTCCCATCCTGGAGGACCGATCCTCTTCTCCCATCGACTTTCCTCAGGAGCAGTGGCTGGTGGGAAATGATATTGAAAACATAGAGAGGTACACACACTGCACTTGCTTTTAAATTTATATTCTGAAAATGTTTTACCAGTATAAACTCTGTTTTTGTCCAGGATTATCTAAACTACTCATAAAACACTGCTGGTTCTTTGTGTGCAGAGATATGCGAGAGATGCGAAATCTACTCAGCAAACTCAGGGAGACGATGCCCTTGCCACTGAAAAATCAAGGTATGTAATATTTGTTATAGGTAAAATATATGTAAGAGAGTTGATAAAGAAGAATGGAAATCAGAAAAGTCCTTAAAACGTTTCTCCAGAAGGCATTTGGTTTGTTTATGTGGGCAGCTGAAAATTTCAGAAGGTGGAGATTTTGGAACAGGGTCGCTTCTTATTTTGGTCGGCACCCTCTCAGTCCATGGTGATATAAAACTGGCTTCACTGTGGACAGTGACTCTGGTGTTCTAGCAAATTCCAGTTCATGATAGGTTTGAGCCTTGTTGGTTCCTGGGTTTTTTAAAAGTCATCAATGGTTAGATTTTCTAAAGCCTCCAATTAGAGTCCAGAGTAGGTGAAGAAGCCTAGTTCCCCCTCAGACCATTGGAATTACAATATAAAAAAAGTTTATTATGAATTGTGTTATTACTGGGGTCCAACATGTTGTCTACCAAAGCTTAAAAGTGAGACATCTTTGATTTTTGTGTTTGTTTGTTTGTTTGGGAAGAAAACAATCTTTGTGTTTTTACATAGCGGAAGCTAACAAATGTACATATTCAGGCTATGCACAGGCAAAGTCAGTTTTCAGCTATCTCTAGTGTGCTTGTGTCAAACTGCCATGGTTGAATGTGTCACAATGTGAGGCTGGTGAGTCTCTGTATACCTGTGTGGTGTAGGTTAAACAATTCATCTACAGCCTTATGGCGCATAAACATAACTGGCTCCTACGATATTTGCATTCCTCTTACTGTAGAAGCTAAAGGATTTAGAATTTATTCAACTATGTGTGTGTAGGCTTAAAATAAGCTTTATACCAGGAAAGAATGAGCTGTTTAGCACACTTCCTGAATTTTGCCTTTTAGATTTCATCAGCCTCTTTGTTTTTCCCCCCTGATATGTGTATATGTTGATGCTGACAGTGTTTTTCTAGGAGAGTTTTACTGAAGTTTAACCTCCAGCAGATGATGGTTTTGTAATGGCTTTGGTGGTGTTTTCAGCAAGGGTGGGTCAAATGTTCCATTGACAAACACTTTAAAGCTGCCATAATGGTTATTCAAGATGGATGTTGGTTCCTAGTTGTTTAGAAATGGTTCCAGATACCTGGGAACTTGAATGTGACATCACTCCCACCTAGCACCTACAACTGGTAGTTCCTCTGGTAACTTGCAGAATGAGAGCAAACAGGAGTTGTTTTTGGTCTTACCAAGGCAAAAGCCATTCAGGTATCACTAGCAATACAGCATAATACTTGTGGTTTTGCACTACTGCAGTAAAATCATGGATAAAGCCTGGTCAGTGCTCTCTGAATGGCTTATTTAGGGAGCCACAAATACACAACAGTGGCAGTACAGATCAAAGGTTTTCTTTTCTTGCAGGGCAACTCAGGGTTGCCGGTGTTGCTTCGACTTTCCAAGTGGGAAATGCGAGTTGGTGTTCTAGATTCAAATTCCAACTGGCAACTTGGAAATTCTGATTTCTGACTTATTCAGAAACGTAGAACAAGAGACTTTGCCAATTTGTTTAAGTCTACACTTCTCTTTCTTAGATATTCATTGAATTCGTTGGACATTCCCAATCAATACTCTCTTGACTGAGTATTGGTCAATCAAGTGAGTGCTGTCCTTTTTTATGCTGGCAAAGAGAATCTACCAGTTGTAGTTGGTCATGATCACTGACTGACTGATTGCGGTGTCCTACGACAACAGCTTCCGGACACCTATAATGCCGTGCTGAGATGCATTCCCAGGTGATTTAACCACCATTCAAACACTGACCCATGTGACCTTACCAACATGATGGGAGGGTTGGGCACCAACTCACAAATCTCCTGACAATATGCAAACATGCCCTGCCATGTCTGTGTATGTTGGAGCGACCTCCAAGGTGGCAGTCGGACTAGAGTTTGAAGTTGGAATTTTTGAGTTCCCAGTTTACTTTTTCAACTGGAATGCCACCTGTCAATTCAGATAGCCCCACCAACCCCAACATAGCAATTCAAGCTGGTGCAGTGCATGTAAACAGTAGTAAAACTGTAAAAATTGTAGTCTGTCACTGTCTTGTATTTATGATTTACCACGTGGAGAGCATTGACCAGGCAAAACCAAATCCCGTTTTTTCTCTTTTGTGATGTAACTCCCAAGTTCTGATATTTAGGAGGTGACCTCTGACGGTGGACTTTCTCTGGCTGTGATGGAAACAAGATAACATGTTTGTTTATTGCAGATGACAGCAGCTTGTTGAATCTGACTCCTCACCCACTGATAAGGCAGAGGAAGAGACGCTTCCCTGGACTCTGCTGCATGGTGTCCGGCTAAGAGTGTGACAGAAAAGGACTTTCATTTTAATTTGTTTTATTCAATAATGTATATTTATTTAGAGGCACTTTAATATTATTTAATCCCATCTTTCATTTTTTTAACCAATATCTGAAATTGTAATCTTGCAGTATCTGTTACCAGGTTCTATTTTTCCTCGTCATCTTGATATTTACTGTTTCAGACTTCTCAGCTCATGTGTTCAGGCAGCTTTGGTGCTTGAAGTTTCAGGATTGATTTTTCAAATGTATCTTATTAAGACATTTATCTTCTAAGCTCTATATACCTGAGAGCGCGTAGGCTAACTGTTGGTAATATTGCTTTGCCATTCTCAGATTCAGGTTCCATCTTGTTGGGCTTTAAATACAGAGATATTTTTCTGGTGCTATTTATGACATACAGAACCACTGGGTGATGTATTAGAGCACCAGCAGGTCAGCCCAAAACAAAGGGCCCACCGTCAGCCACACCCTGCTCCGTTTAGATTTTTTTCTAACAACCTGAAAGTGTGCACTTAAAAATAAACAGAAAGGAAATCCAGCAACAGCCACTATCAGATACTAACAAGGTAAAACACAAAGATGAAATAATGCTAGCTTCAGTTCACCAGTCTCTTCTCTGCTCACTCTGTTCCTGTTTCACCAACACCGCACAGAGCAGATGCACATGGTGAAACAGAGAGCAGAGGAGAAACCAGAAACAACATGTCCTAAATTAAGTAAATGTCATGAATAATTTTTTTTTTATTTGGTTCATTAGAGCACTTAATACTGCACTTTGGCCAGTATTCACCTTGTGCTGCCATCAGAGTGTTGGCAAATTAATAACTTTGACCAATAGCAGTTGGTAAAGATTGTTGCATAGAATCAATTTACACTTGCTAAATAGCGTGTACGTTATTTTTCAGGTCTTAAATTATAGCATGATGTCATGCTTAAAGACTTTAAAACAGTTTCATGCTGTAAAATTATTTTTATAATTAGTGTTGTAGAATTAAAGAAGTATTTTCCTGGGGGAAAAGGACACAATTGAAAATTTAGCTATCTACTATAAGCCCAAAATTTGGAAACTGTTTTAACCCCCTTTTTATTTTTGCAATAATGTGGAAACCATTAAATGTAACACAGGATATGAACCCTTATCACCCAGATGAAAGTCCCTTAATTGACCTAGCTGGCTAAAAGTGCACTACTTCTCCTAAAAAAGACCCATGATTAGCCAAAGTCATCAATGGTTAGATTTTCTAAAGCCTTCAATTAGAGTCCAGAGTAGGTGAAGAAGCCTAGTTCCCCCTCAGACCATTGGAATTACAATATAAAGAAAGTTTATTATGAATTGTGTTATTACTGGGGTCCAACATGTTGTCTACCAAAGCTTAAAAGTGAGACATCTTTGATTTTTGTGTTTGTTTTAGGGGTGCAACGATACACAAAATTCATGGTTCGGTTCGATACTTTGGTGTCACGGTTCGATATTTTTTCGATACAAAAAAACTCTCACATGTTTAAGCTGCGGGAGATTTCACTTGTCATGTTTGCATAGTAAGCTAACAATTAATAAGACGATGTCAGAGGAATTGGTGCACAAATTATCATCACTCACAGATCAGTGCTGTCGCTCTCTATACACAGTTCGCGCGATTGCAAAGTGAAAGCAAAAAAACAAGCGCAAATTCAAACACGATTTCAATATGTCACATATTGACAGTGGCTCACCCAATGACATAATTACCCAGCTACATTTCTGAAAGAATGCAAAAGCATTGACATATATTTTTCCTTCCTACAATAGCCCGACAGGCAGGGGAGAGATAGCCCCGGGACATCGGGCTAGCGATATTGCGAGCCCTGTATCTGATTGAGGAATCACTCATCTTTGGAAAAGAGAGTTTATTACAGAGAAATGTCTCTTTCCAAAATAAAAGCTATACTATCCGTTTCTTCTGGGCTATATTCTCAGCAGCATATTATACATATCAGGTCTCCATAAGGAGAATCCTGTGCTAACAGCTGTCTAAATGACTCGGCTAAAGTTTGTAGCATGCATGCTTGTTTTTGTCTTTGCACTAGGATGATGTCGGTGTAAATGTGCAGTCATATTCGTTGTGTTCCCACTAGTGCTTTCAGGTTAATCTCGTTGAAATAACCTTAACGCCACAACACGGCAAATCTCCGTTAACGAGCTACCCTATACAGAGGGGCTAGACGGCCAACACGTTAACGAGCTAACTGCGCTAACACACTAGCTCCCACCCATGTAATTGAGCATTGCATGGCACATCCAACATACTGTTTTACTTTAGTCCATGACTCGCTTACCTTCAGGGTCATACGTCACATGAAAACCAAAATAATTCCAAACGCCAGATCTGAATGAGGGTGGGGAGGTCCACTTCTGTCTCGCTAGCTTGCCCTGCGCTCTTCCTTCTGACCATCCTGTCTGTGTTGAGTGCTCAGTGAATCTGCGTTCGACTACTCCGCCTAGGCTGCACTCTCGAGCCTAGGCGGAGTAGTCAAATGCAGATTCACTGAGCGCTCAACACAGACAGCATCGTCAGAAGGAAAGTTGATAAAATAAATTACAAATTTTGTATTGTTCTTTTTTTTTCTCCCCTTTGGTTTTCTTTCTTTCTCTCCCCCTCTTTCTTTCATTCTTTCCCCCTGTCCTATCCCACAGTCATGTCTGTCCCGTTTGCAACTGAAAATAAAATAAATTCATAATTATAATAAAGGTCAATCAAATGGACCAATATGATGATCCACTTAAAATAAATCCTCTTGGCATCTTTCTTGGCCTCAAGACAACAATTCTGATGGCTATAGATCCAAACGGGACACAAAAAAAAAAAAAAAAATTGAAAAAAAAAAATTTGAAAAAAATTGTATTGTTCGATACATATGCGTACCGAACCGAAAGCACTGTATCGAACGGTTCAATATCGATACGAATATCGTTGCACCCCTAGTTTGTTTGTTTGTTTTGGGGAATTTTCTTCCCAATCTTTGTGTTTTTACATAGCGGAAGCTAACAAATGTACATATTCAGGCTATGCACAGGCAAAGTCAGTTTTCAGCTATCTCTAGTGTGCTTGTGTCAAACTGCCATGGTTGAATGTGTCACAATGTGAGGCTGGTGAGTCTCTGTATACCTGTGTGGTGTAGGTTAAACAATTCATCTACAGCCTTATGGCGCATAAACATAACTGGCTCCTACGATATTTGCATTCCTCTTACTGTAGAAGCTAAAGGATTTAGAATTTATTCAACTATGTGTGTGTAGGCTTAAAATAAGCTTTATACCAGGAAAGAATGAGCTGTTTAGCACACTTCCTGAATTTTGCCTTTTAGATTTCATCAGCCTCTTTGTTTTTCCCCCCCGATATGTGTATATGTTGACGCTGACAGTGTTTTTCTAGGGGAGTTTTACTGAAGTTTAACCTCCAGCAGATGATGGTTTTGTAATGGCTTTGGTGGTGTTTTCAGCAAGGGTGGGTCAAATGTTCCATTGACAAACACTTTAAAGCTGCCATAACGGTTACTCAAGACCCCTGGAAGATGAATACTAACCATTTTCCTGACTTTACCACTGTTTTCAGTTTTACAGTTCCATTAATATCAAGAAAAGTCCAAATCAAACATATTAAAATGTACAAACTATTTAAATAGGAAGGATGCAACAAGAAATGTAATGTCTGGAAGTGTGTCCAGGGGATAAAGCCAGTTGATGTCCATGAACGTTTCTGTAGTCCCATTCTCTGGCAAAGTCACTATTACCCTATAGTAACACTGTCACATTAGAATAAAGTGTTACTCTAGTTTTAAGAAAATCCATCCATCTATTTTCCAACACTTATCTGTGTTTGGGGCACGTGAGCAGCGGTCTAAGAAGAGATGCTCAGACTTCCGTCCCCCCAGCTACTTCCTTCAGCTTTTCTGAGGGGACACAGATTCATTCCCAAGCTGGAAGAGACATCTCTCCAGCATGTTGTCAGTATTGCCCTGGGCATAGGGTAGGGACATAAATCAGCTAGGAAATAAACAGCTTTGCTTTCAAAGTAAAGAAATGCATCATAAAATAAAAAATTAAAAGTAAATCATTTTGTCATTTTGCCCTTCATCCTAGTAAAACAACAAGAGTACTGAATCCAGTTTTGTGTAAGAATGATGTCTTTTAATATCTTGAAAAAATATCAAACTTCCTTTCATAATATTATAGTTATAGTTATTTTCCTAGCTGTTGCACTAAACTAAGCTAAGCTGTCAAGGATGTATTTCATTGAGTAATCTGGGATGTTATGCACACTGAAGCCTCTAGGGGACACTAGCATTATCAGTCTAAAAGAATAGTTTTGACGGGAAGAAAATATTAAAAAAGCCGCACACACAAACACGCAGACAAAATCCATATGAAGCATTCTACCAGAGCCATTTTCCTCGCTGAATGTAACGGTCACCTGTGTTGTAAATTAGTGTTTGTGCTATTTATTACTTTAATGTAACATTGGTGGTGTTTCAATTGAGGAATGCGACGTTTTATTTTTGTCAGGCATGTGTTTGACTTGTGTGTAGTTACCGTGTCCTGCAATGTAGAGAAACACAGCTAAACTTATGTACAGCCAATAGGACATTTTATAATATTAATAAAGTTTTATATACAAGATGTTTTTTGTTTAATTTCTAACCTAAAATGTTTTAATACTTTGGGCAGCAGACCAATTTGCTTTCTTTCTATGAATGAAACGATGAGGTGGTAAGTATGACTCCGTGTTCTTAGATTACCTACAAAGCTGAAATCCAGATGTGCTTAGCTTAGTTTGACATAAAGAAACTTGCTAATGCAAGAAAATCCATGTGTCTAGATGATTAAACATAATTGGAGCTCAAATGCTCGTCAGTGAGCCAATTATCAATTTTTTATCAATTTACTACACCAGTAAAAATCTCCTTCTGAACCACCTCCAACAGTGCGAGAGAACAGGGTAAATGGTCTTCAGCCAGGAGCCACCTCTCCCTGCTGGTTCACTCCCTACCGTTCATTTCCTGGACTAAGATCATTGTCCCACAACTTATCATTCCTCTGGAGCCAGAGCCAAAAGCTCCCCTGCTCTGCCTCCTACATAATACCTTGGATAGCTCTTCTCCTACTCTTGCCACCCATGACTCCAAGAGATTTCAGGAAATTCTATGTGGATCTTCCAATGAAACGTCTCTATCCATCTTCCAATGGGAAGATCAATGCTCTCCACTCTGCTTGTTAGCTTGCTGCCAGGAGCTCTTTTCTCTCAAAAGCTGCCTCTTACAGAAACTCAGCTGTACTACGGACCAGAGCATGATGTCTGGATGCAGTGATGTTATGTTGATCTCTCTGGGGAACTTCAACTGCCTGCCAAGGGCTGCTGTAATTTACCAATTACCTCCTAATGACAGAAGGGACCTCAAATGAATGGGACAGCTTGGCACTTTACTTCCCTGTCGGACAAACTTGATCAGCTGCTGGGATGTGATTGGCTGGCCATCTTTTCATCTGGTCTGACATTTGGTCTAACAAAGAGAAGGAGAGAGAACCTACCCAATATAGGTGTCTTTAGACTGTGGGAGAAAATCAAAGTACCCAGAAGAAACCCACATTGGCAAAAGGAGCACATGCAAACTCCATGAATTAAACTTCTCCAATTATACAGCTGAAAACAACGTACAGCGGGGCAAAAAAGTATTTAGTCAGCCACCGATTGTGCAAGTTCCCCCACTTAAAATGATGACAGAGGTCAGTAATTTGCACCAGAGGTACACTTCAACTGTGAGAGACAGAATGTGAAAAAAAAAAAATCCATGAATCCACATGGTAGGATTTGTAAAGAATTTATTCGTAAATCAGGGTGGAAAATAAGTATTTGGTCAATAACAAAAATACAACTCAATACTTTGTAACATAACCTTTGTTGGCAATAACAGAGGTCAAACGTTTACTATAGGTCTTTACCAGGTTTGCACACACAGTAGCTGGTATTTTGGCCCATTCCTCCATGCAGATCTTCTCGAGAGCAGTGATGTTTTGGGGCTGTCGCCGAGCATCACGGACTTTCAACTCCCGCCACAGATTTTCTATGGGGTTGAGGTCTGGAGACTGGCTAGGCCACTCCAGGACTTTCAAATGCTTCTTACGGAGCCACTCCTTTGTTGCCCGGGCGGTGTGTTTTGGATCATTGTCATGTTGGAAGACCCAGCCTCGTTTCATCTTCAAAGTTCTCACCGATGGAAGGAGGTTTTGGCTCAAAATCTCACGATACATGGCCCCATTCATTCTGTCCTTAACACGGATCAGTCGTCCTGTCCCCTTGGCAGAAAAACAGCCCCATAGCATGATGTTTCCACCCCCATGCTTCACAGTAGGTATAGTGTTCTTGGGATGCAACTCAGTATTCTTCTTCCTCCAAACACGACGAGTTGAGTTTATACCAAAAAGTTCTACTTTGGTTTCATCTGACCACATGACATTCTCCCAATCCTCTGCTGTATCATCCATGTGCTCTCTGGCAAACTTCAGACGGGCCTGGACATGCACTGGCTTCAGCAGCGGAACACGTCTGGCACTGCGGGATTTGATTCCCTGCCGTTGTAGTGTGTTACTGATGGTGACCTTTGTTACTTTGGTCCCAGCTCTCTGCAGGTCATTCACCAGGTCCCCCCGTGTGGTTCTGGGATCTTTGCTCACCGTTCTCATGATCATTTTGACCCCACGGGATGAGATCTTGCGTGGAGCCCCAGATGGAGGGAGATTATCAGTGGTCTTGTATGTCTTCCATTTTCTGATGATTGCTCCCACAGTTGATTTTTTCACACCAAGCTGCTTGCCTATTGTAGATTCACTCTTCCCAGTCTGGTGCAGGTCTACAATACTTTTCCTGGTGTCCTTCGAAAGCTCTTTGGTCTTGGCCATGGCAGAGTTTGGAGTCTGACTGTTTGAGGCTGTGGACAGGTGTCTTTTATACAGATGATGAGTTCAAACAGGTGCCATTCATACAGGTAACGAGTGGGGGACAGAAAAGCTTCTTACAGAAGACGTTACAGGTCTGTGAGAGCCAGAGATTTTCCATGTTTGAGGTGACCAAATACTTATTTTCCACCCTGATTTACGAATAAATTCTTTACAAATCCCACCATGTGAATTCATGGATTTTTTTTTCACATTCTGTCTCTCACAGTTGAAGTGTACCTCTGGTGCACATTACTGACCTCTGTCATCATTTTAAGTGGGGGAACTTGCACAATCGGTGGCTGACTAAATACTTTTTTGCCCCACTGTATAAAGTTCTGTTGTTGCATTTTAGTTTCTCTTATAGTGTTGCACAAGAACTATGTTTGGTGCCAGATTGTGAAAACACTTGGACAACTAAAGAAAGTGTGGGAAGACAATAAGCGTACTCCCCCCTTCGCTATCTATATCTGTCGAGTGTCAAGCACTGAACATCTGGTTTATGTCTGAGCAGCTGGGAAACTCCAGAGCTTTTTACTTCCCGTAACAAGGAGGACTTTATGTGCACTGATTGTTGTGGGGTTTTGTTTTGTTTTTTGGTAGTTTAAAGTTTTTGGGCTCTGATTGGTCAAAGTAAGTCCAAATATCAAGCAGGTTTCCAAGAGAAATAACAGTGGGAGGTTTATGATTATTATTATTCCTGCTTTCAGGACCCTCAGAGTCACATTCAGCTCTGCCTGCAGTGCAGAGAGCATTTACTCCACTTACACTTAACGTTAACATTCAGCCAAACAGGTTAAGTACAGAATTACACTTGCTGAACAGGACATCACTGGTGAGTTTGATTTTTTTTCATGTTTTTAAAGAAATGCATTTTTTTTTTTTTTTTTAAAAGGGAAAATACATTTTGCTGAAAGCTTGCAATTCACCAGTTCACACCTGGTTGCTTTGTTCTTTTATTTCTTTATAGTTTTCACTTACTTTAGTCTTATGTTATATTCATATAATGTGTCCACTGTGTGTTAAATATGATAAAGCATGCATTTTCCTACAAGAAAAAAGCTTCTCGCTTGCATTAAAAAGGAATTTTGTCCAATTGCAAAACACCACTTATGATATTTACCTGAATGAATAAAAGGAGATTGGGGACTTTCAATAATGAGCTGGGAATTACATCATCTTCAGTGGAGGTGAAACCACTTTGAGTTCCCATGATGGCTCCCTCCAGCAGCTTGGCCCTGCTGCTGCTCCTCAGCTGCCTATCAACCGGTCTGGGCTGTTTCTGCGACCGATACTCCTGGAGCTCCTGGTCTGCCTGCTCCAGCACCTGCAACCATGGCACACAGAACAGAGCGAGGTGAGACACACACAGAGCACAGACGGTGAAACCAATATAGACACAAGCGATAGGTGAGAAAAGTGTATGATGCTGAGAAGAAACACAGGTGAGATGCAGCATAGATATCACAAACAGGTGGGACACTCTACAGAGTGCACATGTAATGCCTATTTAATCAAAACAGATAAAATGGCATGCAGAAGTGTCCTTTTTAGGATTTCTTTCAGAAGTTTTGCTTTTTCTTTTGTTTGCTGTTAAAGCCAAAGTAATTGTGCAACACTGTAAATCAAAAATGAATCCCTTTCCTCTCCCATTTTCAACTGCTGTAGAGAAATGCACATGATGCCAGCAGATGCTGCATGTAAAAGGATTTCATGCTTTTTTGACAGGCAGTTTCGGCATGATGAATATTTCTGGAAGAGCAGCTGCTTTCAGTTATGTCAGCAATACGACAGCAGAGCTTGCAACCAGCACGCCTGTCCAATCAACTGCCTGCTCACTGATTTTGGGCCGTGGTCCGACTGCTCACCCTGTGCCAAGAAACAGGCAAGGAACTCGCAGTCACGGTGTAAAACAGTGACTCTCATCTTAACTCTACATTTTCTCCACACATTTCTAAACGGCCACATTATTGTCCTTGGATTAAATGGACAAAAAAAATGAACGACCAAAATAAGACGGTGTTTTTGAAAGCTCTGAAAAATACAAATAAAGGGTTTTATCTTTAAGAAAAAGCCTTTCATCTAAGAAAATATTAGGTCTACATAAGATTGAGTAACATAGATGAACATTTTTACCAAATAATAAACATAAAAAGAGTTGAATATATATAAAATAGATTTGATCAGCATTTGGGTCATACTGAGGGCTTTAGGTAACCAAATAGTTGGTTACTGGCTAAAGGGTGACTCCATATAATATCAAATATAATATTTATCCATCTGTTACTGTTACAGTATGTAGAGCTATCACTGCTGCTACATCACTGCTTGTAATAATCATGATCATTGTCATAAAAATATACCTCTATTTGTAATGGCATACTAAGGAGGAGTAATGCTATATAAATGATGAAATGAGCACTTGCCAATGCCTTACTAAGACCTTGATATTGTTTAATAGTGTGATATTTTTATAAAGTGCTGATTTGAGATTGGAGGAACAAATTAGTTTATAATGGAGGAAACTTAAAATCTAATATAATATAACCAGAATGATCACCGGCCTCATTCTCATGTCACTGGCACAGTTTCGGACCCGGTCTGTCGAGAGGCCGGCTCAGTTCGGTGGATCCGACTGCAGCCCCGAGCTGACAGAGGAGAGGCAATGCTATCCATCCACAGAGTGCAGGATAGAGTCTGTCAACTGCAGGGACAACTTCAAGTGTGATAACGGTTAGTGGTATATTAACATAAATGATATCTACATAATTGCTTCACAGTAAAAGAAATAGCTTCACATTCTTCCTGCAGGGCGCTGCATTAACTCGACACTGACGTGCAACAGACAGAACGACTGCGGGGATAACTCCGATGAGAGGGACTGTGGCGAGTTCACTGTTGTGTGTCCTGTAGAGAAGAGAGTGGCTCCAGGGTCTGACCTGGTGGGGAACGGGTAAGCTAAAGGTCAAAAGGTCACAGCTGAGATCCTGACTCATGTCAGTCCTCTTGCATTCCTCCCTCCTGTGTTCATATATTATGTTCCTCCTCCTCAGTGGTCCAGTCATATTTCTACTTGTAAACAGATAATCACCGTTTTGTTTTGTTTGAGGCTGATATCAAGCTTTGAAAGCAATTCAAATAGGAAAACAAAGCATCTGACGACTTGAAATTTTTGGTTTGTGCATAAATATAGAAGCATAATATTTTAAAAATATCACAGATAAAAAAATCCTTGAAAATTAAATGTTTAAATCTTCACGATAATAGTGAATATCATCAAAACATTTATAAACACAAAACTCTGACATAAAAATGCAGAAAATGCTTTCAGTACTTTTTATTACACTTTATTCCAGTTTATTTATTCAGAAATTTCAATATAAGCCAATAATGACATCGGCCTGTGGATGTACTTTTAGACTTTAAAATGGACTTTTTTCTTACAAGCGAATGAGATTTGACTTTCCCCCGATTTGTGTTCGTGAAGGTTTGATGTTCTCGCCCAGGAACCGAGGGGAGCAGTGCTGGACAACATGTTCATGGGAGGAACCTGCGTCATTGAGAGGCCTCCAAGCACATTACTCTACCACCGAGTTCCTTACAACTTTAAAACTTTGAAGATCAAGGTAGGTCTTGGTATTGGAGTCTTGCATTCATATGGAGCTGTTGTCACTTCCAGGTAAATAATCAGCAGTGACAGTCTTTACAAAGTCATTTTACTTGTGTCACTAAAGTGGTTGCAATAGAGTCAAATCCTACCCAACTGGCACTTAATGCAAACCAGCAGCAGCCTGATCAAGCTAACACATGCACTGCCAGGTGCATCGAGCAGCCACCTTAAGACATTAACAGTATTTTCAATGTAATCTTTAAAAAGTGGAAAAGCTGAAGTGTTCCCAGCAACTTCCACACTTGTTAGCACCTAAGGAAGCTCACATTGAGTTGTACACAACACTGCTTGACATACGTTTATATAAACTGCTTGTGCAGCACAATGTCATGATGTGACGAACGACCATTGAGCAGCAAGGCTACAATCACTGCAGCAGACACACGAGTTAATGGAGCCTGTTCTTTTATTTTTATTGATCAAAGCTTGACTTTACTAAGCTTAACCCGGCAGTTCTGTGGAGCATTAGTGATGTATACCAGCAGCCCTGTCTAGGTAATTGGTAGCCCTTTATAACGTGCTGCTGATGAGCCACACTTTTCTCAAAACCTTCAGGGGTTTTTCCACATTCCAAAAAGGCAGATAAGCCACACAACCATTTGTGCACATTTATAATTAAAGCTTTCAAACAAAAGTATCCATAATAAGTACATTTGTGTTAAAACCGAATAACCCTAGAAATCCCAAATGACACCTAAAACCCCCAAGCAACTCTCCAACCAAACTTCCCACTTGAGCTCTACCAGAACCTTTAAATAGTGTTCAAACCCCCGGGGACACATTTGCTCAAACACATTGTAGAAGGCAAAAGAGAGAACAGGCGCGTGATCGCTACACCACAAATCCACTTACACTAAGATCTATATTCATAATAATTGCGCAAATGCATTACCCACACTTTTCTAAACTACATAATAATCAACTACATTTGTGACAAGTACTGTCTCTTTAACTTACAGTATCTGTCCACCGTACGCCAAGTAGCCACTCGAGTGCAGAATCACACAAATCATTAAAATGTTCAATAAATATATTTATAAGTATATATTTAAGATCTCTAATGTGTACGTATGTTTCTTGATGTGCGAATGGTTTCCTAAAGTGCAGAGTGCTAACTAAAATGCAAATTTCCCCGAAAAGGCATCTGCTAATCTCTAAAATAAAAATCTAAATTATTCTAGACAAATAACGAAACGCCTCTTTATTACATGTGGACATTAGAAATGATGTACAGTATTTTTTATTGGTACTTATTAAAAAGCACTTTTTGTTTAAACACTGTGTGAAACATTCAATCAAACCACTGCTGTGCT
The DNA here is from genome assembly GCF_963969265.1 of Rhamphochromis sp. 'chilingali'. Classification (NCBI taxonomy): domain Eukaryota; kingdom Metazoa; phylum Chordata; class Actinopteri; order Cichliformes; family Cichlidae; genus Rhamphochromis; species Rhamphochromis sp. 'chilingali'. Next base: position 36,208,016 of record NC_137930.1, on the reverse strand, counting down.
CAGCCCAACAAAACATAACAAAATGTGTTTTAAATGGAAAGGATGGTGCATTGAACGCCCTGCTATGTTACCCAAGAGTTGAACCGGTGCACCGCCTGTTTTATATGGCAGGGTTTGAAAAGTCCCAGGTAACAGATGTAGTTGTGGTTGTTTAGGTTGGAGAGCCAGAGGACTTCAACACTGAGCCTCAGCCGCTGCACGCCGAGTCCATCGATTTGAAGACCTCCCAAACGACGCCTGGCAGCAGCACGCAATCTCAAGGCTTGTTTTTCTTCCCGATCTTTTTCTTCAGTGCATCGTCTAAGTCGCACTCCGATTCTAAAAGTGAAGCTTTTGAAGCTTCAAAGAAGAAGGTGAGTCCAGAAAACTGTGGGATGCACTCACAAGTTTGACATGATGTAGTTTTGAGAAACCCAGATTCACATTATGCTTTCCCTCATTTTCTAATCATAGATGTAATGTTAGAAGGAGAAAGAAAAGAAAAGGAAAGAAAAGAAAAGACACGATGTTTACATTGTATAAAAAATGACCGCATTAGTAGGATCTGAAACACAGTCCCCACAAAGATAAATAGGTCAACATGTGTGCAGGAACACATATTTCTTTTTTATCTGTATTTTTCCCCTTATGATCTTCTTATTTATTTCTTGGATGTTCTTCTGTAGGACTCCAAGTTTATCAGAGTGAACCAAGTCCTTCCTGTGTCAACATTCAAGATTCGGGACCCGGGGGACCTCGTCCTGTCACAGCCCTTCTTACAGTTCCTCCACGCCCTTCCTCTCGACTACAACTACGCACTCTACAGGGAAATCTTTCAGCGCTTCGGGACACACTACTACAGCTCAGGGACATTGGGAGGCCACTATGATCTGCTGTACCAGTACAGCAGAGAGGAGCTCAAGAGTTCAGGTACAACAGCACAGCCTGGTGGAAAAAATGGAAAATGCAGCACTGGGCACATACAGTAAACTGAAAAATTAATTAAACACTAAAAACTGGAAAGAAAAAAAATGAAGGAAACACTCAAATACCACAGTACAACACAAAGTCAGTTAAGCTTCAGGGATATCAGATCTGTCCAATTAGAAAGCATAAAGCACTGTGAGGGCATTTCACCGGCTTCAGTGCAAATGAAATTAACAGCAAGTGCACTAGAGGAGCAACAATGAGACATGACATGTCACACAGCCAGAGTTTGACACAATGACTTCCACGTGGTTATTTGTGAATTTTTCTGACCAGTCTGTCAGAAACATCCTTCGGTGGCTCCTGTGCTCACAGCCCAGCACCGTGCCTCTTGACTGGCATTTGCCAGAGAACACCACAAATATTTTCGAGCAAGTCTAATTTTTTTTTGTACATCTGGTTAAACGAGGCTGAGTAACCATTCCTCCAGTTTTACCTCGCTTTCATCCTGACCTTTTTCTTTATATTCTCAACATATAGGGGAATGGGAGAAATACGCTTTGACCTGTTCACTCCTCAGAAACAACACGTTGTTGTCTACAACATAAAACACACAACAGCTTGTTTTGATTTCCTGCATTTCTGCATTTCTTGCTCTTTTTCTCTCTGTAGGTGTAACTGAGGAGAGCGCGATAGACTGCTTGGGCCGAGAGACCACCTGGACTATCATCCTCTACACAGAACACAGGCGTGAAAACCGATGCTCTAACAACCGGATGACTCAGAAATATGAAGGTAACAATAATACTATATTTCTGCCTCACTGCCTCAATAGAGAGCATTGATTTAGTTTCTACCGTGTTATCTTCTTCACTCTTTCCCTGCACATTTCTTTTGTCCAGGCTCATATGTTCAGGCATCGGAGAGGTCTTTCTCCATGGTGAAAGGAGGTCGAGCTAGAGAGGCAGCAGCTCTGGCCTGGGAGAGGCAGGGCGCCACTCCGGATAAAATATCCTTCAAGAACTGGGCAAAGTCTGTCCTCGAAAACCCTGCTGTCGTCGATTACAAGGTTAACTGTAGTATTCTTTCCTCAAGCATCACAGAAATAACCATCTACAAAAAATCTTGCACTTACATCTGAGTCGGCGTGTCCAGCTGCTTCCTCTCATAGATCTGGTTCATGGAATTCCTTGCGCTTCCACAAAGAGGAGGCACCTGAGGAAGGCCCTGCAGCAGTACATGCAGGAGTTTGATCCCTGCAAGTGCGCTCCCTGTCCCAACAACGCCAGGCCTGTTCTGTCCGGCACAGAGTGCAAGTGCGTTTGCCAGACTGGCACCTATGGAGCCAACTGTGAAATACGGGCTCCTGATTACACTTCAGGTATATCTGGTGCTCACCAGGTCTAGTTATAAAAACACTGTTGCTGTGTGATGTGGAAATACTTTGAATTTAAAGTGTCCTTAGTGAAATAGCATTGATATAACAGTGGGTTATTTCACAGTGTTCATTAAAGTGAAAGCCTGGGGGAAGGAACTGCCTCTGTGGCGGCTGGTCTTGATAAACAGTGCTCTGTAGCGTTTGCCTAAAGGCAGCAGTTTAAACAATTTGGGAAGATCTGCAGACTTGATTGTCCGTTGCAGTCTGGCTCTGTCCTGATGTATGGCGAAATGAAGCTTGTAGGCTAAAGCGCTTCGAGAGGTCAGTGAGACTAGAAAAGCACTGTTTGACCGGCAGTCCAACATGAAAAGATCCTGATCAGTGACGGAGCTGAAAATGAGGATTTTTTGTTGTTTCTGGTTTTTATTTGTAGACCGAGTTCTGCTAGTCAGTCACATTATTTTTATTTGATTAAATCTAGAATATCTATTCTAATATGCCCCTCATTTTCTTAGGATCAACTTCTTATTTTGAACTTTGAATAATACTTCAGGAACTGCTAGCGAGTCTCAAAACCTTGAAGCAAACACAGTTAAGATGAAACACAGATTCTAATCAGGTTTTACTAACATTCACACTGGAAACATTATCTGCTTTGCTACATCCACAGAGGCGGTGGATGGTTTGTGGAGCTGCTGGGGGTCGTGGAGCAGCTGTGGAGCCTCCATGAAGAGACATCGGACGAGGCGGTGCAATAACCCCGCCCCTCTCAAAGGAGGACAGCCCTGCAGTGGCCCAGACAGACAGGAGGAGGCCTGTCACATCTCCATCTTCACAAAGTACTGTTTTTATTTTATATTTCAGTATAAGGAAAAGTTCTGTCAACCTTATATCTTCGCTGCTTTTACCCTGACACATGGACATGAGGATACACTGCTGCTCCTGTACAACAGCTGATTGTTTATTTTGACTATTCAGAATTACTGGACGATCTGATTTGTGTCTCTCGTTCAGACAGGAGACCTGTGACAATGATGACGACTTCACGATAGGCTGGAGGGACGAGCTGCCACCTGGTGTGCAGGGATGTCTGCGGCCAAAGAGCCCTGAGAACAGCTTCCTCCGCGTAAAACCAGACACACAAGCTGAAATGCGTCAGATTATGACATGTGCTTTATATAGACGCTCATATCTGCATTACATTATTTTGTGACAGAAAGCGAAGCAGTATTATACCTTTGGTGAGGACGAGGAGTTTGAGTGTGTCACTGGGTTTGATCTCGACGGTTTTCAGTACATCAACTGCCTTCCTGATGGAAGCTGGAGTCAAATAAGTGGGAGATGCATCAGTAAGTCTGTTTTCCCATTAAACCAGTCCACAGTTATCTTAGTGGTTTGCTACAATAGTCCTTAACGCACAAAAAAAAGACAAACTGCTTAAGGATTGTGTGTGTGAATGTGTGTGTGAATGGATGTGTAAAGCGCTTTGGGGTAATTAGGGACTAGTACAGCGCTATACAAATACAGGCCATTTATCATTTACCAAAGATTAGCTGCGCCTGACGTCTATGTGATCCTGTAACCTTTAGGGAAGATTTGCCTTCCCCCTGACATCCCTGATGACACAAGTCTGTCTCCCAGCAAAGACGAGTACAGAGTGGGTGAAGTGGTGCGTTTGAACTGCAATGAGGCGGGACTGCAGCCGCTGCCGCGAGGTTTCTACAAGTGTGGTGACAGTCTCACCTGGGAGCCCCCAATACCTGCTGAACTGCGCTGCACTAATGGTACACTACACTGCTGGAGAAAACGGGGACCCTACTGGTCAAATTCTGATTTCTGACCTGCACTTTTCATTCATGTGTATTATTCATTAGATAAACCTCTGATTGGTTGGAGATACTCACCAGTCAGTGAGAGCAGGTGGTGATGGTTTTAATGAATAAAATGACATACACAGTTCTGAAGCTTTAGCTATTTGACAAGATTTCATTAAAAAACAAAACAAGTTCCAGTAAGCGGCCTTTAAAAGTAAAAAATCGTATCTGATTTGAAGTTTGGCAGAGGTTCCATTCAAGATCAGCTGCTCAGTTTTGTGCACCCACAGTGAAAAACCTCCTTTGCAGTTTTTACATTTTCCAAAGCCACCCAGTCAGATAGATTGGAAACTTTGGCAGGACATTCCCAAATGGTCAGAAGATTGAGCCAAAAACTGATTTTCGGTATTTGTCAAAATCTGATTGTCAAACATATCTCTCATGAATTATATCAAGACATTTTGAGCCAGAAAGAACATGCCAAACACAAGGTAGAAGTTGTAATGAGTTTTTGGCAAAGTGAATTTTATTTAGCTATCCTTTATTTATCGATGTATGGAGGCTCGTTGAAAACATTGAAGGAATTCCAGGCAATTATCTACAAACCGCCGCAGCGCTGGTGGACATCTGGTCGTTTCCCAGAGGAGAACCGTGAACAACAAATTGGCTAAATTTAAAGATTTTGGATTTTTGTGGACCTGTTCTCAAAACTTTTTATCTCAGATTTCAAATGAGAACCACATGTGTAAATGAGCAGTTTTGTTAAAAATTTGGCATATTTACATCAAAATTTTTACACCTTGATCTTTTTTGTTTTTACTTCTGAGTAGTTTAATCTGCTATAAATGATCATATCCATTAACCTGCTGACATAGTTTCTGTGGACAATACTTAGTTTATGCTGTTTCTGTATGTGCTGTGTGTAGAGGAACCATTTGTTCCTGATGTTCAGTGTGGTCCAGGACAGGTACTGCGAAACTCTCGCTGTGTCTGTGTCCCACGGGAGAGCTGCCTGTAAGTATTTACGAATGAACTGGTCACATTTGAATGGATTTTTCCATATAATGTATGCACTTTTACTTTTACAACAATCCTCTTTGAATGTTTGAAATGTGATTGACAGCCCTGTGTGTGTGTGTGTGTGTGTGTGTGTGTGTGTGTGTGTGTGTGTGTGTGTGTGTGTGTGTGTGTGTGTGTGTGTGTGTGTAGTTCACAGCCGGAGAATCTCTGCATCCTGAACATAGACCTCGGCGTCACAGTGTCAATGTCGCTCTGCTCCTTCCAAGCTGGTCGTTGCCACGGTGACCCGCTGTTCTTCGTCAGCAAAGCTGCGTGCGACGCGGGCACTTTGGACAAATTGGAGTGGGCCATGTTTAGGGCCAACATGTCCTCTAAGAGCTCTGTTCAGGAGCCTTGTGAACTTGACACTTGCTATGAGTGGGAGATCTGCTCTGGTGAGTTTCACCTCACAAGACCTTTAGCCTAACAGTATGAAGCACAAATAACTGACCTAATGTTAACTCACGTCTGTCCCGCAGTGTTTAAGAAATGTGAGTGCAGAGCTGCTCGGGAGTGCCCCAGAGTGAAACAGCACACGTTCTGCATAAAGCTGACCCGGCTCCAGAGGACTCGCAGCATGGACCTTTGCTCTATGGCCGCGCTTAAATGCTCAAAGTACGAGTTTGAAATTCTCAATGAAGGCCAATGTGAGTCGTGATGACGCTTTTAAAGCTTTTCTGCTGCATTATACTCAGCAGCACCTAACACTGAATGTTGTGTTTAAAACTGCATTCAGCACATATAGTTTTAGACCTCGTTGAGCACCACAAACATCAATTTAAAGACATAATAAACAACAACATGGTGTGAACTTTGACATAAAAAAATGATTTTCAAAAAAGAAAGAAATATTACACAGTTACAACTTTTATATCTGGTAAAAGTAAAAAATGAAACTCCATTTCCAGGAAATGTTTATGAGGTTAAGAGGTGCTTTTAAGACTTGCATCATCATAACTTCCTGGTTGAAAAATATCTGCTTCTTCAGTTTACACATTGAGTGAACATGCCTGTGAGCACAAAATTTGGGGGAAAGTTAACAACCTCTCCCAAAGGGGAGCAATAGACTAGGCTGAATTGCAGGTTAGAGTGAAAAACCACGGCGAGCTTCGCTGAGCTCACCTTTACTTTGTTCTGAGTCGCTGTAATGGCCTCTGAGTTGCATGCCTCTCATTAGCCTATGAATATCAATAGCCTCACTTTAGTGATACTCTATAATGAATGAAGCAGTTTAAAAAAATCTGACTTATGTGTGAAGGAGGAAGAAAGCAGCAGCAGTCTGTCAGTCAAATCTAATTCCAGGTATTTTTATCCTTGCTAAATGTGCTTCACGTGCAAAAATAAAAACATAAAATTGTAACTTTGTTTTCATTTTCTCCTGCACTACTTTCTCATCCCTTGCCTTTTTTACACTGCAAATTAATGTGACTATATCAAATGGCAGCAACTCCATGCACTTAGGCAGTTTGACATGCTGAGGTATCAGAATAACTCTCAAAATCAGTAAAGATGCCGAATTAAGTGACATGCAAGGATTTATAGAGAATAATAAAAAAAAATAGAAAATAGTTAAATAAATTTAAAAAATGACTTGATGATGTCAGAGATCAGAGGAGAATGGCCAGACTATTTTGAACTGAGAGGTAGTAACAATAACTCAAATAACTGTTCACTGCAACAAATGTATGCACAAGACGATGTCTGCATGCACAACATGTCCAGCCTTGAATGAGCAGCAGAAGACCACACCAGGTACCACTCCTGTCAGGTAAGAACAGGAAACTGAGGCTACAGTTCCACCAAAATTAGACAATAAAAGAAAAAACACAGCCTGATCTTATGAGTCTTGATTTCTGCTGAGACATTTGGATGGCTGGGTCAGAATTATGTGTAATGGCTCCACCAACAGCAAAAATAAGTCCTTAGATTGTATGATACAGTAACAAAAACGTTTTATTAACTTTCCGTATGTAACTAAAACAAGCAATTAGATTAAAACATTTGTGTGTACAGTGGGGCAAAAAAGTATTTAGTCAGCCACCGATTGTGCAAGTTCCCCCACTTAAAATGATGACAGAGGTCAGTAATTTGCACCAGAGGTACACTTCAACTGTGAGAGACAGAATGTGAAAACAAAATCCATGAATTCACATGGTAGGATTTGTAAAGAATTTATTCGTAAATTAGGGTGGAAAATAAGTATTTGGTCACCTCAAACAAGGAAAATCTCTGGCTCTCACAGACCTGTAACGTCTTCTGTAAGAAGCTTTTCTGTCCCCCACTCGTTACCTGTATGAATGGCACCTGTTTGAACTCATCATCTGTATAAAAGACACCTGTCCACAGCCTCAAACAGTCAGACTCCAAACTCCGCCATGGCCAAGACCAAAGAGCTTTAGAAGGACACCAGGAAAAGTATTGTAGACCTGCACCAGACTGGGAAGAGTGAATCTACAATAGGCAAGCAGCTTGGTGTGAAAGAATCAACTGTGGGAGCAATCATCAGAAAATGGAAGACATACAAGACCACTGATAATCTCCCTCGATCTGGGGCTCCACGCAAGATCTCATCCCGTGGGGTCAAAATGATCATGAGAACGGTGAGCAAAGATCCCAGAACCACACGGGGGGACCTGGTGAATGACCTGCAGAGAGCTGGGACCAAAGTAACAAAGGTCACCATCAGTAACACACTACAACGGCAGGGAATCAAATCCCGCAGTGCCAGACGTGTTCCGCTGCTGAAGCCAGTGCATGTCCAGGCCCGTCTGAAGTTTGCCAGAGAGCACATGGATGATACAGCAGAGGATTGGGAGAATGTCATGTGGTCAGATGAAACCAAAGTAGAACTTTTTGGTATAAACTCAACTCGTCGTGTTTGGAGGAAGAAGAATACTGAGTTGCATCCCAAGAACACCATACCTACTGTGAAGCATGGGGGTGGAAACATCATGCTATGGGGCTGTTTTTCTGCCAAGGGAACAGGACGACTGATCCGTGTTAAGGACAGAATGAATGGGGCCATGTATCGTGAGATTTTGAGCCAAACCTCCTTCCATCAGTGAGAACTTTGAAGATGAAACGAGGCTGGGTCTTCCAACATGACAATGATCCAAAACACACCGCCCGGGCAACAAAGGAGTGGCTCCGTAAGAAGCATTTGAAAGTCCTGGAGTGGCCTAGCCAGTCTCCAGACCTCAACCCCATAGAAAATCTGTGGCGGGAGTTGAAAGTCCGTGTTGCTCGGCGACAGCCCCAAAACATCACTGCTCTCGAGAAGATCTGCATGGAGGAATGGGCCAAAATAGCAGCTACTGTGTGTGCAAACCTGGTAAAGACCTATAGTAAACGTTTGACCTCTGTTATTGCCAACAAAGGTTACGTTACAAAGTATTGAGTTGTATTTTTGTTATTGACCAAATACTTATTTTCCACCCTGATTTACGAATAAATTCTTTACAAATCCTACCATGTGGATTCATGGATTTTTTTTCACATTCTGTCTCTCACAGTTGAAGTGTACCTCTGGTGCAAATTACTGACCTCTGTCATCATTTTAGGTGGGGGAACTTGCACAATCGGTGGCTGACTAAATACTTTTTTGCCCCACTGTATGTACAATGTCAAAATTTTCAGAGAGAAAAAGCCAAAACCAGCATCTTTATTATTGGCAGGGATCAATACTGATCACGTTGACCTGCTCTCCAGCACATCGCCTGGCCCCCGCCTCACATTCAGTCGTGGTCACGTGAGTGCTGCCGTCACTGGAGCTAACGCAGAGTGGAGTAGAGTCTTTGGGGCATTCTGATGCATTCCTGCACACGCATTTCCTCTCTGCTTCTGCAGTTAAAAAGCACAATGGTTTTATACAGCATCCTGTCACATATACATCCTGTTTTTGGCTTTTATTGTGAGAAAAGAAAAGAAAAAGTCTTCTATAAAGACACCTTGACAGATTGTCCCCGGCTGGCAATCCTCGCAGGATGTAAACTTCTTCTCTGGCCACCGGCAGTCGCTGTCACTGGTTAACACGAAGTTCCGGCCCATACACCGCAGAGCTCCGAGCTTACAGACATCTAGCACCATATTATGGTTTGCACGAAGTGTGGCACACAGCTGCAGAGAAGTCCTAAAAGAAGATAATACACAGAAACGGAGAGAATTTGAATTAGGTTTTATAAATAGATGGAGCATTTCCAATGTGCTAAATACAGAAATGGACATCAGCTTACGTGCACTGATTCGGCATTTTACAGACACACTCGTTCTTTCCCAGAGTCTCCCATAGTTTACATGTCAGGCCAGAAGGAGGAGAGGGAGCTGTGGGGGCTGAGGAAAGCATACAAAAAGCAGGATTCAACCATATATTAAAGCAGATATAACGTGACAAAAATTGACTGCACCTTACCAGCCCACCACCAAAATGCAGCCAGAAAAAGTTATTGAGAAGAAAATACTGAACATATAACAGCTAGAGAGACAGAAGTCACCCTTAGAGAGCAAAAAAAGAAGAGCAAGATGAAATGTATTTTACCTGCTGTACAATGAGCAACAGCAGGAGAAGGAGACCACTGCAGACTGGGAGTGCAGATGATCTCCGACACCTCTCTGTCAATCACCGAGCCCTCGGGGCAGGACAGGGACACACTGTCTCCAATCTCATAGGCTTGTTTGGTTGGTGTGGCTACAACTAAATTGTTGAGTGAGGGAATCCCACATGTGGAACCTGGAACAGGAGGACAAAGCTTTTGAGCATCAGGGAGTGAGAATTACAACAAAACTGAACTTCCAATACAGTTACTAACAATGGAAAAACTTAAAACATGGAGATCTTTAAGGTTTTACTCAGTTCTGGGACTTAATTTTACTCCATCTTACAAGGCTGTGTAGGGTTTATGATCATGCTGTGTGCCCTGTTCAGCAGGTTGCTATGTCCAAAATTCAAGTGGTTATAAAGCAGCAAGGGGGAGGTGGTAGAAATGAGGCGAAACCTGCTGGTTCCCACAAACTGTACAAAAAAGATGGGCATCGCCACCAAAGACATCACCCGTTGAAGTTCTGCTATGAAGCATCCAACCATGGTTGAGGAGCATCTCTGACTGTTAGACTGTTCATATGCTAACAAGCACTCTCATGACCTGGATTATCCTCCTTTAGGGGCCCTAGAAATGATGATCATTTACAAAATTAACTTCAACTTTTATTCAGTAAGACCTGAAAATAGCAACTGAGTCCATGCAGTCATTAAAAAAAACGTTTCTTTTTGCAACCGGAGGAGTCGCCCTCTGCTGGCATTACAAAACAATGCAGGCTTCAGACGGTTCATTAATGTTGACAGCAATATCCAAAATGTAATTCAATTATCAAAGTCTTATTTGAATGATTACCCTCATTACAGATGAGAGAGTGAGAAAAAGAAAGAGACTTGGGTGAGCTACAACTTTTCTCAACAGAAACCACCTCAACCTGTCTTATGTTATGTTCTGTAGGTTTTTTACTTTCAGTGGAAGTAGCTGCATTAAGTGACTTCATCCTCACTTTGAACGCCCTTACTCCCAATCTGAGGCTTCAGGTGTACATGATCCCCGTGTCAAAAAACACGGCACCCAAAGCAGAATAGAAAACAACAAAATGTAAGGAAAGTTTCTTCAATCTCTTCTGAGCAACATTTGATTCAGGACGAGCTGCTCAGATTTCACAGATATGGGTCAGCGTGAAATGGGCTGCTGCAATAGGACAGATCTGCTGACTGTCTTTTAGAAAAGAAAACACATCTGGTCGTATATTTGTTTTGATAACTGACAAAAACACCTAAGAAAACAATTCTCACAGTCAGGATGGACAAGTTGTTGAAGTGAGTGGACCCAGGCCCCTTTGAACCACGCACAACACCAATAATTTCTGACTCTTTTATCATCTAATCAGACAGCAGGAAATTTTTATCCGAAGAAAATATCGTGGTGTCTCAACCAACAGATAAGGCAAAGTTTTGACTTGGAAATCACCTCTGCATTACCTCAGTAAGTAACAAAGCTGGCTGTAGCCATCCAGTTCCCTCTTTTGCTGCACAAACCTAATGCAACCTGCCTAATTGTGACTATTGAAATAAATTTAAGATGACTGCAAAAAGAAGCCTCAAAGCTCCAGAAATCTCTGAACAGGAGCACAAAATGCTCATGTGCAAAGGTGTCAAGTAATGAAGTACAAATACATTGTTGCTGTACTTAAATAGAGTTGTCACTTTACGTTTTTGCCACCTCTGCTCATGTGAAGGAATCCGTTCATACATACTGAAGAATTCTCTCTGGACCAAAGTACTCATAAAACACCACATGGCACACAAAAAAATTACTCCATGACTCCAGACCCCTGAGTCCTGGCTTCTTAGCCAGTGGCTATATTCACACAGCAGTTTCTGGGATAACCTGATAGCAAAAGAAAAAATTATACACACACACACAAAAAAATAAATAAATCACAAAACGTACTTTTACAAACCCTCGGTCCTGTAGTCCACTTCTGGTTTTCAGCACATGTTGCTACTGCATTTCCACTGAGGTAATACCAGTCCACGCAGGAGTACTCCACCGTGTTTCCAACCAGGTAAAAATCTCTGGGATTCTAGAAAAAAATGACAGGAAAGCTCAATCATCCTCAGCCTGATGGACTTAAAGAAGATTCTCAGTCCCAAACACCAGAGGTTCAGTAGCCTCAACAGCTGCTTAGCCTCACCTGAACAAATCCATTCCTGAGGTTTGGAGGAGGCCCACAGGTTTTTGGTGGAGTTACAGAAAGACTGAAGCACTGGGGCTCCATCATCCTGAACGCAAACAGTTTGCAGTTAGATTACTCTGATACTCCTAAATGAATGTCACTGGAGTGGATTAGTTTGCAATATCAAAATCACAACTTGTGGATCCAAATCATTAAGGACATTGCAAATAACCTTTAAAACCTTGAGATTGAAATGAATGAAAACTTTTGGTTTTGCTTTTTAAACTGTTTTATTTCATTTATTTATTTCCATTATATTGATTAAGTTACATTTACCAGACTAATACTTAAATAAAATGATTCTTACTGTAAATATTGGATGTCTGGGTCATCACAGGGCTTCTGTTCCACCTGCAGTCCCGTGCAATGTTGACCACCTCTGCTGGGGGCGGGGTTATTGCAGCTTCGGGTTCTTGACCTTTGGCCTCCAGAGCATGAGCCCCAGGAAGACCAGCAGCTCCAGCTGCCGTGGATCACCCCTGAAGAAAATCAGGAGAGCTTCAGTTTCCAGTTCTGTCTTGTTAGGAAAGGAGTTTGGATGGCACAAGGTTTTATGGCTGGTTACCTGGTTGTTCTCCAATCACAGCTCCGTTCTCGCATGCTCGTCCTGAGGTTCCCGGGCGGCAGACACAGCGACATTCGGAGCCCGTCAGCAGTGGCTGACCGTTGTTCTGACACGGCCGGCAGTGACAGGGATGCTCCTCCGCCAGGTACTCCTCTGTGGCCCTTTTCAGGTGGAGCTTCTTCAGTCCTGCACACTGCACTTCCTTAACCAGCTCATACAGAGGGCGCAGCTGAAAAAAACCCAACACATTTAAAACAAATACACATAATCCTTCATCAAGGAAGGTTATTTATTATGAAAAGAAACCAAATTATATCTTCTTAAGTGCAAATGCATAGCTTGCAGAAGCCAAGCCTAAACTCTAAACAACATTTATAAAGGCAACTCTGCAAAAGATCACGTCTCACTTCACTGAATCCAAACTCTAATTTTTCCCTTCCTGTGAGTCTGTTTGAGTTTCTGCCCAAACCAAAGAGTCACTTTATTTTTTTTGCCTATCCTGTTGGTCCACTTGATTGATCTTTATTATTGTTATTATTTATTTATCTATCATATTTTAAGTTATTAAAGAATGGACAGATATGGATGGGGGATGGAAAGGAAGAAAGCAAGAAAGGTGGGAAAGAAAAATAGAGGGGAAGAGGGACAGTGAGAGAAGACACTAAAAAAATCCTCTCGATCACCTGATGGAAGAAAACAGAAAAAGAAAACGAGCAAAAAAGAGAACAACACAATAGGGAGACCACAGCAACAACCTAGATAAGTAGAGTAACAGAGTTTCTGAGCAGCATGCAAGACCGACAGCACATGGTATGCTTTGAGGCAGCAGCCAAGGAAGATATAGTGTGTGTCTATGAGCGCCTGCGTGCACACCTGTGTTTTCAAAAGGTTTCTCCATGTAACTATCTGCTAGAAGCTGTGGAGAACCATAGCCCTGCCCCCGAGGGCATGGAGCAGGCACGAGTATGGTGAGGGGAGATAGGCCCCCACACCTGGAGGGGCCTGAGAAAGAGTCACTTAACCAGGATGAAGCAGACAATAGAAAGAAAGCAAATAGATGTTTCACTCTTTTCACTGTTATACCTTCTGGTTTATGACTTCAGGGAAGTCTTTGACAGATGAAGCCCAGTTATCGTAAACTTCTCCATTAGCTTCTGGGTTTTCCAGATCCAGAACACTCAGAGCACCAATGAGTCCTATATCTCCTCCGAACACATTGACCTTAATGGGCATCTTGTTAACACTGCTTCCTGTAGAAAGTAAGCGGAGGTTAAATCATTTATTTGGTTTCTTTGACCCTCTATGGGCCACTGTGTATGGTTCAAAAGTCTTGATATAAAAACCTTTCACCCACCGTGGCTGCTTGATACAGATTTTGTCAGTTTTTCACAGACTGTTTTGACTTTTTTCCTGAAGAAACGGCGCTTAACTTTCCTCCAACACCTCTGGTAATCTATATCTGTCGTACCTTTACAGAAAACAAGCCAGGATCAAACAGATTATCTCTAACGTGTGTGCATTATTTTAAATTGACTAAAATGCCTGGTGTCATTAATACCAAATATTCTTACTGGTAGATGCGAGTGCCTGACGGTCTAACTCCAACAAGGCTTGGTATTCGCCTCCAAGTGAGCCCTCGGAAAGGTAGTGTGTGCCATACTTCTGGAGCACCTGATGGTAGGCCGAGTAGTCATATGTGAGGGGCAGCAAGGACAAGGCCTTCCAGAAGCCTTCGGCCAGAGTCAGATACTGGGGGGCAGAGTTTTGAAACTGGGCCAGCTCCACTTTATTCTTCAGGATTATAAGTCGGTAGGCCTGGACAACAGATGTGGAAGGAAAAACTTGAGCAAGATGCTGACAGAGCCGACTGATCTGAGCCTAGGTACAGTTTGTTAATCTCATTGGAATTAAAAAAAAGACATAAACTGTATTTGTGTATACACACCTTGTTGTTAGTAACCTCCTTGTGAAACGTGCGCCGGTCGTGCACCAGAAAGGCGTTGCTCTGGATGTGCTGCATGTAGGACCAAGAGCTCTCGTAGGATTCGTCGCTCTCGTCATTGTCTACTGTCACCTGCAGCACAAACATCAGAGTTCAGCATTTTCTAAAATCGGGCGGCAGCTTGTCACATCAGCTCCGTGTTGTTCAGGCTGTCAGTCAGCTCACAACTCAACAACTGCAGGCAATTTTCTGCAAACATTTATTATCCAACAGTTGGACAAATCAAACAGAGTTTTCCTCAAAAGACCATCATCCAAAGCAAATTTGTCACTTTGAGTGAACTTTTACCTGCAACTACTTGATGTCAAATTGAGCATTCTTTTATTATCTTACTGGGTTATTCATAGGAGTCAGCTCACCAACTTTATTTTGCATGAAAACTACAGGTTCCTGTTTGACTCACCTCAAAGTTATATCTGAGGATGTTGTGTGGCAGTCTGTACAAGACTTTATGGTCACCGCTGAACACCTTCCTACACTGCCCTCCAAAGCTTCGAGTGTTGATCACACCTGCTCTCAGTTTCCCTGTTAGCACATCGTACCTGCACAACACACACACACACACACACACACACACACACACACACACACACACACACACACACACACATCAGTTTTACACCAAACTGCAGCCTCAAAGGCTAGCATGGAGACAAATTGTTGAGTCCAAAACTTAGAGGAGAACCCACTGAGGTTATGCAGTCTATATTCTAGACACATAAGTTAAATATTCTCCTTCCCAAAAATCATATTCTGATCTGCAGTCACATTCCTGGTGTTGGGAGCTGTAGCTACTTACCCTCGACCTGTGAAGTCAGAGTTTGGAGGTGTTTTGTCGAGGTCACACGTGGCCAGGCTGTTGTCTTCGCCGCAGTTTCGCTCGTCCAGCCCGTCCTCACAGTCCTGGTCTCCATTACACACTAGAGACTGGCTGATACACTGACCTGCATGATGGTTTCAGTAAAGAGGTTTATCCACAGATTGCAAAAAAAAACCCAAAAAATGCTGTAGAAGGAATTTTAATTATTTGCGATATTTTTGTTTACACTGCAATTTACCAGAGTTGCAGCGAAACCTGTCTCCACAGCCTGCTTCCAGTGGACATCTTTTCTGTGGGACACATGTTTGTGTTTGAGTGGCCTCTCCTGAGCACGGCACACCGCCAAACTGGGCAAACACTTCCACGTGTCGAGTTCGTACCTGTAAAAAAAGTGATTAAAAACATGAATAGTCTTTTTGCACGCTAATACTGCTAGTGCACCCTATGTAAGCTCGCTTATTGGCATGGTCACATGCACTATTGAAGCTCAATTGCCTACAATTGTTGTTTATCAATACACTGCTTTGAAACCCACTTCCACCCCAGTTCTTCCTTTTAGCTAGTATCTGACTTCATAAATATCCAATCCTTGGTCACTCACTCCTGCTCTGTTTGGTGATGACCTTGCTTCTGCTAAGATAGAAACATTACTTCTCCTTTGACTGCAGTGGCTCTGACTAAACTGTAGGCATGCAAGTGTAATGAATAGATGGAGCGCTCTCACTGTGTTTCCTCTCACAGTCCTGAGGCCTTTCGTTTCTGTTGGCCTGAGGATTACACAAAGTGCAAATCAGAGTCTTCGTAATGGACTTGGGGGATCAGGCATCACTGAATGTGTGACTGCTGTGTAAACAATTTGTGTGTGCACTATATTCATTATGTCACAGCAAAGGGACAAACTGTGCAGAAATAATGCACATCTCGGGACAAAACACTGATCTTTAAAACATTATACTATAAGGATTGGCTTTAAAGTGAAGATCAGAAAGTGAAGATCAGAAGAGACAGAACAAAAAAAACCAAACTTGTGGGGTGATCTTTGCCTATGCCTCAAACATTTTTTGCATTATGTAACAGTTTGTTTAAACTAGGGGTCAGGCAGGCAAGCCAAAACTAAAGTTTGTTTTTAAGTTCCTAAAGATATTATTCAAAAAGTAGGGCCAAATTACCCATACAGCAAGATGCATGTGTAAAAATTAGATTTCGCTTCTAGTTCTCAAAGTAAAGCTAAAGTGGAAGTGCCATAAAGCTGCATCTTTCTAAAGGCCTGCAGGGGGCGACTCTGGCATCTTTTGTTGTCTAGAAATCTACGTGAAGAAAAAGGCCTAGGCTGTAAAAAGTTTCTGTATGATCTCAATAACTAGTTTTAGGCTCTATTTAATACAACATGACACTAATATTTTAAATTATCACTCCATTTAAAGCTCCTCTTCAGTAATAAGTGCTGTATAATTGCTACTCTTCAGAGTACGGAAGAGCAACTGCTGTTCGACATTTACACACGTCTTATTTCTGACTCCATTTTTGTTTATAACTGTTTCTGGCATGTGTGATTGTCAGCTTCCCCAGTCAAGTCTGGGGCTGTAGCTTTTCTCCCTCCATGCAGTGCCAATTTCAAAATTGCAGTTTGGCGTTCAGTTTGAGGTTTCACAACAGGACTTCTCAAATCAGTAGGCACTCTATTTACGTGCAAAGCTTTTAGCTACATGTCTCTGCTGCATGTAAGTGAATGCTGAAGCAGTTCCAATGTACCTTTGTACTTGTGCAGCCATCACACTCAGACCAGTCTCCATAAGGCCCCCATCTGCAGTTTACAGGCTGCTGACAACTGGGGATGAGGATGGGACAGTGTATTCATTGCAAAACAGTTATGTTATATTATATTATTTAAAATGAACAGATAGTAGAAAAACCTTTGATAATGGAAAAAAAAAAATCTAAACTATGATTTTTGACAAACAGTGTACCAGAGATAAGTTTAACAGCCAACAGTGTCAAAGATTTCTGCATGTGTGCACCTACCAAACAGGAGAGATGAAGGCAAGTGACAACGCCAAAGCAGCAGCCAAATTCAGCTGTGAAAAAAATGCAGGGAAAGAGTTCATTTAATGTAAAAACTCCTCATTTAATAGTAGTTATGCTCGATTAGCCAAAAAAATACCTCCCAATTATTTTTAGATATAATCTAAATTTGATAAGTGCTTACCTTCATGATGTGCTCCTCAGAGTTCAGCCGTCTCCTCTGGACTAGCACAATAGCACTCAGGCTCATATAACCAGCTGGAGAGGGTTGGAGGAGGGTTGGTGGTTTTTACTCATTAGAGTTCAGGAATTCCCACACTGAAGAAACACCCACAATTCATAAGCCGTGAACAGAGACTTGGCGTTCTTTTCCACTGCTTCCATTTCTCCACCAAACTTTGTGTCACTGTGTGTCTATTTCCAGTAAAAATATGTGATAATCCTGTTTGCCTTGGGAACAACAAGAACGGTGTGCTGTTTTTTTTTGTCCTTTTTTCATTGTAGGAGAAAAGCAGCAGCTACGTCACAGCTGTTTATCCTGGATAAGGCTTCCATAAGCTGAGTCAGCGTGATTTAGCCAAAGGTCACATAGACTCATATTTGAAAACATTCGATTTTTTTGTTGCACAATTCATGTAGAAAAGTCCCAGGTATTAAATACTGGCATAAGTCCAGATGCCTTCATTTCAAGTACTTAAAACTCCCGTCAGAGGTAGAACTTATACAGGCAGACTGGATTATAGCCCAGCAGTGGTCTGTCATTATGCAACAAATAGCTGCAAGAAATAGTTCAAGTCTTAGGAATTAACCAGGATTTTTACATTAATTGGTGCTAAAATGACGAAGTTGCCCTTCGGTGGTCTAAACATAATGTGTAAGGCATGATTGAGAAAGCAGAAAATCTTTCACCTGGTGTGTAAAATCAGTAGATCAAGAAGATATTATGTGTGAAACTAAAAAAATAGAAAAGAAAGATCACACCCAAAAAATGTAAAAGTTTGCTAATGATGTTTAAAAGCACAGTAGCCTCTATTTTTGTCAGCCTGATGGAGCATAATAATAGAAGCTGTAGTTCTATTGTGTTTCTGCCTGTGTGCACACTTGGTCCTCTAGAGGGCACTGGTTACCACTGTGACAGTATCACAAGCCTGTGCTGTAGTGGTGCTTGATGGATGCTCAGGACACAGGACTATAAATTCTTGCTCATGTCTTTTTTTTTCTTTTTTTTTTTTGTGAAGTGTTGTCGTTCGGGTGATTAGTATTTTGAATAATAATATAACTCTAGCATCAAATGTGCTAGAGCATTTGCTCTTACTATTTTTTACATACTATACTGCTGAGTGACTGTCTGCTCCTCGTCAAATACATTTCATTGCAATGTTGACCCTGTGCTAACTTGCATATGACAAATAAAAACTGAAATGGAAATGTCTTAGAAAGATTAACATGTTTTCTTTCCCTAAACCTTGCCAAAGTAACATGAATATATGGATTTTACACACATGATACATAAGTGAACACTCACACTTGTACAAACAGGATATTTACTATAGGCCACACAACACAGCACAGACTCATTTTGCACAGCAGACACACTCCACTTGAAGAACTACACATAGGAACCAGTTTCCCATGAGGCCTTTCAGGGGGTGACTTCCAGGTGAAATCCAGGTAACAGTTTAGTAAAATAAGAAGGCATGTATGCAACAATAAACAAAACAAAAAACTAGTATGGAGATAATTGTTAAATATTTTGGGGACGTCTTTATTGAACCTCTGTAAGTTATGCCAAATACATCTTCTTCTTCTTTCGGCAGTTCCATTTAGCGGTCACCACAGCAAATCCTCTTCCTTCACCTCACTCTCTTCTTGCATCTTCCTTTGCCACACCAACCCTCTGCACGTCCTCCTTCGCCACATCCATGAACCTCCTCTGCGGCCTTTCCCTTTTCCTCCTGAATATATCCACCACCCTTCCCCTGCACATGTCTAAACCATCTCTATTGGAATAAATTCAGGATTCTTACTTTAAAATACATCAACATATGAAAAAAAGTCAACCTATTTAATGCATCTTGGTAAAGATTCAACCACATCTGCTCTTCATCCGACCAAAAACAAAGCAGCTCCAAATCATGATGATACTGATGATAATAATTTTTATGAGATTCTTTGAGTTACTGTGACTGAACTGTAAGAGCAGTCTAAGTATATACCTGGTGAGAATTTCAACATATTAAATTAACAGGGTGTTCTGTGATTTTGTATCCTCTTCCCCTGAGAGTCTAATATCACTAACAGCAGGCTTCTTTTATAACCAGAACTTTTCACCTATATTGACTGAGTTTGCGTCCTATCTCAAATATCAAAACTGCAGAATATGTGTGTGTCTCTGTGTGTGCTATGAGATCCTATATGTTACCCTCAAACCACCCAGCATGTGGAGAGTGCTGGGTGGTTTGAGGGGTGGTCTGAGGACAGGGTCAAAAACAAGCTGTAGCTGACATATGATTGGGTAAGGACTCACATGTACTGCTGAATGGAAAAGCACTGAAATGTGACTCCACAGGTTGGGAGGCATTCGCTCTGTTAGTCTACGTGTAGAGTCCAAGCTGAAGCTGAGCTTTTTTCAGCCATTTGTTAAGTTTCTCTCACAGTTTCTCTCAGCACCCACGGCAGCTACCAAATAGCTGTAAGAGCTTTATTAAAAAGGTTGACTAATGCACGTAATTATGTAAATATATTAAATTGTTTAGATGATACTGTGTTATCCATTTTTTTCCCAGAGCATTTTCAACATTGACAGAAAAATATTGACATTTTTTATAAAACAAATAAAGACAAATGCACATGACACACTTATGATTATTGCAAAGGACAAAAGGTGAGAGTGAAAAAATACAAGACTAAGAAAATACTAAAAGGTTTAGTTTTTTTGTAAATTTTGTAAAACAACAATAAAAAATTGTTAAAATTGGAAGAAATAAGGCAAATGTTTTGGAAAAAAATTGGTATATTACTTACTCAAAAAAATAGAAATATATAGGGAAAAAATAAAGATCTAGCAAATTCACATGAAAAAATATGAATTTGGTCATATTCAGGAGACAAAAAGTGTCATATTTAGGAGAAATTGAGAAACACAAAAACAGCAAATTGAGAAAAAACGTGGCAATTTTTTGCATTTTGCAAGAAAAAATTGTCAATATTGTCAAATATTGACTAAATTGAATTAATGAGAACAAATGCAGATTTATTGTTAAATATGTGACAAAGTTATTAGAAAAACCTGAAAATTTCATGAGAAAAAAACTTTACAAGACAAAAGCTGCCAACAAGGCAAATTTGGGAAAAATAAATAGCAAATGTCCACTTCTCCTAAATTTCCCAGCATGTTCTTCTCTTGCCCTAACATATAGGATCTCAGTATTTGTGACACCAACTCAGTACATTTAGGCATGTAAAAATGGTCAAGAGGGGCAGGCTGTTGTGTGTATTTCAGAAACTACTGATCTAGTTTTCCCACACAACCATCTCTCGAATTTACAGAAAGGACACTGAGTAAGTGGCAGTTCTCTGGGTCACAAGTCCTTTTCTCTGGTAAAAAAAAAAAAAAAAAAGGTACTTGTTGATGACAGAGTTCACAGGAAAATGGCCACACTGCTTCAACCGCAAGACATCAGAAACTCAAATAACCCATCATTACAACCAAAGTGTGCAGACAAGCATCACATCTTATGCAAAACTTTGAGGCAGATGGGCTACAGGAGCAGAAGACCACACCAGGTGCCACTCTTGTCTGCTGTGAACAGGAAACTGAAGCTACAATCCACACAGGCTCACCAAAATAGATTTCTGCTGTGACATTTGGATGGAAGGCTCAGAATTTGGCATAAACAACATGGATCCCTGGATCATTTACCAGCACAGCCTACCTGATCGTTGCTAACCTTGCCCATCCCTTTATGAGCACAAAGGAGAACACACCATGTCTCAAACTGGTTTCATGGACATGAAAATGACTTCACTGTGCGTAAATGGCCTCCACAGTCACCACATCTAAATCCCACAGATCCATGAAGACAGACAGGAGCAAGGTGTACCTAATAAAGTGTCCGGTAAGCGCCTTCTCACTGTTTTCCTGCTGTTCTCAGACTCCACCGGTAGATGGCGCCACTCTTTGCTTCTCCACAGCGTAAACACATCACAGCTGCTGCCGACTGACACACAGCGAGGCGTTCTTCGACAGCGCTGCCAGCTCATCCCGCATTCTGTGAACAAATACAAAAATAAAAGTAACATAAAAACCATCACGGCTCGCAGCAGAGATAATCCGGAGGTCATTTTTTCCTGAGCGAAGTAGGAGTTTTAGTTTTTTTTTTTTTCCTTCTTGCGTGCGTTCGCCTTTGCTACAGCTTTACCCAGGACAGCAGTGAGACCTCCAGGACCGAGCACACTGCGGTGAGTTACAGATGTGTGTTGTAACCCACGCGGATCTAAAAGCCACCAGTGGATCTGG